>NC_087268.1:1841538-2148461 GCF_015220805.1 Pogoniulus pusillus
GTTTGAAGACACTGTTTAAATCCTGAAATTCCAAAGTGCAGTTGTCTTTGGTGGACAGTTAAAGTACTTATTTCATAACCTTTCCAAGATGATCAGTAAGTCAAGACACAACTAAAACACTACACAATTTAACAGACTGACTCCTTTTTGTCTTAATAGCTATGGCAAGGAATTAGTCTTCTCTTGTGCTAGAGTGTATATATAACCCAATCACTGCAAAAGACTGAGTATGCATGCATCAGGACAGTTAGTATAAACAGGTTGAGCCCAAGTGCCAACCTGGTTTTCAGAATGGCAGTTGCCTTTTTAGAAGTTATCATAGGAAACTCTTTTAGGGGAATGGAATAACTAACAACTCATTCACTAATTTCAGTTCCACCTTGACTTTTGTAACATGACTAAAGCATCTCTCTTACTATCCTCATCTCAATTCTGTAAAATAATAGAGAAGAAAGAGGTTTTTAGTATCAACCATAATCATAATGTTCAATTACTGTTACAGTCCAATATTTAATGTATTTTCACCTCTCTCTAGCATTTTACAGTAAATAAGAGACTGAACTGCCTGTGTACACACACAAATACAATGCTGGAAATCAAAAGTGAAAATAACATTTCTTCATTTCACATTCTTTCCATAATTTTATGCTACTCAAATATCTTATTCTTCAACAAGAAATAGGTATTATTTCCATTATGTAAGTGTTTTCAGAAGAACTAATGTCTTTATTATTTGTCTGATGGCCAGGTGGATTAGCACTTCTTTGGAATCTTGTAAAATTCAGACAGAGACAAAACCAAATGCCATCAGAATAGTTAAGTATAGCTGTTTGTAAAAAAAATAACAACACCTCAGAACACAGAAAAGTGTGACAAAACTATTGGGTTAAGGGAAGACAAAAGAACATTTCTTGGTGGTGTTCAGGTAGTCAGATTAGTGTTGCTATGAAAACCAGAATAGCCTCAGCTGGAAAAAAGAAAATATAAGAATCTCAGGGAAAAAAAAAATTTTTGTTTCTTAATAAATCCCTTCTTTGACACTAAAGAACAAGGAAAAAGTGATATTTGATGTGCAGAAAATTTCCCCCCACACAAGAGATTATCCTATAAGCATACAGCAAACAGAATGAGACTTGCAACTATGCACAAAAAATGGCAGCTGCAGTAAGCAGATTGATATGAAATGCAGGGTTTTTTCTCCTCAATCTTAGAATCATAGAACCAACCAGGTTGGAAGAGATCTCCAAGATCATCCAGTCCAACCTAGCACCCAGCCCTAACCAGCTTCATCCAGGCTTTGCTTGAACACCTCCAGAGATAGCGTCTCCACCACCTCCCCGGGCAGCCCATTCCAATGCCAATCACTCTCTGTGAAGAACTTCCTCCTAATATCTAGTCTATACTACCCCTGGCACAACTTTAAATGTTCTGCCCTGTACCAAGATGTGAAATCAAGAAGAGTAAGAAGTATATGTAAGTTTTCACAATGTAAATGCATTTAAACTGCTCTTTGATATCTCACTTTGAAAATCCAAACCGACTACGTTTGGACCTCTTCAGAATTGTTTATGATGTTTCACTACACAATAACTTCATAGCAATACTGCTTAAAGTGCATTTGAACTGCATGTAAAATAAGAATAGCTCTGAAAGACTATAAAGCTTTCTTATGGACAAATCAAGTAACCTGACTTTAATAACACTTGTCAATCTTCAACGTATCACAGATTTTAGATACAACAACACACACTATACTGCAAACCACCTAATCAATCAGCTAAAACGCTCTGGAGTTTTAGACTGTCTTCATACTAACACAAAAAGCTCCATTTATTCCACTAAATGAAAACAGATTAAAACAGAAATGTTTCTGTAAATGGGACAACAGCTGCAAATCATTCCTTTTGCTAACTGATGCATAACAGTGGCACTGACATAGGTCTTAAAGACAACAGTTTTAGCACCAAACAAGTTGGAAAACCTTTAGGGAAAACACAGACGTCTGAGAACATGAAACCATAGACAGGAATCATTACACCTACAGTGACAGACCAGCAGATCACATACAACCACCAAAGCAAAAAAAGAGAAACTAAAGCTCTCACTAAATGAGAAAATGCAGTTAGCTACATATCTGATGACAGTACAATTATGATCCAACATATGTAATGCTAAACAAGTGTATTTTCAGCCATGGTAGGTTGTAAGTGAACATATTTACTCAAAATAAATAGATCTTTCAACTCCTTATATTGACAGTTTGTTTATCCTGTTTAGGTTACCTGTATGAATGTAATATTACTAATCTGTTCTGTAAAGAGTTCTTCTCAACTCTGTTTTTCTCTGTTCTTTTCCCTTCCTGCATTTTACTATCTTAAACCTAAATGGGACCCTGCCTTAAGCCTAGTATGGACTGAACTAGAATTCCATGGGTCTCTAGAGAGCAAGTTAGCGAAATAAGACACTGCAGAACAGGAAAGTGTGGTTTTGTTAGGTTTTAGAGATATCATTTCCTTACCCACACATCTACCAATTCTTTTCAGTTGCTTTTGAGGTTCAGAGTAACTTCAGGAAATAATTACTAAATGTCTTAGGTAGTTTAATTGCAGGCAGTTAAGTTCATTTTGAAGTCAAGTTGTACTCACCTTCAAACAATTTTATATTTCTTAAATCTTTGAAACTCAAGGGATAAAGTTTTATGTAAGACTGCTTTTGGGCTAAAAGCTTTTACAGTAAGCATCCAGCCACATCTTAAGTCAGCAAGCAAAAGTATTTTACAGCACTGCTGTCACCAATAGCAAATAGCTGAAAAAATGCTAAAAGTGTGTCCTGTGTAATAACGTGCCCTTCTAAAGGCAACAAGCCCAAACCACAATGCCTGCTGCACTCAAGGCCTCAACCCCCAGAACCTTACAAGTCCTAAGTAGCACCAAACTACAGCACTCCCACCTAACCTGCTGCCTTCCATTCTTCTTCCCCCCAGCAAAGTGGAATAAAGTTTGATGATACTGAGACTTCTTCAGATTGATGTGTGCATTGGTACCCAAGAATGGCAAAACAGATTACCATTTTTTTTTCCATTTTTTGTGCAAGTACCTTCAAAGGATGCAACCAAGACAAAAATGGAAAATTATGCAGATGCCTTATGAAGTACACAAAAAAGATTTCACATTCTCCCTAAACTAGCTATTTTACTGGAAAAAGTATTTCTTTTTTGAAGTCACAGCAAATTAGGACAGTTACTTTCATCTACCTAACATTTAACAGTAACAGACAATTATATTAATGCCAGAAAGTTTCTATTAGAATTTTTATGTTGTGACAATACTGCTTATCAAACTCGAAAACATCAAAAGCAGTTTTTGAGCAAACTGATTTTCAGATAGACCTTTTAAGCTTTTCCCTGTCTTTTACTTTAGTTTGAAGAAAAACCTGTGCTTAGCATAAATACAAGCTGTACTAATAAAAGTCTTCCTGTTTGCCCCTAAACAGCCTGAAACTTGCACTGAAAATAACATTTCATTATGCTAGAAATTAATTAGATGTTTCAAAGAAAACCTGTAGCCTTCTTTACACTTTAAAGATTTTATATGTAAAAACCTTTAATACATAAAAACTCCTCATTCTCCAAAACAGGTAAGGAAAAGAGTAGCTCTTAAAGTCTTAAGCAAAACAAACAAAACCCCCAAAACATCAACCAGCCAACAAAGCACACAAATACCAAAAAGCCCACCCCCACAACAGTGATATATGCTCTTTTGTACAGTTTCCTTTCTTCAGAGGCAGAAAATAAAGCATCCAAATTTATTGTTCAGAATATTGTCAACAGAACTGCTAGAGAATCCTGTATTACCATATTGCACAACATTGCTATGACACTGTGACTATTATCACTTACCCTGATAGCATCTCAAATACAAGAATTCCTAGGGCCCACCAATCCACAGCTCTTCCATGGCCTTTACTTTGTATAACTTCTGGTGCAAGGTACTCAGGGGTCCCACACAGTGTCCATGTCCTGGGGAAAAAAAAAAAAAAAAGAAGAAAAAAATAACTCACAAAACAAACAACAAAACCAGACTGAAGTGAAACTGAAATGCTAGTAACTACAAACAAACCCCAAATCCAAACAACACTCACACACAAACAGGAAACATCCAATGTATACTTACATAGTTATTGTATGTAAGAACAAGAGGAAAAAGACACACTACAAAATCTCCTGTAACAGAGATACAGGGACATTACAGAACTTCTTGGCTGCAGGAAACATCCGTGCACTGAGCTTCCTGACTGCTGCTATGCTACTCCATCCATCAAGGTATATGTTGCTTTGAAATTACTAACTGGTTTTCAGCCCATAAAAACTGCAGACCTTGAAAGCTCATGGACTACTTACAGGACCAGCAAATGGCAGGTTTATTGAACTTTTAGAGCAGAAGGGAAAAAAAAATGGTTCAGAAAAACCAAAAAGGAAAGGGATGTATAAAAAAAAGCAGCAGTTTAAATTAGTAACTAGCTAAAAACACAAGTAAGATTCCTTCTACAATTTCAGTAATGTCTTTCAAACAGTACTGAAATGCAACCTGTCATTAATTCCACAGTATCCATTAAAAAGAAAAAGCATTTCATATTTTTAAATATTGGAAATATTTACAAGGTGTAGTTAAGCAAGTGTGAGATATTAGAACAATTTTTAATATACTTATATGGAATTTTTAGTCATAGCTTTTCTTCATGGATAGAGTGATTGGCATTGGAATGGGCTGCCCAGGGAGGTGGTGGAGTCACTGTCCCTGGAGGTGTTGAAGCAAAGCCTGGATGAGGCACTTAGTGCCATGGTTTAGTTGACTGGCCAGGGCTGGGTGTTAGGTTGGACTGGATGATCTTGGAGGTCTCTTCCAACCTGGTTGATTCTATGATTCAAAAGGTTGTATTGCCACCTAAACAGAAATGTATACGTCGACTTCTATAAATTCATTAAAGAAACTGAAGCTAATCAGTGAGTAAACAAAGATTAAATCATAATTTGAAACAAAGAATACTTTGAAACCATTTCATTCAGAAATATTAACTCTTCTTTGTGCTATTACCCATGTAGATTATGCCTTATTTCCCTACAGGCTAAAGAACAGAGTGCTGTCTGAATATGAATTAAAAAGCCATTAAACCAAAAATTACAATTCTGTGATAGCAAGGCAGATGAAAAAGTGCTAACCAATCCGAGAGACAATGAAATAACAGGATAGAATATGAAAAAAGAAATAAAAAGTATGTTGCATTTTAAGAGAAGTCCCAGTAAGAGATGACAAAAGTATATAGGTGCAAAATTAATGACCACTGCACATGATTTCTAATTTGCAGCAAAAGAAACTCTAATTGTTTTTTCTTTGTGTGTGTGTGCAGGAAGAATTTTTTCCAAACTGCTAACATAGTCATGAAGATGAACAGCAATCACCTTCAGAAGTAACACCTAACTCAGTGCATGTCCTAGTTTTTCCCTGCCACTGCTCTTCTAAATCTAAACCTTCTTTTTCCTAACTGTAAATGGATATTCAAGATGCACATCACAGAATCTCAAACTGTTAAAACAAAACCAAAAGAAACAGAACAAAATATTCTTCCAAGTTGGCAGATTTTTTTTTTAAAACAGAGTGTGATGGTTTGGGTGTTCCCTGACCCCTCCATTTTAGAAATCACCCAGACTAGACTCAGCCAACTCTGGAAATATGAATGCAGCTTATATTTACAGCTAGCACAATACACAAGCAGATATTTACAGCAGATACAGTGCTAGACAGAAATATACAAGGTAAAAGGTAATACAGAAACACAACAGCCCTCCCAGAGACCTGACTCCCCAGGAGGGGCTCTCGACCATCCCTTCACCTTCCCCCCACCCCTCTCAACCTTACCCCAGTCCCAAGGAAGAATGGAGGTTCAGCCAGGGGCTTAGGAAGCAAAGTGGATTAGTCCCAAAATGGGGAGTGAGGTTAGAGAGATGCAAGATGCAGCTCAGCCAGCAGCCCCAGCGAGAGTGGTGCCGAGTGTGTTATATATGTTCTGACTTATATTTTTATGCATCTCAGCAAGCCTATGAGGGAAGCAGACATCACCCTTGTTTTCCTCTTACAGCCTGTAATGTAGTTCTTCTCACCAAAACATTCTAGCCTGCTTCAAACTAGCACACAAGAGTTTTAGAGCCTTGTTCTGCTGTGCATTTGCTTTGGTTTTGTTTGCTTTGTTGATTTTTGTTTTGGCTTTTCTCTCTGTTTTTGTAAGCCTTAGATTCATATAAATACTTAAGACCAAGGAAGAAGAGCTGTACAATTAGTCAAGACTTCAAATGAAGATTTATGATGCACAAAGTTTAATTTCTTTAAGGTTGATTTTAATATGGCAAAAACTACTTTATTCCAGCTAAACTGTTGAAACCCATGTGTCTACATTACACACTCATATGCTCCATGGGTTTTGAAACTATTTTAATTAAAGAACACATATTTAGTCTTCATCATGAAAGGGTAGCATATTTTTTATTGCCAGAAAATAATCATCTCTTTCTTTTTTCCAAATCACACTGCAAAAAAAAATACTTCTCTGCAGCACTGCTTGATGCGCTGCTGCCATCTAGCAGTTACCTAGATCATAACGAGATAAATGAAACAGCAAAATTGTGTCTTTTAAAATAAAATTGTCCTAAATTGTTCTACAATCGATTGTGTGATTGTTTTTTCTTTTTAAATACTGGTTTAGCCAGATCTGCCAACGAAGGAATTGCCAGTTTTACTGTATTTGGAAAGAAGGGCTTTACAAGCAAAGCACACATGGCAGGCACATGCTATTTCAGCAGTTTGCAGGACAATGCCTCACAGCATTTGCTTTCCTCCACCAAAATTGCTAATGCTATCAATGCAGGAATTCAGCAAAGATGCAGTCTTTGGTGGCTTTCATCCCTTACCAAGGTAATTTACATACAAATGAGTCTAACAGTGGACTAAGACATCGAGGATCCCCATAATTTGCTGTTGAGAATGTAACTGAAATGACCCTCAATTACCATACAGGTTAATCATAGAATCACCCAGGTTGGAAGAGACCTCCAAGATCATCCAGCCAAACCTAGCACCCAGCCCTAGCCAGTCAACTAGTCCATGGCACTAAGTGCCTCAGCCAGGCTTTGCTTCAACACCTCCAGGGACGGTGACTCCACCACCTCCCTGGGCAGCCCATTCCAATGCCAATCACTCTCTCTGGGAATAATTTCCTCCTAACATCCAGCCTAGACTTCCCCTGGCACAACTTGAGACTGTGTCCCCTTGTTCTGTTGCTGGTTGTCTGGCAGAAGAGACCAACCCCCACCTGGCTACACCCTCCCTTCAGGTAGTTGTAGACAGTAATGATGTTCCCCCTGGGTTTCCTCTTCTCTAGGCTAAACAACCCCAGCTCCCTCTGTAACTGCAAATGGATGTAGAGAACACTTCACCATTTTACAAATGGGAATAGGAAGAAAGGAAAATAATGTACAAAAAACCCTCAACTAAACAGCTACAGAACCATTCACAGAAAGTATTCTTTATCAAGAAAAGGAAATTGTATTTAAGGTCTTCGGCAGACCATTTTGCACATCGTGTCTTCTCCACATTTATTGCTCCTAGCCATCAGGCTTCCTCACAGCTGCTTAGATGACAAAGTACCTGTGGTTTTCATTTTTGTAATTCATATACACTGTATGTACTTATATATATATGTATATATATAAACTGGCGTGCACACACAGAATGATCACATATGGATGTTTGCCATGTACAAAGATGACAAAACATCTATACTTTTGACCAAATAATCTGTGAAACAAAATAAGCAACTGGAGTGCACTACTGGATAAATTACTGACAATTGGGTATTTACACACTGACAAAAAAAGTGTTATGGAAATGACTGCAGCCAGTGAGGAGAATAATATGTGTTTAAAAACCACACGATCAAAACAGACTTGCATAAGTACTTGTGTTCCACCTGCTAAACTCCTTGAGTCTTCAAACTTTTATGTTCTGCGTTTGTTACCTGTTGTATATTTGTAGGTAAACAAAAAATAGAAATATAAAACTACTATAGTGTCCTGTGATCCAATCCATTGCAAATGGGTGAGCTCCACTTCTCCAAAATACAGGGAGCAAAAAAAAAACTAAAAAGCAGTAGTGCTAACTTATCTTGACATCCTTAAAACATACTGGAACAAATTTACTCTTACAGGTTTATCTCTGATACTGAAAAATGTACTCTTGATTTGAACTATCACCTCAGTTAAAGAGGTTATTTCAGTTGTGCATTCAACCAACAGAAACTCAAATTAAGAATAACCACTAAGTGGCAGTATCTACATGTAAAAATGAAGCCATAAGAGCTTGTATCAAAGTGTCCTATAAAGATATCTTCCTAGTTTCTTACATAGAAGTAGCCTTTGCTCTTGCAAACATTTGTAGACCTATCTGCTTGTCCAGTGGAAACTGAATTCAACCAAATTTTTTGCTGTTAAAACACCAGGGTTTTAAATCAGTTATAGATCTTAAGGAGAAATAGAATCAGTGTATTTATTAGCTGTCAATCATTATTCTGTGCTGTGGTAATTCATTACTGTGAGCTTGCAACTAATAGGAAAGCATCCTTTATGACCTCCATAACACACAGAATTGTCTCTTGACTTTTACTTCATAAAAGAATCCATTAAACATAGCTCCTTCAGAGCCACCTTAATTTTAAATCAAATCTGTAGAATTTGTCATGCACACTGAACTGATGTAAAAGCTGCCTCTAACAGGTAAACAGATGAGTGCAGAGGATGAGCACCTATGTAACACTTAGTATGCACTAATCACGTATGGGCTCCTCAAGAGGTAGCCCAAGAGCGTAATACCAACCCTTGTCACACTGCTTTCAGACATGAAAGGCTAGTTTTTTCCTCTCTGTTTTTGAATCTAAATGACAGTCCTTGTTTCCTTTTAAGAACATGTATTGTGCTCTTGGACCTAAGGCTGGCAGTATTGTAGAAGTTACAGTTGAATAAATCACTTCTGCTGAATCTGGCCTTACTGTTTCTGTCTAGGTTCTGCAATTTTGTTTTAGCAACAAGCTAGTGAAAACAGAAGGCAGTTTTAAAACGTTATAACCCTATTTCAAAAATCTCCTACAAGCAGAAGGAAACATGATTTACAAAATACTTAGCAATTCAACGTGTATAAGCAATTAGTGTGCCATTTAACATACTGATATACAAAAATCACAGTTGTTTGGTTATATTACTTCACTGAACTCTGTCTTTACAAAAGGAATGCTGAAAACTCAAATATACAAAACTAATCACAGAAAAACATTTTCCTACAGTAGCTTATATGTAATATTGCTCCTAGTTATACCCACAGAGTAATACTGGTTTCTATACAGCCATTTAAAAATCCTTCTTTCCTTCACATTAAAGGATTTGTCATATGTAGAACACATGGAGTGTTAGAAGCAGTGCTGAGCTCAGCAACAAAACCTTTTCCTTCCAATTGTTTAACATGAACAAAGCAAAAAAGATACTTACCTATCCACCAGTTTTTTGGCAAATCCAAAATCAGTAAGCTTGATATGTCCTTCTTTGTCTAGTAATATATTTTCAGGTTTTAAGTCTCTGTAAACTATTTCTTTGGAGTGCAGGTATTCTATTGCACAAACAATCTCTGCAGAGTAGAACAGTCCTGTGCTGTTGTTGAAACGCCCCATATTGCGCAGGTAACTAAAAAGTTCTCCTCCTGGCACATATTCCATTAACATATATAGAAAACGCTCATCATGGTTGGTCCAAAACCTGTAATAAAATATTTTATTGAATAAACACATTATCTCTGATTTACTGTAGAAGTAAATATATATTTTACATATATTTGTCGCCCCAACTATGTACATAATTAAATTTATGGTTCTTCTTCCACAAATATTAAAACCCCAAGAATCTAGCAGGATTATGTAACAGTTACTCAAGTAGCTCACTTCAGAAGAAAAGTAAATCAGATAGTTCAAGATGTGCACAGCACAGGCCAACAAAGCACATCTGACTGACTCCATTGCACTGTACAAAACAGGTCTCTGCTAAGCGCTTAACAACTGACTTAGTATACTGCCAGTTTACTAAGACTACATCATTCTTACACACCTTAATCAAATACTGCCAGAGGGATGGGAGCTGAGCAGGATCTGCTTTTGTAAAGATATTTATGAAAGTATGGTCAAAACCAGCAAACCAGAGATTTCAGCTTCTCTCTCTCCCTTCCTCCCCACAAATACATGACCAAATTATCACATCACAATTCTTGCTCTTTGACAAAAGCAGTAGAAAAGCAGAAATGACTGCAAAAAAAGATCCAGTTCTGTACCTCACAATTAACCTAGTAAGTACCTTCCATTCCTCAGACTCTTGCCTTTAAGAGTCTGATACAATCACGAGTGCAGTAAAGAGCAGCTAGGCAAGAAAGAAAAATCATTCAGTATGGCTTTCAGATGCTTCATTACAGAATACCAGAGTGTCCTTTCCCACATTTCCCAAAACTAAGCTGCTTTTTTTGTCCCACTATTTCTTTTCCACACACACACTTTTTTTTTCTTTTAACCACATTAGACAACTCAAATACCACATATCCAAATGTACTCAACAGTTAAGAATAAAAGTATTTGGTACTGTCTCGAAGAAAATTCTACCATTTAAAAACAGCCAGCTATCTCTACTACTACGATAACAGATAAAGAACATTATATCCCTACCTAACTGATACAAGAATAGAAGTTACTTGAGCTTCTGAATTATCTCAAGAATGGAAAGATCAAATATCTTCCTTTTTTTCTTCATTAACTGGTTCCTAATCAAAGAATATAATCTTAAGAAAGATAAGCAGAGCAAACCGAGCTCCTACACCCATAAATTACTTTTACTTAATAAGATTTTTTTCTTGATACCAGCACTGAGGCAACCAAGAAAATGAAACAAGCTACCCAACACCAGCAACAGATCCTCCATTCTTTCAAAGTTATGAAGAAAGCAGAGGCCAGACTGCCTTCTACTCTTGTGGCACTATCTCTTTATGAAAACCATAAATACCATTAAGTGGCTATTAAGTATGTCTGCACTATCTTTATTGACTAGTGATGTATTTTAAGTTCTCAAAGTTGAACCTACAATAAACAAAGAGGCAGAGGAATGGTCAAAACAAATCAAACCAAACCATGTATTTAAAAATATAGGAAGGACAAAATCAGACAAATGCAGAGAGAAAAAAATGGAAGACCTAGACTATTAAAATAAAGATTTCTTTTCCCAGAATTAATTTCTTCAAGAAGTGAATCTTAAAAGGTTTGTCTGCACACAGGAAAATGTAAAGAAACATTTGGCACATGTGAAAAACAGCAAGAACTTCAACATTTGCAAGAGAGATTGCTTTGAATGATATTTTAGCACAACAGGGAAAATATCACAGAAGCTGTGACTAGAATAATATAATGTATGACACATCAAACATGTCAGTAAAGATTCTCTAGAAGCCTCCAGTGACCAACTGTTCAAAATGCAACAACTTACAATCTGATCAAAAAGGGGTGGTTGACTTCTTTCAAGACTGACTTTTCATTGTGCACATGCTGTTCTTGCTTGAGTCGAATGACATCAGGGATGCTCATTACTTTCAGTGCAAAGTAACGTTTGGCCATTTTTTCCTTCACCAGATGAACACGGCCAAATGTACCTGTGCCTGAAAAGTTGAAGAAGAAATGTCAACTTATAGTGAAAAAAGGCAAAGATAACTTGCTAAATCAAACCCCAGAGAAACTCACTTCCTAGTTTGTCTGTTTTTAACTCATCATGATATAGTACATGTTTTGACCTGGTTTCATGCACTGTTTTCTTTCCTCGAGATTTCTAAATGTCTAGAGATAATGATGCAATAAAAATAATAGTATTGTGGTACTGCTACTCTTTGGATAGATACCTGAAGCATTTATTGCAAGTAAGTGCTCCTTTATTTATTAAAAAAACCCAAATCAACTCAAACTAAATTAAAAAAGTATGTTATATGTAAGATCCACATGTAATCAATACAAATGAAACAAGCAAACCTGCTATCCAGTGAAGAAGAAAGGCCAGGAAATACTCTTATATTTCAGAGAATTTTTATTTAGGTGAGTGGAAAGGTGCAGAATAAATTCAAAAGCACCATTCAGCTTCTGATATCCAGTGTATGGCACAAAAGAACACACACACACAAAATAAGAGCAAGAAAGTAATGTCCAATTGTAATGGATCTAATTCCCCAACAAAAGGACTGCTTTTTAACTTTCCATGTGCTTATAATTGAAACAGAATAGTAAAACCCAAAACCAAATCAAAACCAAAACCAAACCAAAACCAACAAACCACTCATGGTTTAAAATGCAAGAACTCCTGAGTGTACAGAACATATAAAAATGACACCACCAAAAAAAAAAATGCATCCATCTACCGAGGTTCAATGAACAGTTGTCTGGAAGTATTCAGGTGAGATTATTCCCTTAAATGTGCAGAGGGAAAGTGATCCAGTAGGCATAGGAGTAAAAAAATACTTGGAAGTTGCTGACCCTTCTGAAAACAGCAAACAAATCTTAGAGTGCTGCATCACCTAGTAACTGCAGACCTGAGGCACTGCTTCTTTTTTAGTTAATGCATTCCTTTTTCAATTCAATTTTTGTTCTTAACAGAAAACAAAAATACCATCTTTCAAATAATGCATTATGCATTTCTCTGTTCAATATAGCAATCATTAAAGATCCTTTTAAGTGTGTTGCCCTCAAGACAATTATACATAATTGAACTGAGTATTTTTTATTTTGAAACAGAAATTAAAACTAGTACATTTAGCCACACTTTAGCTACTTACATTGCAGTAAAGTGTTATACATTTGAAGATGAATACACATTTCTGATCAATGGGTGGTTGCTTTTTGTTTTTTTCCCTCATTATACCACACCGTGTAGGTTGCATTAAAACAATACAGATGATATTTTTAATCCTATTGTCTGACAGAAATATGTGACTCTAGAAAATATGCTTGGCATTCAAACCAATTGACTCACTTGTAAAAGGTGACACTCCTGCTGAGGAATGTCTTCCAAAAAAGTCTAAATCTTATACTTAGGCTCACAACTGCACATACATTGGCAAGGCAGACTGTAGACCTGTTTCAGTGTTAACTGGTGTATCAATTTATTTCAGATTGAGTGCACTTTGATGAAAAGGAATGGATTTTGGGGATGTGAGGGGGAGAGATCAAAAAATGAGCTTCCAAATCTGCATTACTTGGGGAAAGGAAAAGAAATTTGAGATAAAAAAGTGTTAAATATATGTATATTTCAAATAAGAATCTCATGCAGAAAACAGTTATTCTTTTCAGGCACTTCTAGTATTTAAGAGCAAGGTCTCTATCAAATATCCAAACTAAAATACTCTCATTATAAACTACTAAGCAATGGCTTCAGCAATCCAATTTTATGGAACTTGTAGCTTCATTACAAATGTGCCTTTCAAAACAAAATTCCTCACTACACAAACCCACACCAAGGACTACTTGTCCAAGAACAAAAGAGTCTGTATCAAAGTAGTTTTACATTCCCACCTGTCCTGAGTTACACTTCTTTAACAATGAAACTATAAAGAGGTCTCAGATAAAGCTTACTATTACAGTGAAGAAAGCCATCAGATAATCTTGGAAAAAAAATATCATGAAACAAGTTCCTTTAACAATGTAAGTTTCATTACAGGACCATACCTGTAAACAACATTATTTGCATGATGATGGACTTCAGCAGTAAAAAAAATTGAAACCAACAAACACATAAGAAAAAACAAACAAAACCACACAAAAAAACCCAAAACAATAATAAAACCCCCACAACCCAAAAGCTTCCAAGCACAGTTATCTCTTCAAGTCACTTTAATATATAGATGTAAAGAAATAGGATTTGAATGCACAGACAAAAGTTATTTCAGAATTATGAGCTGAGATCTAAGTTAAGCAAAAGCAGTCAATAATAACTATAGTTGTAGCAGATACCAAAACTGAAAATAATTTTTAAGACTTCCAAATGTGAAGTCAAGGAAATTAACAGCATGAACCCTGTAAGTAAATCCTGGGTTTATATGCATTCCGATACTCGTATGAACAAAGAGCCTCCATAGACGTCTTCAACAGGAAAGTCAGGAAC
This sequence comes from Pogoniulus pusillus, assembly GCF_015220805.1. NCBI lineage: Eukaryota > Metazoa > Chordata > Aves > Piciformes > Lybiidae > Pogoniulus > Pogoniulus pusillus. Next base: position 1,855,805 of record NC_087268.1, read on the forward strand.
AATCAGGTAGGTGTTCACTTCTAAGTCTCTAATGATCTCATGTTTCATGACTTGTTCTACTTGTTCTAGAAGTTTTAGACAACTTTTGTAAAGTTGTATCAACACAATAAGGAAAAATCTAATGGTGCTGCTCAGAAATAATAGTTACAGCAACAATCAGAAGTTCCACTCATTTTCAAAGGAGGATCTGTCAGGGACTTATTTAGCACTAGTTCTGACACTGGAAATGTAATCTCTTTTAAAACACCTCTGCCAGGACCAGCAAAGTCTGGCAGGCTATTCCAGAACACTGGCAAGCACCTAAGCTAGGGAGCATCCAGGAAAATGAGAAGACCATACAAGACAGGCTAGAACATACAACCTCCCCAACCAGTTTTATTGTTCAACTTATTTCAAACATGTTTTTGATTTTTTTCCCCTCAAACATCTTTAGCCCAGCTTCAAGCAATTATGGAAACCAAGAAGTCATCTAACATTGGGTTTCAGACTTCTCAGGCCATGAATTTTTCTCCCTTTCAAGTCTACTCAGAAAATCCCTAAGGTCTACATCAGTTGGCAGTAACAGCACCTAGACACACAACCATCACTCTTCAGCGTTTTTGACAAAAGCCCTAAAGAAAACTAATTGTTGTGTTCTGGAACTTGCTTAGACCACTCTTAAGCTGTTCAGTTGAACTCCTCTCACTGCAAAGGAAAGCAAAAAGCAAACAAGGCAAATACTACCTATTTTTTTTCAAGTAATCATGTGAGGCCATTAACAAGGGGAAATAGGAGAGCTTGTTGAAAACTAAGAATGCTTGTATAAAGCATGCAAATGGGTTTAATGCCATTGCACAGCCTCATACATGATTAATTGTTGAGGTTTTGGGCAGTTTTTCATGCTTAGCCAGTCTTGGATAAACTTCACACAGAAAGAAGACTACGATTCACATATCACTTCAAACTTTTGGTCTCAATCTCCTGCTCATACTTGCAGTAATTTTGGAAAAGATTTGAAAAATCCATCTGTGCAAACTGTGGGGAGAAGGCGATGGAACACGGTGGTTGAAAGGTGGCAGGCTGCAACAAGGCGCTGTCACAGTTGTTTCACACAGTCATGAAAATCTAGCTGTTCTACAAAAAATGCTCTTATTGTGTGCCTAGTTGGAAATCCAGCCCCTCCCAGCCATTGAAAGAAAAAAAACAAAGAAAAATACAAAAAGCAAAATAGCAGTATGCAAGATGGAGGCCAAACACACACAAATTTGAGGGAAGGGCTTTGGAAGCAGAAATAGCAGATTTACAAGTAGCCTCCCATCAAAGCACCACTGCATTCTGCCCTTCAGGAAGGAGACACTAAGCTCACAGAACAGTTTATTCTAGTCCTTGAGAAAGAGTTGTTCAGTTTTATGCCCTAATCATCTCAGAGCTCAGCTGTATGAAGCAGCTAAATTTGACCTTCTCTGACAGATAGGTAAATATTTCTTAACATTACATTAAAATATGTGAGAAATAGATTTTGGATCCGATTGATTCGTGGCAAGAGGCCACAGATAAGGAATCATAGAATCAAGCAGGTTGGAAGAGACCTCCAAGCTCAGCCAGTCCAACCTAGCACCCAGCCCTATCCAGTCGACTAGACCATGGCACTAAGTGCCTCATGCAGTCTTCTCGGAGGGGAATTTTGAATGGAGCTGCATTCCCCCTTGCACCACTACAAAAGTATGTGCTTAGCTTGGGATACCACATGAGGAGCAGAGCAATAAATAATTACAGACCAGAAATGCTGATGGGGGAGAAAAAAAACAGGTGAAGACAGCCTGTGCCCATGAGCAAAACGGAAAAGTCATGCAAAGGACACTGCTGGCTTCAAGTTCGTGAAAAGGTCACTTGAGGAAGACCTCTTACTTCATCACTGAAGACCACCAGTGGGACCACTGGATAAAACAGGACATGTGCAGAAAAAACACCTCCAATTCCTGGAACTGGTAAGAAAAATCCATCCTTTTCTTAGAATTAGTAATGAATAGTAATGAAAAGCCTGGATGAGGCACTTAGTGCCATGGTCTATTTGACTGGCTAGGGCTGGGTGCTAGGTTGGACTGGGTGATCTTGGAGGTCTCTTCCAACCTGGTTGATTCTATGCTTCTACGCTTCTATGTATTAGAACAGGATATATAAAGAGGAGGTTAAAAACAAACTGTGTGCGTTAGGGTGGAGACTCCCCATGCCCCCAGGCCTGTACATGGCTTGATTTCTGTAACTCTAGTGAAAGCCTTAGTTTGCATGAATGTAGGTTTATGCCCTTTATTTATGACAACTATAGATAATTTCTATTTGCCCACTTTGCAAATAATAATGAAATGAAAGTGCTCAGTGATTTGCAGAACTACTGACAGAGAGTATTTACTTCAAGAGAACGGCAGGGACTGTGTATCACTCTGGATGAGTCTTGGGGTATACTGCTGAAGGAAGAGAAAAAAACAAATCTATACATGCACATCCCAACCTTTTTCTATTCTAGCATGTAATGCCAGAGTTTTAGAGCAAAACCATGCTTAGATCAGAAAACAACTCATGGAAACAGTTATTTGAATTGAAGGAGGATTTGCAATTTATCTGCACAGTCCCCTTCCCCCTGCTAAGGCAGATAGCAAATGGAAGCTTCTGTCTGACAGCAGTGACAGCAAGAGTGCCTTCACTATTTGCAACTTGCAATATGATGAAGATTTTCCAAGCTAAATGGGCAAACATGTGAAATGCTAACCACTAAGCCAGTATAATCTGTTTACAACAGAAGCAATACAATTTTTGGATCCCCCCACCAAATTTCATGTGGTTGCAGAATCTGGAGGAATGCCAGCAATTGTCTCATTTTGGCAACCTCCTCATGTTAAACACATGCAAAAGGAGGAGGTCAAAAACTGCTGAGGACCAGTCTGACCTATGCCTCAAATGCAAAGAGGACATTCTCATTTTACAAAACAAGCTGGATTCTCTAACACTGTGCCAAAATACCATAACCAGTTTCCAGGATTTGACTTTCTTTGAAGCTTGGTAGAAAAGAATAAAGAATGTGGGAACATTTCTGATGCAATTTTAGATACTTTTGATGCTAGGAAAACAAATTCTGAAACTTTTGATCAGTTAAAACAATTGAGTGAGCAGTCATGAAGTGACTATTTTGCCATTGATGTAGGTGACTAATTTAATGCTTGGTTTGCTTCTTCATTTGCTCCCATTAATTAGGCCCAGCTGCTCCATCATCCCATCTTTTTAATCCCCAGCTCACTCTTAAAACCAAGTTTGCCTTGCTCAGATATATGCCATCTGTTTTAATGAAGAATAAACTAGGTCAAGTGAGATCCACAACCCTGAGAGCTGCTTTCTGAGTCCCAAAGGGTTGGTTCTGACTTCCACAGATGCCTATAAAAGCAGTAGATGCATTTGCTTTTATTTACAGTTACAAGAAACGTATCCCAATGTGACACATACTAATCTTAATTGGTTCTCACAAGCATGACAGACTTAATTCTTTTGAATATCAGAGAGATAACTAAGAGAATTGTATCAGACTACAGACTCGTTACTGAATGTCAGATTTGTCTGCCATTGAATCTCCATCTTATTCTGGGGACTTGGTGAGCCTAACAACATGTCTTAAAAAAGAGAGCAGGAGTTTGTCAATAATCCTCCACAAACAAGGGGAAGAAGTGGGACAGCAACAGAAACCAGCCTGCCCTAATGACTGGTAATCAGACTATCAACTGAGAGAAAGATATGGCGAAATTACATAATGCAAGCAACTGTGGGGTTCTACAACAAAAGATGCCTCACGTAAACAGAGCAACATGGAATGAGGAAGATGATTCTGGACACTACAGAGCTCTAAAGGGTTCAAAAGCTGAAAAATGCACAAGAAAAATAAAGAACTTTAGAGAAGTTTTTCAATACTGCCTATTGTTCTGTCTAGAGCTATGTATCTCATCCTACCAAATTTAAGTAAACAACAAAAAGTACTTTTTGCAGAGCTTTTGTGTATTATTGAATGGTTGTATATCCAAGGAGACAGCCTGGTGAAGTGTATAAAGTACAGAAAGTAGAGATGCTTTGTGTAGTATTCATTATATACAGCTCCACCAGAGCAGCATGCTTCCATAACTTTGTTCACTCATCCAGTGTGCTCTGTTTCACTTCACACCAAGATTTTTTTGGACAGAGAAAGACACTACACAGGAAGAAATGTACCAGCTACATTCCAGCCACAATTGTCACATTTCAGGTTATCTAATCCAGATATCTTATTGCCAGTGGCATACCAATGGTTCTCTCATATTTCAGTTTTGGATTCTGGACTCATCCCTTGTCAACTCATTCTTAATTGAAAGCCCAGTATCATTAATTCTTTATCCCAGCTAAAATGAAGTAAAAAAGGAAATAGGAATGCATGGTAGAAGTACATCTTAGCTTTTGTCTCAACAATCCTGGTGTAAACAATTTCTAAAGGTCTGACATTTTCAGGTTCTTTCTTACGTGGTAGGAAGGGAGAGCATAACAAAAGACCATTAAAACTGATTGGGAGTTTGGTACAGTCTCTTTGACTTTCCACAAGATTTGATAAACCAGTGAATGCCAAGCAATTGCATCAACAATTTTCACTGCGGACCAACCCACTTAAATCTTTCTGAATTACAATCCTGAAGAATTAAGAACACAGGAATCACCAAGCTAATTAACACCCATCATAGAATCAACCAGGTTGGAAGAGACCTCCAAGATCATTCAGTCCAACCTAGCACCCAGCCCTATCCAGTCAAGTAGACCATGGCACTAAGTGCATCAGGTCAGCTTCCTGATTTTCACACAGTTCAAAGACAGGTTCCAAACTTCTAAGAAGTGCCATTCAACAGAAGAGGCGTGATGGGAGTTCCCTTCTGATTTCAGAGTAATTTTTCTTTCTGTCTCACAAATTAAGTCTCTATAAAAATACTGTGAACCTCAGAGCGTCTGGCAAAATAACCAGACTCCTTTAAAGGTTAACCTCTCTTTGTTCCTTATTTTCATAGAATCATATAGAATCATGGAATCAACCAGGTTGGAAGAGAACACCAAGATCAGCCAGTCCAACCTAGCACCCAGCCCTAGCCAGTCAACTAGGCCATGGCACTAAGCGCCTCATCCAGTCTTTTCTTGAAGTGGAATTAGAAAGTCACCAATCTGCAGGTGATGAGATAACCTTCAATCCTTTCCATCTCTAACCAGCTCTTACAACACTTAATCACATGCCCATGTCCCTTCCCAAAACTTTAATATCCAACATCTTCAACAACTCTGATAAAATTGGTGTTTTCCCACTTGATTCTTCAATGGAATTGCTATAACTCTTCCCGTGCTTTGCACTACCTGTGATTTCTGTGCTGATTAAAAGGAATATGAACAGGTGACTGAATACAGCTTTTCCTCTGTCTTTATAATATGACAGCACAAAGTCATTATGACTCCTACTTTTACCTATTTAAGTATTGCATATGAAATGTTAATATACCTCAACTGCAAAACTGGGTGGTTGGTTTTCTTTAGAAAACAGCTCAGATAGAAACCTTTAAAGATATACTTTTTTTTTTCCCACCTAGAAACTGTGTTGTACTACTTTTGCTAAATTAAGGCCTTCTGAAGTAGCATACTGTGAATGACACCAAACCCTTGCTACAAGTAAAGCATATCAGTTTGTACTGATGCGATTAAAAACAAACCAAACAACCCAAAACAAAACCAACCCCGCATGATAAAACTAACATTTGGTCTGCTATGTTTTAAAGACAAGCACAATTAAGTTAAGAATTAGATACCTGTCTAGCTAGCAGCACATGACAAGATAAAACACTAAAAAGTATTCAATTAATTTATCTGATAAGAATCAGGTAATTAAAACATTACCAAAACTTTTTAATAGTAGGAAGGGAATTGGTTAGTGCACCTTTGGACATTTTAAGGTTGTAAGAGCTGTTCACATAATTTCTTCTGGCAAGTAGGGAGAGATTAGAAGAAGCATGTTAACTAAGAAATTCTTGGGACATAAATATTAAAGAGAAGGATGTTTTTGTATTTGGTTTTTTTCCTCTCCAAAAAACCCTCTCAAACCACAGAAGCCAGAAACTCAGAATCTACTTGCCTTCTGTCCGCTAACCAGTGCTCCAAATTCCTGTCAAGTTTAACATAACTCAGGATTCAAATTAATTTGTGGTCAAAGTTAATCTTTCAAAGATAAAAAAATATATAGCAGTTGTTAAGTGTTTAAAAAACACTATGACCCATCTTCCTTAAATGAAACCTGAAACAAACATTTAGGCTAGAAATTTTTAATTAATTTCACCTTCCACAAGTAAAATACATAAATATATTGCATCACATCCAGACTCAGGCAAAGAGAAGAAAAACTAGATGATCAGTCTAATATTATTCAAAACAAAAAAAAAATTAGGCTAAATAAAACAAAAAAATTAGTCTATAATGTTCCTTCTCTTTTTTTAGGGGAAAAAAATGCTAGGAGAGTTTTATAATATAACTCCAAACAATGAATCCTGATCTCTCTTTCAGATGCTCTTTATTTTTGTGTCTGCTGTTATGAATACATGGTTCCAATCTCAAGTTGGGTTAAAAAAAAAATAATAACTGAATGTCCTAGAAGCAGTCTAAGTCAAAATGAATTGACCTCTAATTTTATATGATGACAATTAACTTGCAGTTCATCTCTGGTAGTAGATGGACAATCAATTCTGGAAAATCATTAATAACACATTTTTCACTTTGTTCTGTGCATAACCTTTAATCACAATCCCATAAACTACATATCCCAATCCTATTAGCTATATATCCCAAACCTTTTTTATTCCCTCCCAATGAAGGCTGAAATATGGTCAAACCCATGTAAGGACTTGGAAAGTTTTATTCCCACAATCAAATAGTTACCTAAGATGACAGTAAAGCTTTCTCATCGTTTGTTAGGACTTCTATCTTTGCCTTTAGCATCTCTATTGACAAGAAGTATTTAGACCATTATAGTTACTTTACTCAAATTCAGCATGGAGACACATAGTTTAGTTTTCATACATATCAAAAAGAAAAAACAAAAACCAAACCAAAAACCTCACAACACAATTTTCTGTGTCAAAGAGTCAAGACCAAATTTCAAATCTTTTCAAGTAACTTCCATTAAAGAAAACAATCATTATGGTCTTAAATGTTTATAATGGCATAGTTGTAGATGATACACCACAGTTCAGGTACTTAACAGATTGTTCCAGTAGCTTTTGCTCTGTCAATTGCCACAACTGAGCTTATTAGGTTCTATATGTTGTTGTGAACTACTCTAAGGACAACATTTACGATTGTACCAAAAGAAAAGCTTTAAATACAGTTGATCAGCCAAACAACCGCAGACATGGCTGTGTCCCAAACTCGTGTGTAAATCTAAGGAAAGTAAATACAGATAACATTTTCATGGCTATGAAACAAATGCAATAATCCCTGAAGGATTTCAAGAGTTGGTTTATTCCACAGAAATTAAAGTCACATGGAGTTTGATAAAGATCAAGAGATAGATGCGCAGCAGCATGTATCAAAAGTGTAACAGCAGGTCCCTCTGAACTATGTAACACTTATTAGGGGTACTGAGCAAGTGTCCAACATCTCATTAGCTACTTTCCTTTTCCACTCAGAAACACCTGCCTCTTCACACTTTGAGGATTTTTATACCATCAGCACATTTTTGTTTGTCCTGAAACTCAGCTCTTGGAGGTCTCTTCTTCTGTTTTCTCTGAAAGAATTGCTTTCATGCAGGTCAGTCCCATATTAATACAAAGAAAGTATCAGGCTTATCTTTGATTGTGTACTTTTAAAAAGCAAGGAAAAAAAATCTTGTTGAAGTACAAAGGTTCATTATTGCTGACCAAAGTAATAAAAGCCACATTGTTTGTACTTGACTGATTTCCTTCTTTACCAGTACTGGGGAGAAGCCTTCTAGAGACTAGCAGCTCTTATAATACATTCTCTTTCAATTACACTTCACTTCCTTCAACCAGTGCCAAAAAAGAAAAATTGAGAACATTTCACCCAGTGCACAAAACTTGTATTTTAAACTACTTTGGAATAGATTGTATATTCACTACTTAATACGACATTTCTACGATGCTTTTAAAATACAGTAAGACTGAAGGGCAAATTATGTTAAAGAGTTCCTGGATGATGACAGATTAAGTACTTAGACTCAGCACACTTTATTTTTTTCATGTGTTTCAGGAAAGCACTAATAGCTGTTCAAGATTACCTAATCTCTACAACTTTGCATGTTATCACAGAAATAGGCACAGAAAGCCCCAGTCCAGAAGCACATTTGCATATTTATATGCACATAGCAGCAAAGCTGAGGTTTAGCTAGAAAGGCCAGGCTGAAATCCTTCACATCATACCTTCAAACCTTAAGACTACTATTTTTGACAAATTACAAACTGAAATTCATTCTCCTTTCTAAGACAGAAGAGTACCACAGAGGACTATGTTGTCCCATACCTTCTCTTTATAGTTGGATATTAAAGCATATAATGGATGTATGCCCTTAAAGGAGACAGTTGCTCTTGGGCTGTTGCATTTTATGGTAGGAAGTTCTAAAATGTTTTTTCACAAAAAAACAAAACAAAACAAACAAACAAAAAAAAAGTAGTAAAATTGCAGTGTACAGGCCGTAACTGACCAGATCATTTGTATCCCAAACACAGAGACAGAAATTCTTCATGTTTATGGCAAACAACCAACAACCTCCCCAGACACCTTGTGTTAGAACTTTCTCACTTATTAGAGAGCTTACCTTTGGACCAGCCAGGTGAAACACTTTCCAAGACAACAGAGGGAAGAAAAAGGCACTTCTGTATTCAGCTGAGCAGTATTACACTCCCAATTTATGAACACAGAAGTACCTATTTTCCTCAGCTAATTATAAAGTGATTCTATGCATGCAGGTTTGATAGTCATTTACACTGCACAGGTCCACATCCACACACAGGAAACCAACCCCCAAGTTACATGGTCTAAAAAGGCTCAGTGGGACTTCATGATGTGGAAGTTGACACAGAATATTCTAATTTGCATATATTTGTGATGCTTCAAAACCAATTTGCTAGCATATCACTAAATTCTTCATACATAACACCAAAACTATGCCAAATGATACCTATACACTTTATAATCTCCAGCTCTCTGACTAAAAACCTACTGGCACAATGTTATGAACATACTAAGAAGTCAGCTCATTCATCTAGCAACTTAAAACACCCCAAATGGATACAGGTAATTGACATTAAACACAAGAAGAGATAGTTTTTATAATTACAGCTCAAACATATCCCATTTGCAAGTTTGTATTTACTCATAGAATCTATAATTTAACATATGTTAATCAAATGTATAGAGCATAGGAGCATTTTAGAGGGTATTTAAATGTATTATTATGTTTATCTTATGCTAAAGATGTTATGCAGACATGAAGTAAAATATATTTCTAACACATCTAAAGCCCTTTTAATGGAAATTTCATTTACTTTTTCATTACTTTGACCTTCATTTTGAATGGGTTGTGCTGAGCACTAAATATTTCAATACTGTCTGCATTCAGCCTGTATCTGGGGCTAAACTATAATAATTGCTCTGTTAACTGATGATCCCTCTCCAGCAAAAAACGTTAACCAGGAAAAGAGAGAAAAAACTCACAGGATGAAATAAAAATTGGTTTAATAGTCAAATTCACACCAATGTCAATGCAAGACATGAAGTTATACTCAGCCAATCAATGGTACAGCAGTCACAAGTCACAATACCCAAGAATGAAGGCCTCAAGGGCTGAAAAGGGATGAAGAACCCACAAAGAAAGGCTTTAGGAGGAAGCTCCTCTCTATCCTGCAAAGTTCCTTCTCTATATTGAGTGTGATGCTTATGTTATGGCATACACCTATAGCCAACTCTAGTCAGTGTCCTAGCTGACTCAGAACTGCTAATGGTCTGCAGCCCATGGCTGGCCTCAAATCTTGTCCTAGCAAAATCAGGACAAATATGCACGAGACTGAAGGGTTCTAACTAAAGCAAAATGAGTACCTTCTCAAAAGATTCAAACAATGTCTTTGCATGTATAGGCTATGAATAATGTGCTGGGCCACTGAGATCTTTTATTCTATCCTCCATAAATTAAGTTCTATGAAACAAAATTCAACCAACATGCCAGTAAGAAACTTCTCCTAAGACACCGTTTCAGTCTGAAATAAACACTGTAAGTGAATGTACTATTAGTTAAGGGTTAATACGCTGAGAACTCACGAGTGGAACAAAGTATTCCTCAAAGGGTAGGTTTTGTTTGTATTTGTAAGGCAGTATCCACCGAGATTCCCAAGAGACCAGCAAGGGTGCATTATGAATCTAGAGTTTACATCATGTGCTCATTATCTTTTCAAAGATAGTTTCACATGAGGCCCTCTCACATCCCTGACGAAAGAGGAAATTAAAACTGCACTATCCAAAATATACCTCCTCTGAAGGTACCAGAAGAAAGTTGTGCCCATGACTAACACAAACATCTTACCTCTTGACATAAAATTTAAATGCTACCCTTAATAGGACTTGTTAATACATAAGTACAACCAATGCTTTAAAAGTCCCTCTTTTCATTGAACTGCCCTCTTTCGTCAACTTTACTGAGCTCCTCAGTCTTTAAAATTAGGTCTGTGCACAACATGCAAAACTCCTCAAAGAGATGAGTGTTGGTTACATTACAAAACTAACCACAAAACGAAATCAACTCTGCTATGGAAGGATCTGCAAAGCAAAGTAATTAAATAGCATGACTTTTCTCCTCTCTGCTCTTCCTCTCCTGCAAGTGTCACGCTGGGTTTTTTCCTATCACTCCTATTGTTGTTGTATTTCAAGAATTCTGTTTTGAAGCACTATGTGAAGACAATCAACAAAGTTCTGTTTCTTCTCAATGCAGATTCTAATACTGTTATCACAAATGAAATCCAATTAGACAAGAAGTAGACACATTGGGAGTATCTGTAGCGTCGTCCATCTCTCCCTAGCAGTCATCCGACTGCCAGCAGAAATTTTCCCTCCAATTTTAAATACCAGAATGACTGAAGATTAGAGAAAGGCTTATCAATGTCTTTTATTACAGTAGAGAAACTGTCAATATTTCATGCAAGACCACCTAAGTTTAGGATATCCGTGAATCCATAAAAGCCCTATTTCCAGATGAAACAGTAACACAAAGTTGCAGACATTGCACACTCAGTATCAACAAGCCACAGCTACAAGTTCAAATACACCTACCAAATGGAGAAATAGTAACATTTGTTTCTCCGCATGAAAGCACTTGGAATACCAACTCCTGCTTCTAGGTGGATTTTCACTCTGTTCTTGGTTTACTCTGAAAATAAACAGTATTGGGGAAATACAAACCTACCTAAACAAAACAGAGTGTCTCAAAACAGCATTAAGTCTCCTCATCCTACTCTCTTTTTCCAATACAATTTTTAAGTGGGAATTCAAGCATTCAGAATCAAAGGTACAGATTCACCAACGCATTCATCTCCATTACTGCCTGACAGCCTTGTCTGACTATTCACCCACTTCATTCACCCTCATGTCACTAAGAACCCTCCATACTAAAATAAAAATAGCAACCATGCAAAAAACCCCCCCAAAATTCAGTAAAATTCCAAAAGAATGTATAAAATTAGCACAGAGGTGTGAACCCTTATCCCCAAATGCATAGTTCCAAAGCATTTCACTTGCATTAAACACTTGAGGTCAAGGTTCAAAGGTAAAATTATTTATACTGTGGGCTTTTATCACCAAAGTACACTCCCAGGAAACTTTTAAATGCAATGCAAAACAGGCATACTCTATATGAAATCAATAATTGCGCAAACAATGCCTGATTTACCTGTAAGCTTCAGCAGTTTACCTGAAGACTTGTCTGGAAAAAATGAAGATTGCTGAGGGACTGGCTAATTAGCCACAAAGCCAGTTGTCTTCTATGTTTACCATTTTACAGTGTTGCTTGTCAATTTACTATTACCATATACTGCAAGCTCTTCTCAATAGGTAAAGAATTCACTGATAAGTAACACCACCTGCAGACTGGTACAATTCATACACGTTTCATGTTAAAAGACAATTAAAAATCCTTGCTAAACAGGATTTTGTTACTCTATTTCTCACTCTGCCTCTAATGTCAGGTTGAATATTTATGGAATTGCAACCTAGCCCCATCTTATGCTTGACTTCTGTTCACAAAGTTAAAAATCATAATTTATTTTTTTTTTAATTTTGGGGGTGGGGAGCAGGAGGGGAAGAAAGCATAATTCCAAAATACTGATTATATTTCAGATAACAAATACTGTTATTTCACAACATGCACATGAGCCACTCAAATTGTCATGTCATGATTTTCCAGAACAGTGTTTTCCCAGAATTATCACAAATCAAGACAGAAAGGCCTATTCTAGAACTGACAGTGCATTAAGAGCACGAAAATATGTAGGCCTAACTAATTACAAAGGCATTAAAAAAAATTTCTACTAGCACTCAAAGAACAAACAAACAAAAAAATAGCTTACAATAAGTGTTGCAGATAAAAAACAGCTGAGAATTCTAGAATCTCCCTTCAGTCAGAACAAGCATATAGTTTATTAAGTGCTTAAAACAGATAGATAGAAACATAGAATCAACCAGGTTGGAAGAGACCTCCAAGACCAGACAGTCCAACCTAGCACCCAGCCCTAGCCAGTCAACTAGACCATGGCACCAAGTGCCTCATCCAGGCTTTGCTTCAACATCTCCAGGGACGGTGACTCCACCACCTCCCTGGGCAGCCCATTCCATGCCAATCACTCTCTCTGGGAAGAACTTCTCCTAACATCCAGCCTATATTTCCCTTGGCACAACTTGAGACTGTGTCCCCTTGTTCTATTGCTGGTTGCCTGGAAGAGACCAACCGCACCTGGCTACACCCTCCCTTCAGGTAGTTAGCTGTCACAGGCTTCAGAGCATCAGGAATGGAAGTGCCTCAATTAGTTTCTACTTTTCAACTGATAAACGATGAAATGTATACAAGTGAAAACCCTACACGTTTTTTTTTTCCACAAAATCTGAGGATGTGTCCCCCCCCAGGAGAAAAATACTGCTATGTCTTCTAAAACATCTTACATTAACTTTGCCATTAGTTCTTTCCTTCCAATTCCTTTCAACTCTCTTCTCAGCGACTTTGTTTGAAAAGGCAGCTGGGAAGAAGCTGTGAGAAAAGCAGTGTACCCTAAAATATCAAAGCACTTGGAGGAAAACAAAACAAACAAACAAACAAAACCCAAATAAACAAAAAAAAAAAAAAAAAACAAAACAACCAAAGCACAACAACTGCCAGTAACAAAAGCCACTTCAATCAAGAACTTCTTTTCATTAACAGATCCAAGGAATCACTACTATTCACTGTGAAATTACTAAAAGAGACATGGAAAGCTTTTAAACAGAATAATTTGAAGTTGCAATAGGGGGAAACTTTTAGAGATATTTTAAAATTTATTATCTCCCAAATTACACTATTTCCAAAGACATCTATGAATGTGTACACATATTGTTTCTAATAAGAATTTATTTCAAATGGGCTAAACTATCAGTCACTAAAAAGGAGGAAGAACAGCATTGCTGATTCAGTTAACTTTCACATGCAACACTTTCAATTCTGAGTGTGACAGCAGAGTGGGTTGAGGACAAACTGCAGAAAGCTTCATAGATATTTGAGTCACAAGTCAACTGAATTCCACCGTATTGACATGCAATCTGAAACACTTTGATGGAAGAGGGGGATAAGAATCTCAGTTTAGAAACGGATTGATCAGCAACTGCCCTCATTGTTCTCCAGGGGCAGAAAAGGAGTTGCCTGCTAATTATCCTGAAAACAAACGAAAATTTTACAGTGCATTCTCTGAAGTTATTTTTTGCAGGTTGGTGCAAAAACCAGAACTACACAGACTACCACTCTGCACTTAAAGAGTTTTAAGAAGGCAATACCAAGCTGGGGGAAAGAGATCTGAGGCTAGCAGTCCGTCATCTGTTTTGGGGAAGGTAGCTAGACGAGTCTGCTATTAGAGCACCCACAAGTTTTACATAAGCAGAAAGCTTCCAGCCTCTTTGGGTTTTGGGGGGGGTTTGTTTTTGTTTGTTTGTTTTGGTTTTAATTTGCTATCCATATAGATATTACAGTGCACTGTAATATGTAGATCAGTAAGGTTAAGAATTCTGTACCCAGTTTAGCCTGTTTTTAAAGTGTCTATGAAGAGATAGCTTTTTTGACATCAACTTAAAACAGTTCTGGAGTGTTGAATTTACTGACTGGAGCACTATCAGAGAGGTATAAAAGCAACACTAACTAGACATTTTTGTTTAATCCAGACAGCTCCTTGCACCTAACGATGAAGACATTGTCATTACTGTAAATATTTCAGACTGCTCCATATTCCCAAATACAAACAAAGCAATCAAGCAAATGCCACGAATGCTGTGTTACACTTTTAGTGAAGAATCATAGCAAAACTCAAATGTTGCATAGTGAGCACCATAAATGGTCAGTTTATGTAATTTTAAAAACAAATCATTACCTCCAATGTAAAAATTATGTCAATAAAATTTTAAAAACCCTAAACCAAACCTCATACTTTCCTCTTGTAACAGACAATATAGGAAGGAGACTAAACAATCACTTTTCCCACGCAAAACAATGTATTGTATTGATAGCTCTTGAATATTCAGAAAACAAACAAGAGCAAAGAAGTATTTACATAAACATGTGTCTGTTTTAGACACCATAACCTGTTGGCATACCATTTTGGAAGTAGGCTGCTAACCAAATAAAAGGATATAACCAATCTGTTCTCTTTTGATGTTAAATAAACACTTCCCAACAAGTAAGGGGTCCCAAGACTAGAAATCCAGATATTAGACAGAGTATTAAAATCAAACAAGGAGTGCAGTTCAGATTTGTTTGTCTGCAATGTTAATCAAATTGAGCTGGTTTCATGTTTTCTTAACAGACTAAAAAAGATTAGGACCAAAGCAAGACTTCAGCAATGGTTCCATTAATCAGGTCAACCCAACAGACACATCTAATGTTCGATCACAAATGACGTTATGCAGAAATATGTTATACCATGCAGTTTGGTCACATGGAAAGGATGCTTCCTTCATTGATTTTAATGTGTTTTAGCTGTAAGTAAATAAACCACACCTGCTTGCATTTTGTCTGAGATTAAGCATATCAACTGATTCCCAGGAGAAAAAATACCATTTATTTACACAAAAGTTGCTGTCAATCAATTAACAGACAAGCTATCGACTGCTTCAAACTGGGATGGGAGTGAAGAAAGAGGGCAGCTTGATGCTACTGATCACTATTTAACACTGGATGGGGCAGCTGTCAGAATTCACACAAAAATTTGAGCATCCACTCATCTGAAGAGCAATTAGGCAACACAAACATCTTCAACTACCTTAAAATAAGTATTGATATTAATACAAATTCTTCAGCATGAGCATGAAATAGCAGCTCAGCCAAGCTTATTTTACTAACCTGAAAGCACAAGCACTTTAGTAATACAAGTAGCACTTGTATTAAAATGAAAAAGTGAAAACAGTTGAAAATATAGTTTAGGTATGAAGACTGTAATAATATACTCTACAACAATAGTTACATCCACAAAAGCATATTCTGAATACTTCCAGTATGCTAGTTCTTGCACTATGTTCCCTAGGGTTCCAATCATCTTTTAGTCTTTCAGTAAAAGAACCTAGCTATGTACACTGAACAGTTAAGTTGCTTAAATTGGATTGTAAACCCACAAAATTTAGAGTTCAATAACACTGTGGCCCTTAAACTGTATAAAAACAAATGCTTCAATTAATCCCCATAATTAAACTGCTAGTTTAGTATTTTCAGAAAGCTCTTCAGAGTAGAACAAGATGTTTTCAAGTTCAAAGAAGCCTTCCAAAATGATGAATCTATATTGTTCTCAGAGTTGTTGTTTTTTTTTTTTTCAGATTATCAACAGGTTTAAGGCACAACTGCTCACAGAATCACTGTATCTATTTCATACCCTGTCCCTACAAACTTAATAATATAACAAATATTGCTCAGTGCTTCAGAGGTAACATCTTTTCAAATCTGTGGAGAAAGAAGTCTTTAACTTGCTGACTTACAGTCTCGCCATCACAACTGAAGTAATTTCAATACCTTTGAAATACATTATCCAAAACAAAACAGTAAACATGACACAAAGGACAAAAATGTAAGCATTTCCTTTAACAAAATTAACAAAGCAAGATTAAAATTATTCAGGCCAACATGGGTTTTTTGCATATTTTAAATATTTTATCATTCTATAACATTCCACTCACTAACGCATTCTGTTAACTACTTTCAAAATTCACTCACGTGTCTCCCAGATTAATTTCTTTAGCACTCTAAATTTAGTCTCTATAGTGAAGAAGGGGCTATACTAAGGGAAAATCTGTAATGCACCTTTGGTATTTAATAAAGAATAAACCACTTTAATGTAAAACACAACATCCTCATAACCAGTTTGCATCCCACACTTCATCCCTCTTTTTCTAAGAACACAAAACCCCAAATGTCTTTGTACATTCATTTCGACTGTCTTCTTGTCAGAAACCATAATTAAGTCTAATGTTGAGAATCGCTGTTTCCTATCAGCTGAATATCCCAAGTGCACATCAATACACAATATTCAACAAAATTTTACTTACCAACACCTTTAGGGCTGCTAAAAACCTTCTAAAACTACACACAAAGAGGAAGATGCTTTCCTTCCAGAGGAAAGACATGGTGCTAAACTACTTCTCGAAGTAAAAGCTAATGCTGCAAATTTTACACTGCCAAGTACCAACAGTAAATGAATTTTACTGTTTAACCTAAACTAATTTGGTTAAGAACAGCTAATGCCCAGACAAGTCCTTGCAAAGTTCCCACATTTTACCTCACAAAAATTCTTTCATTGTTGCTGTATACACATACCTATACCACATAACAAACAAGAGTGGCACATAAACTTCACTACCCTTTTCTTTCTTCTGATATTTACATATTGCATATCACCCTTAAAATGGGGCCAAACTAGAATGAAGTGCACTTCACCTTGCAAGTTGTTTCCCTGAGTCTTCATGATGTAAAAGACAAAAAAAACCCCAAGACATCCATTGCCAAAATGCTGCTTTCCCTGTCCAGTACAAACAGTCCAGACATGCAAACTCATGAACTTAAACATAGAAAAAGTGAGTCAAGCCCTAAAAGTCTACATGTCATTGATCACCAGCAACTGAATTTCTAATTCCCTCCTTCTGGAGGAGGAAAAAGGAAGAAAAAAAAAAAAAAATCTCTATTTCTCTTCTGTTTTTTTCAGTTGGAGTTGACACACCACATTTTTGATGGATGAGGTTTTCAATAGTATCCTTTTCTGGAATATGTGTTTTGTTTAGGCATAAACTTGGCATGAGAAAGGTAGTGCTTTAGACACTTTGCATTTTGTGGGAGAGGAGTTTTGCATGTTTCTTATTTTTGAAACATTAGCATTAGTTGGGTTCCAGATTACTTGATTATTTTGCATTGGCACAAGCACTTCTGGGCACCTCTGGACTTCACAAATTATTTGTCTTAAAAAAGTGTATGAATGTAAAGCCCATTCTATAACATACCACCAAGTTCAACAACAGAGAAAGAATTCTGAATTTCTTTCCACATATATCTAAGTAAGATTAAGGGAAAAGAAACAGGTGACAGGCAAACACTAGCCATTTAACTCAATACTGATTTGATCAGAGAAGATAAAAAAGCAGAAATATGAAATTTCAGCTTTTATATATTCAGATTTCTTCCATATACTCTCACTTTTCTGACCTTTCTGAAAGATAAAAGAGAGTATTTGTTTCAATTCATTTTTCCAGCCTATTAAGAACCACTCGGGAAAGTACCTGCTGCTGCCAACTCCACAATAAATATTATCCTGCTGAAATTCACCTCAGCAGTGCATAACAGGAAAAACAAGAGAAGAAAGCTGAGTCACACCTGGTAATTTGCTCTCTAGAACATCAGCTATAACAATACTAAGCATTTATTTTGGGGACAAGTATGATCTTGTGGGAGGAGAAAATGAAGCAAGAAAGACATTCCACAGACAGACAGTGAAAACCAAATCCAAGTCATTTAGCTTTGTAACTGAAGTTTCAAAGACGTACAAATGCAGCGGTGAATTCAGGTCACCATTACAGTCACAACATTCATAGTATGTTTTCTTTCAAAACTTGTGGCATTTAAGGACATTGCCAAGTAAAATTATGGATTATTATTTGTCATTTCAGTATCTAGAAAGGTGACAGAACAGGAAAACAAATGTTTATGTATCCCTAGAATACAGTATTTTAAAATAGGTCAGAACCTCAGTAGTGAAACAAACAATAACACTTGGTAAGAAAGAGAACTAATTTGAGCCACTTCAGAAAAATCAAACCAAACCAAAAAGAAGGAAAGAAAAAAAGCAAGCCACCAGTGTTCCTCAGTAGTAAATAACTTAGCTATGCTGGTACACATTTTTTGACTCAGGGTATGCACAAAGAAAAAAGTACTGTAATGTCCTATACAGGAGCAGATTCCTTCTTATAACATTAGACTGCAGTTCTGTACCTAGTGTCTTGCTGATATAATGCAATTTGAAATGTATCTGGCCAGCATATTTTGTGTGTGAATGCACTGAAATTAAGCATTTAAAAACATGTTGCATCTTACTTTTCCCATGTACTTTTAACAATTTTCCCACGCTCATGAAAATTAAAATAGTGGCTTGCCCAATTTTTAATTCTGCATTTCTTTAGTGCAAAGTATTTCATGGGAACACTTGTGTAAAAGAATGTTTTGAATGAAAATACTATTATAAAAATATTTCAATCAATTGAATAGATGTAGAAAACCCAATTTACATTTATGAAGTCTGTTACAGTATTAATTGTAATCTGAAAAATGGGTAGGAAACAGAGCTCATAGGAGAGAAGACACCTTTCTGATCATCGAGTTTTCTTTCTTTCTTCCCCCCTTCCCTATTACCATACACTTCATTCAGGAACACAACATTTGTTCTTCCAGCTTCACACACCCAGAAGTGCAGATATTGCTCTAGATTATCTAAATTACATGCAATTAAAACTTACTATCTCTGGGTTCCCGATTGCAGCCACTCTGACTACTGGAATAGAATGGTTGTTCTTGTTAAATGCTCATCAAAACCAAGGATGATTCACAAACTGTGGTATTAGTGTTCATAACCTGTCTTCCACTGACCAGACCTACAAAAAGTTTGAAATGGGTTCAGATAAATTCCAGTGGGCCAAGAACTTTCAGCAGTTAAGTTTCAAAGAATATGGCAATGGCATGTTTATTTTTGCTTCTGTGCATCACAGAAGTACCTCAGTCTTGGCACAGCTGAGTACGTAAATTCAGCTGAGATTCACATATTTCAGTGTGGTCCAAGCAGCAGTTTTGTAGTGAACACTCATTTTGAAATCCTTTGAAGTGAAAATTAATTCAAAAGCAGAAGTGAACATCCAGACAACTTCTATAGCTCTAGAGTAAGAACATCCACCTTTTCTCTAAGAGGACTAGTTGAAAAACCCCATACATTTCAAATGTTCAAAACCACATCTTCAATCACTCAGCATGTACCCTCAAACAAATATCTTCCTGTTCAACCCCTTAGTGCCAGAAATCAGTATGCACCCCATCTATGTGCTTTCCCTAAAACCACAACTTCATTTTATCAACTACACCTATTAGGGCAGTTCCCCCAGAAGCACACTTGTTCTCTAGTCTCTGCTCCTGATGCCTTTTGCCAAAGTACTCACAAACATTAAAACTAAGGCTGAGTCCTGCAATATTTGGGGGCAAGCAAATACCCTCCTAATCATTATGCTAAACTGTTCTCCCTGATTGTTTTTTACCCTCAAAATTGAGTTCTTTGCTACACCAGACAGAGTTTCCAATAGAAATCATGGAGAATATGCCAAATCATGGTGGTCAGGTTAACAGAGGGATTTTAATACTCTTAGAATTCAAAGGATATTTAAAGGAGTGGTTATTCTATTCAAAGCAGGTACTGTTTCCTATTACATTATTATTTATTTGTATTTTTACAATAGCTTTATTCCACCCTACAAGAGAAGGTGCCTAAAGTCAGGGATGACCACAATCACACAGACAACATGTCATTTTGTTTCCTCAAATATTACTCATCAAGAGCTGTAAGACCGTGGAGCTCACCACACTATTTTGCCACTGTCTCAATAGTTTCTAAACCTTGGCATGTCTATAAACCCAAATTATTCTAATAGAGAAGATATTAGAACTCCTGTCCTAGGCATACCCCTCCACGAACACCTCCAAATATTCCAGAGCATGTAGTTTCTGAGAACATCAACAGAAAGCAAATTGCTGTTCTTATCACAGTAATCAAACTGCACGCAACTCTCAAATACTGTGGTGAAACTGATAACAATACATTAATCTCAAACACTTGTGCAGGAAGATGAAACACTGAGTATATGGAAATACTGACATTACTGTTGAAATAAACTCATAGATATACTTTTTCAGTATATGTGATCATTAATTATTACCTTAATTACAAAAGGTTTAAGCCAAGAAAAAAAATGAGCTTTCCAAGCTAAACTAGACATCTACACAGTACTCTGCACTTATTGAACCTGTAGTTCATTTAGTTCAGGAATGCAATGCAGCCTGCCAGTAGGTGCATACTGAGCAGCCCAACCTCATGCAAAGTTACTGGGCTCAGATCTCAGGTGCACTAGAGACACATTAGTACTCCACTGTATCTTTTATACGCTGTGCCATGCAGAGGCAAGTACAAATGTGTTCAGTTTCAGTATCACTTTTGGGCTGCTGTGTTGCTTCCTGGTCAGGGGATAGATCCTTTCCCTCCTAACAGTCTTATTTTGAGGCACATAAGGCATGTTATAAATTAATTTTTATACCAACTTATTATTTTAAGAGAAGCCAGGGCAGCTTTTTGACAAAGCGATACTTTATGTATTTATTTATCCATGTGCATTTTTATACCCTTGAAGTTTGGAGTTTTGTCTTCCTTCTCCTTACAGAACAGCCAATGTCACCATTGATAAGAGATATCAAGAATGGTCATCTCAGACAGAGCTGTCTGAGAAAAGAAGGGGGTGGGGGGAATCAAGATAGGTAAAACAGAGAAAGAAGACTATTCTTTTAGTATCCTGTCAGTGTCTTAATAAGCAGCTATGTCTCCTTTTAAATTTTATTCCCTTCTCTGTGACTTTGTACTAAGCAGTCTCACTTTTTAAAAGCCTCTCCTGATACCTTGTAGAATCACATCATACCTTAAAGAAAAAACAACACCAGTATTATTTCCACATTTCTTCACTGCCATCAGGAACTTTACCATGACTATAATGCCTCTGTAAAAATTGCTAATTTTCTGTAGCCTATGCTTCATTTGAAGTCATAATCCTCTGTGATGACAATCATATCCATGGCAACCAGTTACAACGTAACAAACAACATCAATCACTTCCAGTGGAGGAAAAAAAAAACCCCACAACCTTCCAAGTAGTCTGTTAATAATCTTAATTAATTTCCACATAAAATGCCTGTTCACATTTCAAATTGGGAAAAAAAAAAACTCAAAAAACAATGCACATTAAAGGAAGATAATGCAGTCTTCTCCAATTACACTAACAGAACTTTCCAACTTCATTTTAGACCTATTAAAACCATCTATTTCACTAAGGAAGAGCTCAAATCGCACTTTTCTGGCTGAAAAGATCTTAGAGGCAATTAAGATTTACAGTGTTGACTGGAATAAGCATATCAAAAAATCATTTCACAATTTCATAAAGAAAAAAACAAACAATAAAGTGTCCATGTAGATGAACATACAAGCCCCTAAACCAGGCATAAAAACGTATGGAACTATACACACATCCATTCAAACACAAATGCACAGACAAAACCAGTGAATACGATCACAACATCCTTACACATGTATTCACTCTTCAGTTTTGCTGAACATGGGCAGTTGTCAGCAATGTTGTAGATGCGAGATGCAACCTGGCCCTCTACCAAAATTCTGTACATGCAAAGCATCTTTGCATCAGTGTTCAGGCCAAGAGTGTTGGGGTTTTAAAATATACTTAGGTTAGATATTAATTTAATCTGCTTGATCTGTTCACTGAGCAACTACATTTACATGATGAATTTTTTATCATGATGTAGGTGAATTAAGTTAAATCAGGCAAATCGGGTACACCCAAAGATCTTTCGTCTTCAGCTGTGACTGTCCCTATCTCACAGACAGGCCAAACCCGGTTAGAGAGTCGTCCTGTCGCAGATCAAAGCATGATTTCGCAGCCAGAGACGAGGACACTGGCAGCGCTGGGGCTCGTCAGCCCACCCGCACAGCCACGCCAGGGACAGACAATGCCGACAGCCTCCCGCAGGCTCAAAGCACACCTCTCAAACTACACGAAGGCTGCAGTGTGTCTTCCTGAGCTGCAAGTAGCCACCACTGGCAGCCCTGCGGCGCAGAGCAGCCGTTATGCCAGCCAGCGTACCCTGCCCATCGCCACGGGTGTGCGGGGAGGGGAGGGAGAACAGCCCCGAGCGGCACCTGCCAGCCGTTAAACTGCCGACGGTCCAACCCCGCTGCCTCCGAACGGGCCCACAATACCCAGCGGCCGAGGCTCCGAGGTGCGGCGGGGGAAAAGAGCAGCGGGACACTCCAAAAAAAGAAAGCTCCCGGAAAAAGAGAAGGTGTAGACGGCCTCTGGGATACCTCCGGGGGCCGCGCCCGGCGGCATCAGGCGAGAACGCTGCCCGCCCTACTCCAGCCGGGCACGGCCACAGGCAGGCACCTGGGCAGCTCCTTTGTTCCTCCCCAGTCACTCCGTCTTACCCTTTCCACACTCACCCACGGTCGCCAGAGTCTCCAGGTCCTCCAGCTTGTAGGCGGCCGGCTCGGGCGCAGCGAGCGAGCAAGGACCGGTGGGGCTGGAGGCCGGCGCGGCGGGCTGAGGCACGGACAACCCCGCCGCCGCCGCCTCGCCGCCACTCTTCGCCCCCATTTTGGCCTTTGCGGCGCTGAAGGCGTCCATGGGGCCGAGCGGGCGCTCCGCGGCCGCTCAGCGCATGGAGAAGGACCAGCCGGACCGGCGAAGGGAAGGGAGAGGAGAGGGAGCGGCGGGGACACAAACTTTCAGTCTTCAGCAGGCGGAGTGGCTGCTCCCCGAAGATGGAGCCCGTTCCCGCTGCCGCCTGTGACGGGGCGCGGAGCCTTTCAGCATCGCTGCTAGCCGCCGCGCAGTCCGCCACTCGCAGCAGGGACCGCCGCACAGACAGACAATGGCGAGGGTGAGCCCTGCCAGCGGCGCGCCGAGCCGAGCCGCGCCACACGCGGGCCGGAGGGGCGGGGTTTCCCTCTCGCCGCTGCGGCACGGTCCCGCGGAGGGCTGGCCGGGCGGGGCGGGGCGAAGGGACGCGCGTTCCCGCCGCGCCGCGGGGGTGCCGAGCTCGTTCGCTGCCGTGGGCACTGCCCCGTGCGCCCTGTGACGCCGCTGCTCTACGCTCGTTTTTTGCCACTCCTGCGCTCTGCCTGAGGCAGCGGCGCTCTGCTAAGTGGGGGTGTAGGGTGGAGTGGACCTTAGTGGCTGCCGCGCCCGCTCCTGCGCGTTCTCAGTGCCGCGGCTGCCGAGGGACAGAGGGAGGTCCCGTCCGCTCCCCGCGGAAAGTTAGCAGTTGCTGAGGCCCTTGCAAGGTGGCTACCCGGCCTGCCTGCTTTTGCATTGACGGCTGCAGGAGGAGTCGCATAGAAGCGCTTGTTGCAGTAACTCGGCTGTGTCAGGGCTGGCGAGCCTCCTTCACACGCACATTTCACAGGGTTACTCCCACGTCGCTTCCTGATTTCAAGTAGGTGTGGGTACTGCGACGGCCACAGCCCCTCCGTGTCATCTGCCCGAGCCTGGAAAACATTTAGGTGACGGGATGGCTTGGCGGGAGCGCTGAGCTGCGCCCGGCCGAGCTGGGAGAGCATCTGATGTAGCAGCAGCCACGCACCTAATACGCCACAGCGGCCAAGAAACTGCTGACCATTGCGCTGAAAGACAGGGAAAGCTGGTATGTGAGCCAAGTCACTGAGAAGCATTCCTGTCAAAATTGGGAAGGAAAACCTATTTTTTTCCGTGCCTTGTTTCACCCCAATTTCACACTGCTTACAGCTCCTACTCTGTGCTCCAATAAGTAGGGTATCTCTTATGGCGGCGTCTAAATCACGTCACACAGGTGGCATTTGGCATCTCCTTTCTATTAAACATGAAAACATGGGCCTACGAGTCTCTCTGTGGAGTTGGTCCAATAATAAAAGGAAATAACAGCGTACACAACCAAAAAAGCATAAATGTGTAAGTTATATATGTATTACAAATCAGTGTATATCTTTCCTGAATCTTAAGGGGTCCCTACAGTCGCATTTATAGTCATGATGCCCAGATGATACACATATGTTTTTACCTTTTAGCTTGTTGACATGAAGGCTGATGCCTAAGTCAGAAAAATGCTAGTTCACCTCTGCTTCCTGTCAGCCTGACAAGAATCACCAGTCAAGGATTATGTTACTTTTGCTACAAAACTTCACATTTCACTTGTACACCACTCAGAATGCAGGTTTTGCACTTCTGTTTTGATTTACTACTTTACTTAGTTTCCTTTTGTATTAAATTCTGCACATTGTATACAAAACAAATACTGTGATTCATGCCTTCAATCAAAAATGCTAAAGATTTCTTAATTGCAAATTGTGGGTTTTTTTTCTGGCAGGTTTTATAGTTATTACTTGTGTGGTCAAAAGATGAGCCAGCCAACAAACCTCTTTGATGAATATTAGAATATTTGTTGAAAGATAAGAGTTTGAAAAAATAAAAATATATGTTGAAGAAATCTTATGTAACTTTGGGTTTTGGCTAAAAACTTGCGAGTTGAGGGTTTCTTTTAGGATTGTGATCATAATTTTCAAGAGAGAGTATCCTAACGTCAGGCTATCCAAGATGAACAATAAGTGATCTTCCTGAAAGTTGTTTGGGTTTTGTTGTTGTTGGTTTGTTTGTTTTTCTCCCCCAGTATTTCATAGAATCATAGAATCAAGCAGGTTGGAAGAGACCTCCAAGATCATCCAGTCCAACCTAGCACCCAGCCCTAGCCAGTCAACCAGACCATGGCACTAAGTGCCTCAGCCAGGCTTTTCTAGAACACCTCCAGGGATGGTGCCTCCACCACCTCCCTGGGCAGCCCATTCCAATGGCAAACTACTCTCTCAAGTGTAGATAGTATTGATTATTTTCAATTGGTATTTCTGTTCATGCTCCAAACTATACTTAATGATTGCATTACTTGTATTTGGGAAGTTAAAACTGTCTTTTTAAGTCTCCTACTGCCATGCTTCAACTGTAGGCCTGTATGACAATACTCGTTTAAAAAGGCTATGATTCAGCAAGGTTTTGTAAGCACAGGATTAGCTCCATTCAGTGCAGTGTCTCATCTCTTATGATTAAAGTTAGCTTCCTGCCTCGCTAGACTGGCATCCAAAGCATTTGTTAGTTGTAGTTGTAGCAATATAATTGCAATGTTTATATTTAGAATACACATATTATTAGTGTACTTTATCACCTCTGTGTAACCTGCTTAGAATGTATTTTGCAGATAGTAATTATTACAGTATTTCAGAGAAAGAAAACAATGTTCTTTCTATATACAACAAAACTGAGAAGCAAAACTCATAGCTTCATAAATTGCAGGTGAAAGCAGAGCTGGCCATGGGGTTGCGATAGTGGATATGAAACTTAGGCTCTTGCCCATTTTGGCCATGCTTTATGTTTCCATTTCTGTACCTTGTAGGTGCTTACACCATAGGTTAGCTCTATTTTAATTTTCTCTTAAAAGCAGCAGATGTTTCAGGTGATTTTTTTTTTCAAAGACAGTGAATGCCTTACTAAAAGATTTGGAGTTTTTTTTTTTTTCTTACATATAGAGAACAGTAATTTAAATAAATTTCTCAATACTCATGATTTAAGTACCTAACTCTTGGTCTTTTGTCCTCTGAGGAAGGAATCAGTCATTTAAATGTCTCCATGACTGCAGACAAAAGAGTCTCTCCTGTGCTTTAAGCAGGTTTGCATTTGTCTGCCTGAAAGCATGCTTTGTTCTTCCCTGCAAATGTATCATTTTCCTTACAAATCATATTAAAGCATATCTTTGCCATCACCGTCATAGTAAAACTACTACAACAGGTTTACTAGAGAACCTGTACAAACATGTAGGGAGGAAATGGAGGACTCCTTCCATGGTGATTACTATTAATAAATAATTCTCTATCAATCTGGTTGTTGTCACATTGTGTACAGTGCCTAGAAGTATGGGACTGCTCTGAGGAGGAAGAATAGTTAGGAAAGGTAGTTATTACTGCTATATGGTTTTGTTTTGCTAAAGAAACTCTTGATAAGGCAAGTTCTATGAAGTATCCTTTCGTGCAAGAAATCCCTGCCTATGACAAACGGGAGCTGAAGGTGTTCCACCCATCTGTAGTAGTTCCTTCACTGTATGGAGCTAAGACCATTCTTAGAATGAGCAATCACAGATCATGAGAATGTGTCTACATGATCATAAGACACTTTTCACCCTTGTATTTTAATATGGTTATCTTTATTTTTTTTTATTTAAATGATTATTAGTATTGTGGATAAATCCAGATAAGAATTTAACCATCAAGAATACAATGTGTATGCCTGCATCCACAATCTTGACTCTTTAGGGACTTGCTGAGTTGAATCCTCACTTCAGAAGTGCATCGGCTTAAGTTAGTTTAGACATGGAAATGCTGTTACTACTGTGTCTAGACTTCTGTCCAGTCTGAGCAGGTTTATACCTAACTTCTGCCAAAACTAGATTGAAATCTGGAAACAAGATGTTGCTTTGCTGGCATTTGCTGAGGAACTTGTTCTGTTAAGCATTCTGAAAGCATATCTCACATATATGTAAAACTACTTCCCTCAAAAATTGAAAGAAAGAAAAATATAGTTGTGTTATCTAATAGGAGACACTGAAATAACTCTGTGCTAGACAAGCTCTTCAAAGACAGGTGGTGGTGTTTCTTGAGGTGAAAGGCAGAGCAGAACAGCAATGCACTAGGACATGTTTTTGTTGTTCTTTTCCCTAGTGAACTAGCTATGTATATTTATATTAGCACATCTCATTTTGAATACTTTGGTAGTGTGCTGGTTTTAGCAGTCACTCAGACAATGGAATATCTAGCATTTTTGGTCCTCATTGAATGAAAGGAGTTCTTATTCCAGTCTCCTTCCTTATAAATTCTTGAAGGCAACTGCAGGACATTTTGTCCCATACTGTGCATTCCCACTTTACAAACACTCTGTTTTCACTGTACCATGAGACACAATCTTTGGCTCACTTCTCTGTGGAATGGTGCAAAAAATGTACTGTAGAAATTAATATAGTACAAGCCACATTTATGTATACAATATGTAGTATGTGTAACTGTGGGTTGTTTTTAGCAAGGGTTGGCAAGGATTACTGTAAAATAAGTTCCACTTATTATTAATTTACTATGAGGTTTATACATTTTTTTTTTTTGTAGCATGACTTGCATTATGTGAACTTTATAACATTCAGGATAGTCAGAGTAACAAAACCTATATGTTGCTAACAACCTTAGTGAACTAAGTAATCTCTTTTAGGTGACCTGTTAAATTAATGTAAAATTTCTCTGCCAAACATTTTTTTTCCCCCTATAGTTAGAGTAGTTGAAGGACTTTGAAAATGAAATGGCATATAATGTCTTTTCTAAGGCACATATATCTAATACTTGAACAGAGTAAGTCTTCTAATTCAACAGGTTTTGAAATTTTATTTGCTATCTTCATATCCAAGGCTAAGGACTTGCATAAGGAAGGAGAAACAGCTAAGATTTTCCTTTAGTCACAGGCATCAAAGTGAGAAAGATGCCAGGCTTAAGATTCCATCGTGTCTTCATTGATTTAGTGTCAGGTTTTCCCCGTGTTGCAGTTTATGAGGGCTTCAGGCTTAGAAAGGTGTGGTTTATCTTAAGCTGATCTAAATCCTGTCTGCCATGATTCTATCATCCTCCTTCCTTTCTCACATCAGCAGTCCTACTCACATCCCATGCATTTGACATTTAAGTAACTCTCTGGTGAGCCAGTTCAGGAATTAATTCTGGGATCATTTATAAAATAAGTGGGGGTTTTAGCCTGTTTGGTTCCCCAAACCATTGCCGTGCACAAGGTTTTAGGGCATTCAATGCTTTAATCATCTGTGGGGAATTCTGGGGCAGGTTTTGTTTTCAGCAAGCTGTTTCAGCTCTGTGTCCTCATACAGGTCATGGATAAACATGGAATAGTACTGTTTCCAGTACTGACCCCTGAGAGACTCCAACAGATAAAGGCTTCCAACTAGATTCCATCCCATTGAGCACAGCTCTCTGGCTTCTTTCCTTCAACCAGTTCTAATCCACCTCACTACCTGATCATCCAGACCACACTGCCTCGCTTGCTGTAGGATGCTGTAGGAGATGGTGTCAAATGCTTTACTGGAATCAAGAGAAACCACATCCAGTGCTCTACCATCATCTATCTGCCTGGTTATGTCCTCATAAAAGGCTATCAGGTTGATCAAACATGACCTCCCCTTGGTAAAATCATGTTGACTGCTCACAATGACCTTCTTGTCCTTGATATGCCCTAGTGCAGCATCAAGTGTAAGTCGTTCCATTACTGTTCCAGGAGCAGAGGTGAGGCTGACTGGTCTGTAGTTACCTGGGTCCTCTTACTTGCCTTTTTTTTTAAGATTGGAGTGACATTTGCCTTCCTTCAGTCCCCAGGCAGCTCTTCTGTCCACTGTGACTTACCAAAGATGGTGGAGAGTTGTCTGGCAATGACCTCTGGCAGCTCCCTCAGCACTCACAGGTGCATGCCCTTAGGACCCATGGATTTAAGGATGCC
The DNA here is from genome assembly GCF_015220805.1 of Pogoniulus pusillus. Lineage (NCBI taxonomy): Eukaryota > Metazoa > Chordata > Aves > Piciformes > Lybiidae > Pogoniulus > Pogoniulus pusillus. The sequence goes on from NC_087268.1 coordinate 1,885,004, forward strand.
CAGGTAACTATTACCTAATTCTAATGGGGACAAAGGAGGCATTTAGTAACTTTGCCTTATTTGTATCTTCTGTCATCAGGGCACCCACCTCATTCAGCATTGCCTCTAGTGTTAGTTTTTGAAAGTGCCCTTTCTGTTGTACTTGACCTCCCTTGCAAGGTTGAATTCCAAGGAGATCTTAGCCTTCCCAGTTGCCTCCATACATCCTCTGACAACAATCTTATACTCCTCCAAAGCGACCAGCTCCTCCTGCCATAATCTGTAGACTCTCTTCTTCCATTTCAGTTTGCTTTGATATATCTTTATTATGAGGCTTGAACTAGATGGCCTTTAAAGGTCCCTTCCAATATAAAGTATTCTCTGGTTCCATGTTTATCCTAAACTGCTGTCCTCTGCTGTGAAGTAAGCTATTTTAGTTGAAATACTATAAATTCTGCAAATTCATTCTGTAATGGTGCACTTACTACTTTAAAACGCCAAGCTGGCCTGATTTATATTTCTGTCTTCCACAGTTGGTTAATATCATTACTGAAACATGAGCTAAAGTGGATATAAAAGCCTTCAAAATATTTCTGCTTATAATTTTACACAATCTGATCACCACTGAAGGTGACAAAATGTATTTTAGAGTTCTTATAATTTGTTTTTTGTACTCACTTGTATGAACAAGTGTATTTTTTTTTTTGCAAATCAAATGTATATACTGCTGCATATATATATAAAGAGATATCACTGTGATTCATTCTTTTGTTTACAGTTCAGTTCAGGAACTGTTTAGTACATGAGAGTTATTTTAGACTCATTATTGGAAGTACTCAAGCAACTACTTCTCTCAGTTTTAAGCATGTCTTAAAGCCAATGGAGTTAGTCACAAGGTGCAGTGTTTCAGTGACTGTGCTTGAGTCTACATGCAAACTGAAAGCCATGCCTACACCTGTGTTCTTTTATGAGTGGGAGCATAAACCCAAACCCACAACGCTGTTCAAGCAACTGTTTTCAAATAGAAAATGAAATCAATTTTACTCATGCATCTTGCACATTTAACTGTGAACATCAGCATTAAAAAAGCCCAGAACCAACATTTGAAACAAACATTGTGGCTTTTTGTAAAAATTAGGTTGATAAATGGTCATTATAGAGTTGTAAAAACTCTAGCTAATGTCCAAGCCTACATGCTATGTAGCTTGTCCCATTCACCCTTGAAGAGTTTCCCATCAAAGGCTTTACATGGGAGTTCATTTTGTACTCTGACATTTGAGGTGCATTTTATTTTTCCTTTTCTATTGTTTTTGCATTGTATAAAACCTGCAAAATAGTCAGCAGTAACAAATAGTGTAGTGAATGTTGGGCAATACAGAATGTGAATGTAGATTAGTTCAGCAACATATAAGCTCCCCAGTAGTTCATTCATCCTGCCAAATACCTAATTACAAAACAGCTATATGTGGTAGCTGATCTCTGGCCTTTGAGCAGATCTCATTTCCAGTTTCTGTGGTTCTGATGATTTCTTTGGACAGCTGGAGTGGAACACTTGCAATATAGTACTGTTAAAGTTAAAAACCTTTAGAAAGTCAGGGTTTGGTGCACAGCCATTCTGGTATCCAGGTTTCAGACTTCTGTGATTTTAGAAACTTTCTACAGATGAAATTAGGGTTATTTAATTATATGCAAAATCTGACAACTGGAATTCAAGCCAATACCACTTTAGGAAATAAGTAACTGACACACTGACAGTTTGCTGTGAGTCTCAGAAAAATGAGGGACAATGACCTGAATCAGAGGAAAATTTCATTTAGGAAGAGGAGAGGCTTTTTAGTCAGTAAAATAAATGCAGCATTCTGTGCCAGGTTTGAATTTAGTGCATCATGAGGCAGAGAAATCATTCTTATAATTAACAAATTCACTTTATCACAGTGAAAAGTTTCTCAACATGTTTACCTCTTTTTTTCCCATGATTATTTTTCTTAGGGATATTTTGATGATGACAGAGGCTTTGTATGAACTATAATCTGCATCCTTTTGGGGTTGACTGATTTGTTGGTTGGTTTGTTGTGATTAATTAGTAACAATGCTCTTTAAGTGTTGCAAGATGAATGTTTAGATACTGACTCAAACATAGGGGAAATTAACATGAATTTTGCACTCCAAGATCAGTAGATAATGTAATTTTGTAGAAGAAGAAGCTACAGCAAAATTATCTGTATTTCTGATGTTTTCCTCTCTCCATTCTAGGAAATGTCACAAAATGTATTATATGCTTGTTCACAGTTCCTGTGATGTATATGTCTAGATATAAAACCCAACAACTGTAAGTAGTATTTAAGATTACTTTTATTATTATAACTCAGAATCCACTTTTAAAGATTGCCATTTAAATATGTCAAATGTTTTACTGTAGGCAATTCTTGTAATGCTTTGTTTGTCTGAAATGCTGTGGACAGTTTTTGAATGTGTGCTGTTATTCATCTTGTGCAAAAGGCTTTCACTGGCTCTGACTGTAGCTTTTTTCCTGTTGAGGTGTATTTTCAGGTAACAGAAAGCACAGGTAGAATTCCTTGACATTACTGTAGGCAGTTCTTGTAATACTTTCAGTTTGTCTGAAATGCTGTGGACAGTTTTTGCAGGTGTGTTTTTATTCATCTCGTGCAAGAGGCTTTCACTGGCTCTGTCTGTAGCTTTTTTCCCATTGAGGTGTATTTTCAGGTAACCGAAAACGCAGATAGAAGATTACAAGATTGTACCTGAACTGCAGATAACACTGTAGCTGCTGCTATCTGTTATAAACGTAATGGGTGATTCTGGTTGTGTTGAAAACAAGAGGAGTTTTGCTATTGATTTCACACGGCTCACCATCTGGGGGGTATGGAGCTGACCTCTAATCAGCACACCATAGAGCAAGAGAGACCTCTCACTAGTTTTCTATTTAAATGAATTCTGAGCTTTTGTTTTCAGCCATGGCTTGTCTCTTCAGAGTTGCCATCTGCTCCAGATGGGCTTTGTAAGGCAAACACTTGGGTTCACATCCTTTGTTGAACATCCTGCTTCTCCGTTTATAGCTATGCTTGAGAACTGAAACACCTTTCTTTTGGTGTGATAGTCTAATGCATCAACAGATACACAATAATAAAGTGATGCTCTTTCTTTTAGGTGTGGTATAAGGCATGGCTTTTTACAGTTTTTCGATCCTTAATAGTATGTATTGATTAGTTTAATACATTTTACATACAGAATGTATCTGTAATCTATGTTACCTACTGTGTCTGCACTCACATTTTCCCCACATTTAAATACAGCTCTTGATGTCATCGCACTCTCAGATGTGCCTGTGTTTGTTTGCAGCAAATTACCTAGAAATAGGAGGGGGAAGATTAGAGTTCAGGGTGAGGGAGAGGACAAAAAGCATAGGAGTGCTCCTTCTGAACCTATTTTGGAAATGCTGAGGGTTTTTTAAATTATTGTCATTTTGAACAGTTCTTTTCCCCCCCATATTTCTCTTTCATGTCTGTTTTCTGTGTCATGAAAGCCACATAGATGTACATAACCTATTTTACTAAAAATATATACGTATTTTATGTATGTCTTTTATTTGTCTAGTTAATTCTATTTCAGCCTTGGGCTGCATTCAACTACATGGTAGGTCCTGTAGCATGAGGATAGGGTTTTGATCTTTGTTTAGTTACTCCTCTTTTGCGACTTGTTCTTCAGATATTTTGCTGCCTCAACTACTTTATCAGTGGTGCTGCTTTCATGTTATAAGAAACTGTTCTCATGTTTATATGCTGCATATTTCTTATCTGTCTCTGTTTTCACACACCCTTTCATTAGAGAGCCAAGCACTCTCCTTGCTTAGGTTCATATCTCTCAATGACACTTACACAGCTGAGAAGGCTGCTACTTAGAAATTAATAGAAAACTGTGCCAGATGGCTTGATACCAATTATGAAGAATTATCTCAATTAGAAAAACATAATATGTGAAAAATGACAAATGCTAGTAGTAAATAATTGCAGAGATACAGGGCCAAGAAGAGTTTTCCTATTTAAAAACACTTTCCTGAGTGAAATGCAGAGTGGGTGGGATAGTGAGTGCCAGGGCATCACTTCCAGGTGAGAGTGCCGAGGAGAGCTGCTGAAGGTTTCTGAGTCCTGGAGACAGCCTCTCAAAGGAGATCATTAGCATGGTTTTCTTTCCCAGCTTCCTTCTGAACTTCCAGTAGGGAATGGCAGATTAACATTTCACTTGTGACTGAGAAGCCCAGTCTGTAAGAAACTACTGAAGAGGTAAATTGAATTTGACCATACCATGGCTCACAACATCACTTTCCTGGTCATCTCTGTCCACTCCAAATCCCATGGGCAATAAGTGCACATATGGTAGCACCTTTTTGTGTGTGTCGACGCATCTGTACTGCCTGTAGTTTATGTAACTTTTGCTTGACACAGACTCCAGATATGAATCTGATTCTAAAATTAATGGAAAAAATAAAAAGATTAATTAGTGAGGACTTATCTGGGTTAGTTAGTTAGTTTTAGTACCTGAATTTGAGCAGGTGGAACTCAGGACATATAGAAAAGAAGGAAGTGACTGTAATTCAGAAAGGAATGTAGGTAAGGGAACACAGGGATTTCACAAACAAGCAATGATGAAGTTACATTAAAAAAATACTGATACAGGTTCTAGGGTACAGGTGACTAGGAGATCACCTGGTCCGTTATTTCTGAGTGAACTTAATGCTCTTTTGGCTGAACAGCTGAGCACCTCCTTTTTCTGACAGTGGAAATACCCAACTGTGCCAGACAGTGTCCCCAGCAAATGTCATGAAGGATGACCGAGGGTCTTAACACAGGAACAAGCAGGCAGGTTTTCGTAAGTTAGGAAAAAGATTCATACATGAAAATCATATTATGATTGCAACACAGTAGAGTAACAAGGCTAAATTGAGAGATGAAAACATTAAATGTTTTGTTTGGTACTCTCTATTCTGTTATTTGGGATAGAGTAACTTCTACTTGACTATTGGCAGATATTCCATTCACTATAAATATTAAGGTTTTCAACAGCGTAGTCTGTTGTTCTACCAAACTTCTTTCCTTTGTAATACTTGATAGGAGAAAAGAGATAGCACAGATGTACAATGTTCTACCTCAAGGGAGGTTGTAGCCAGGTGGGGTTGATCTCTTCTCAGACAACCAGCAACAGAACAAGGGGACACAGTCTCAAGTTGTACCAGGGGAAGTCTAGGCTGGATGTTAGGAGGAAGTTGTTGGCAGAGAGAGTGATTGGCATTGGAATGGGCTGCCCAGGGAGGTGGTGGAGTCACTGTCCCTGGAGGTGTTGAAGCAAAGCCTGGCTGAGGCACTTAGTGCCATGGTGTAGTTGACTGGCTAGGGCTGGGTGCTAGGTTGGACTGGATGAGCTTGGAGGTCTCTTCCAACCTGGTTGATTCTATGATTCTAAGAGATAGTACAATGTCTTCTACATTTGCAAAGCGATGTGAGAATAATCAGTGATCTTATTTCTGAGATTCAGTGAGAAGTGGCTTTCATGAATTTAAAAAGGACTATCAGCATTTATTTAGCAGTATTACAAATATTGCTTATCTTAATCTCATTACATCATATTATTTTTATTTCTATTTCTAAAAAAACCCACAGTAGTTATTTGCTGAACATAATGTGACAGCTTTGATACTTATTTAAAGGTTTTTGATGGAAAGGTTTTATCTTCAGATGAGGTTTCAGATGCTGACAATTTAATCTCTGCAGCTATACTCAGGGATTTTGAGCAGGATAAAAATCTTTAATTAATTTTAATGGAATCAGATGGCAGCTTGAAGCTTTTCTTGGATAAATCAATTTCAAATTTATTTCTCAGTTGAGCCTTGCTTCATGAAAGCAAATAAGTGTGTATTTCAGTTTAAGCTTATATATATCAGTAGGAACTAAAGAAATGTTTAAGTGCCATGGTGACTAACCAAAACTGAGGTGCATACTTAATTGTAAGTCCTTTAGCAGATTGAAAGTCTAGTAATTTAAGTGTTTTCACCAGTGTGGTGAGAGTAGAGTGAAAGAAGAAGAGAAAAATTACCTTGATGTCACCAAACCATTCAAATTACAGGCACGGCTTTCTAGGAACCAAATCAGCAGAATAAACCTTCTAACTACGTAGCTTTCTTACATGTCACACTAATTTCCTTGAGTGTGAAGTTGTTTTCTGCTAATCCAAAATCAATAAATAAGCCCAGAGCAAGGAACACCTCTTAAAAAGTACCACACTGATGGTTTCTGACAGTGGGTAGTGATTCGACCAAAAAGATCCCTTTGAGCGATTAACAGTTGGATTAATTGTTGATACAGTTTGTGATAAATGGGTGTAAAGTAAATACAGCAGGTGGATTTCTCCAAAAAGGATAAACACATCAGGAAAAACTCAGAATTTTCTTCATTCTGGAGTGAAGGGTGGAAGAGAGCCCATAGTTATCCTTACTCTGGATTTTGGAAGCAGTGAAGTCATACAAGTCATGCCCAGCTCATGGGACTTTTCAACTCAGGAGTAACACTGGCTAATGCAAGGGTTCTGTTTCTATGTTGGTTGAGCTGTATATATTAATGCTATTGGGCCCTGCAGTTGTGATCTTTGTGTGGGAATCCTTTTAAGGAAGCATCAGTGAGGGCTATATGGAAATAAAAATTCAGACAAATAGGAGAAACATACAGGCAGAGTATAATATAAGACATAGAAGTCATTATATAGTCTGATGCTTTAACTGCCTCTTGCAGCCCAAGATAACCATTTCCACCTCCAGCCTCACTGAGCTCTTCACAGAAATACTTCATTACAGTCACTTCATTGCTAAGCTTTGTCTAGTAAAAAACCCTGGAGAAAAGTCCTGCAGAGAAGTTGTGAAATATTAGCACAAAATGAAAAGAAATACCTCCAGGTTTCCTAATCTGATTTGAGGTTCTGACCAGCCCTGTGTTTGATCTCTCCACCACTCACTTCGCAAAATGTACTACTCAATAACCATTTCTTCTTCCCTGTGTGATTTCTTGGCCCATGACTTTTCTGTGCCAGCTTAAGGAGACTGAGTGATGCCAGAGGGGCAACAAACCAGTCTTCTGTGCTGCAGGGGAAAGAAGTCTGTGTGCCAGGTCTCCTCCCAAGCTGACTTTCAAAAGAAATCAGGTAGTTCTAGAATTCCAGAAATAATTTCTGCACTGTGTAATAGAAGATTCACAGATCAAATGCTGCATGTCCTGGTTCTCTAGGTGCTCTTCACAGCTTATGAAAACTGCTAATTGATAAGTAGAATTCACCTTTTGTGTAAGACTTCTTGATGCATCATCCATAGGGCTAAGCAGCACACAATAGTTTAATGTTCTCTTCTAGCACATTCCCAAGACCTTATTAATGTGAGAGCAAAGCATGGTATGTCAAGAGGTTCACTTGAGAACAAGTCTTTTGATCTTGCTTAGCATTTATAACTAGAACTTAAAAGCTGGTTTAGGCAGCTAGAATAATATTGTCCACACTCTTCCTATATTTCTTCTCCCTAGATGTTCTTTTTCTAACTCTATTCTTTTCAATAGTGTTTCACTTTTTCACTCTCCTAATTACATGCTGCTGAGTTTATCCTCTGCCCCATTACCTCTCTTCCTCTCTTTTCATGCTTCTTATGGTTTTTGTTGATTTTAAAGGGCATAGTTATTGTTTTGAATTGAAGAAGAAAGCAGACTTTGCTGAATAAAGGACTGGATATATCACTGACTGTTCAAATATTCTCCTCTATTAACCAGAAATGACCCACTCTCTGTTTTTCCCAGGCCATAAATTATCATTGTTTAAAAACAAAAATAGGGCTTTATGGCAATTTCTTATGAAGGTTGTTTTTAAAACTGCCTTAAGATTGCAAGCTCACTTAGTAGAGTTCTGAGTTTCATTAGTGCTCATTCCTTAGTAGTTTCACCCAAGACAGCTGCTGCATGGCCTACTGTGTCAGAATATCACACTATGGTGTTCCTATGTGAAACTACTTTTACATTTGGTTTGAAACAGCAAATCTTACCAATTTTATTTTTGTGTTTTCAGGAAGAAGTCACATTCTTTTTCAATTCTTAAGGATGTGCTCACATGTGAAAGGACAGAGATTGTCCTATATATTGTTCACTAGAGTTAGGAGCGATAGTCACAAAATTACCACGCGTCTGTCTTGGTATGGAAGTTGGAAAGGAGATGCAGTTCAATACACTTCTTTTTGAACATTCCTCTGAATGAAATTAAGACACAAATTTGAGATCATATATCAAGTTGAGACTATTTATTAAAGAGAGAGAAAATGGAGCAAACAAAACAGAAAAAGAAATAAAATGAAGAGAGAGGGAGAGAGAGAAGGGAGAAAGAGCAGGAAGACAATTACCAACTCATGGTCCTTCTTTGGTGCAGGGGCAGGGGGGAGAGACATCCTGGGCTGCTGCCTCCAGCTGCCCCTGCTATAAGCTGGCATACCCCAGGGCTATAATTATGTTCCTGGTTCATTCATCATAGCTCCACCTGTCCCACATCAACAACACATAAGTGGATTTCCAGAGGGGTCTTCCCTGTGCTGCACTGTCTGCTATCCACCACACCTCCAGAACAGCTGCTGTCTCAGTGGGTAGAGAAGATACATGAGGCAGATTGTTCAGGATGGTCTTTGTTGAGACACTTCTCAGTTCTTAAAGCAATCATCACATCACCAGGTGATTTACACTTTCAAAAGAGGATTCACTCCGAGTCCATAACACTGCTTAGGCTTTCTGATTTTCTCTCAATTGTCATTTTTCCAGAGTAATGAAACTTCCACAGACATTTTCATGATCATTCCATAAATATTGCATAATATTTTCTACTAAATCTTGTAAATATACTTAGATACCTACTTTTTCATTATTTTGGAGAAATGGATATCTAATGAAAATATTTTGTTACATTTGTATCCATCTTTGATCATGTACACAGTTCTAGGACATGCTGCACCTTTAATTTATGTACTTTTTGCTAAATGATTTCATAGTCATCAGCATGCCTTCAAATTGCTACTATAATTAGTTAACCATGTAATCTAGAAATTAATAATCATCTATAAATTCCCTACTGATCACCCTGTAATCTTCTATTTGTTGATTAGAAGAGCATGGGGTGGGTATTTCTAGCATTATTATTCTCAATTTCCATGATAATCATGGGGCTGTTATATATTTGTCTTATTGACTTGCTTAGCTATGTTGTGTGGCATTCTGTTCTGTTAATAAAACAGTGCCTTTTCATGTTCTTCCAATTTAATCCCTACTCAGCAAGCTTCTCCTTACATGCCATGTCTAGTCTGCATTGCTTTTGGACTGGTACACATGAGGTCACTACAGCAGGTCATACTCTGTTTCCTCTGAAAAGTGCCCAGGCAAGTTTTGAGGCTTCAGGATATGTTGACATTTATGTGAAATAGTTACAGTGCTCATGTCTAGTTTAAATATAGATGAACCCAGCCCATGCTGAAGGAAAAACACAGCAAGCTGCTGCTCTGTGGATCTAGAATGTACACATACCTGCTCTGAAGTTCAGGAGGAGGCAGCGTGGTTGGCGACTTGGGCAAAGATGAAAGAGAAAAAGAATAAGGTTAATTTAATGCTAAGGGTTTACTATAAACTATCAAACAGAAGGAGTAGGTGGATGAGGCTATTTTTGTGCAGCCATGCAATGCATTGCAAAGCAGGGTTGCAGGAGATGGTGTTAATTACATTTTTATGTTGGAAGAGGTATTTTTCTTTTCATACAGGGAGTAACAACTAGTCAGATGGACATGCTGTTTTCATTTTAATAAATGGCTATTGCTAGCAGCTTCAGATGTGACTCTAACTAAGCAAACAATGCCACTTGAAAATCCAAAGACAGGAGATATGCAATTGCAAATGATTAAGATGTATCTAGGATTCTAGGAAGAGGATGCATGTATGAAAAAAGAGAATAAAGACTTACAGACATATTACAACAGAGGATACTTGGAATATTAGGTGCTTTTAGGTAGGGTGTCTTGGAAATAAAACAGAAGGAGAGGTATCTATCAGGGTAGAAAACTTCAAATTACAACATGAAAAAAAAGTGAACATAAAAGAATACTAAACACTGTATAACCAATGGAAAACAACACTGCAAAATGTAATGCCACACAGCTTCTTGTTTTGCTCTCAATAAATAGAAAGATTGTAGTGTCACACAGTGATACTCTGTGCAAGTAGTGACATATTAATGGACTCCTGTTGTATGAGATGTTGCAAACAATCACACTGAGATCCCTATCTAGAATAGGTATATTCATATTAAGTTTTATTAAGTAGAAGAAAATACCAGAGAGATTTATTTGTATGATAACATAGCTGAATCTCTTTTAAAGCAGTGTAACCATTAGTACCAGGGTGTCAAAGCAGTAAAAAAGAGATCCAGCTTTATATTGATGTAAAAGCTATTCCTTACAAGGACCTCAATCTGTATTGTTCAGATGAGATACCAATATTCAAAATATTCCTTTTTGACCATTTTCTCCACTGTACTAAGTCCACTGTACTAAGTTTCCATCATCTTTTGCTGTCCCTTTTGAAATACAGTTATTCTAGGCATGGAAGAACTGTCATATATAACCACTAGGTAGATTTCTTAGATTTCATAAGGGAAAAGCTTAAGAATATATATCCCAGGATGAATAAGGAAATTCCCATTTCTGCTGTCACTGTCTGGGCTCTATAGATGGCATGTGTACTACCTAAAATTAGGACTGCAAGTTACAACACCTTTTAAAGTTTGGTTTAAAATCCTATAGAGTTCATGAAGAGAGAGAGAGGCAGAGAGGCTTCTAATTTAGATCTCTTCTCTGAACAAGAGAAGCATTTATGAATCATAGAGTCAACAAGGTTGGAAGAGACCTCCAAGATCATCCAGTCCAACCTATTCCCCAGCTCTACCCAATCAACCAGACCATGGCACTAAGTGCCTCAGCCAGGCTTTGCTTGAACACCTCCAGGGCATGACTGCACGACCTGGTCCCAAAAGACAATGCAGATCGTTGTCACCATGACACCTCCAACTGCAGCTGGAGGCTCTGGAAAATCACCACCACCTCCCTGGGCAGCCCATTCCAATAGATATAAATCATGCTAAATCTTGTACTTGGATCACCTGCTATCTAGGAGAGTAGGGGCCAGAGGCTTGAAGGTAGTTTAGTAGCTCCTGAAGTGTTTTTTGCACCTACAAGCTCGAAGCAAAGTAAACCCAAGTCTTATAGCTAATCCCAAAGAACAGGGAACACTGTGTTTTGATGTGTATCATGTGTTAATGCCACCCTTCCTAGCCCTTTGAAGGAGTACAAAGTAAGGTTATTCTGTGTCTTTGCTGGGCTGGTTCTTCTGGCCAAGGAAGAACCAGGTTTAGCCGGGATCCTGACCTTTAGTTTTACATCCTTTTCTTTGTTAGAAGACTCTGCCTGTTTTCAGCATTAGCTCTAAGCAAGTTTCATGAGAGGTAAAACCACCTTGTAGTCTGACCTGTATATTTTTTATAGGATTGCTATTAGCTTTATGACTTAAACCAGGAAAGACTGGCAACCTCACCATGTGTCAGAATTCAGGATGAAGGTAGGTTATTATTAGACATTTTTGTATTCTCTTAACTGCAAGTATGTTGTCTTTCAAGGCTGATGTTTACATTACATCTCTTATCGGTGCCAACAAAAGCAAGGCTTGCCTCTCCAACAATAGGAACCCTGTTATTACATCTTGATGAGTGCTAGGAGGAAAATGTTTCCCTGCTGCCATTCCTCAATTGGGCAGGAACAAGCAGTGTGAAAGGAAAACATGTGACCCATCACATCTTATCTCAGAATGTGACTTTATGAAGAAAGTAAGGATGTTTTTTTCCACACTGTCACACAGAAATACTCCAGCATCTCTGCCTATTGTTAAGGACCTGCCCATGTTTTGGCTTCACCAGACTGCTGCCCAGAGAATACTAGTAGTAAAGGGTTAATGCAAAATAAATGAGATGGAAAACAGAAAACAAGATGAAATAATTAGTCAGCAAAAATGATGCTGAGTTCCTTTCCAGAAATAGCAGATTTAACAGAGCAAGAGCAGAAGTGTGTCAGTGACACTGGCTTTGTGGCAGGCGAAATATAAATAGAAGTAGGCAGTTATGAAAGCTGTTGAAAGGAGAACTAGAAAACACATGAAAGACCATGGAATCACTTAATCTGATTACAAAGAAGTATGAACCTCAGCATTAAAACTAATGTCAATATTCTCAAAATTAATGAACAAAATAAAAACAATGAAGATGAAATTGTAAACCAAGCAGCCCCCTTAGTCTGTTAACCTAATTTGATTTTTTAGAATGAACTATAAAAGCCAGAAGAATAGATGGACTTCACTTTATTTCTTTCTCCCTTGGTTTGATGTTGACCATAAACCAGTTTTCTGCTTGTCCATTCTCATTTGGATTACTCCTTTGTTCAGTGGGAAATGAAAACTCTTCTGTTTCCTGATGGATTGTATCATTTGGTTTCTTTTATTTTGGAAAAAAACTAATCAAGAAGGAAGACATTAGCTAGAATGAAAAGGCTTATTTTTAGGTTACTGGTTTATTTTGGCACAATTCAAAACTGACAGTCAGGTCTTTGGATATGAGTGAGCTCTTTGAAATTTTTTTGCAGAGGTTTAAATCTGATGAATCCTGCCCTTAAATCGTGTTCACTTTGTGCTAACATTTCTCACATTGTATCTTGAGGTAAGATCCAGAGATTTGCTGGGAAGAAAAGAAGCTTACATAGAGCCATCAGCTTCCCTGTCATATGAAGAAGTAATGTGTTTTTATAAGTCTTTTTTGAATGTAAGCTGAGATTTGAAAAGTCATTTAACTTCAGATGCAAAGCAACAAAAGCACTTAGAATTAGTGTGTTTTTGGCTGAATCTTTGGTCATAGATTCCTTTGGCACAAGCCCAAATTGTTCAGATATACTAATTAGCTTGTAGGCAGTGTTCAGCTGATGAGTGTTTGTGGGTGTGGTACGTTCAGAGAAGGTTTTCCTAAGGCACTTTTGAGGCTTGGAGAAATACATTATTAAAAATAAAGGATGAGAAGCATGCCATTTTTTTAATGTGAGAAATCTATCCTCTTTTGCCAACAACATTTGTAGTATTTAAAAGGCTTGCATTAAAAAAAAATTATGAGAAGCTAATAAGTAACATAAAAACCCATCATAAAAGTGTGTGTGTGGGGAAATACCTACCCCAAAACACACTGCAGAAAGAATTATTAATACAAGTAGATGAGTAAAGAAGGCAGAGATGTCTAACCAATGGGAAGTCACCATATAAAACCAACTCTAGTTTTCTTCAGTGACGAAGGACTGGCAAATACAAACTTAGAACCTAATGCAAGGGATGTGCTCTATGTAGCATGTTGCAGAGAAACCACATGATTTACTGTAGCCTAAATTTACTGAGAGTCAAGCAAAGGTCACTCTAAGGTCATATAAGGACTCCTGAATTAAGTAAAGCTCTTGAAAATACAGGCAGTCATCTAATTTCTGAAGAGAGCTTTTCTTGGCTAGAAATGTGGGGAAAATATAAGTGCTTCAAATCACAGACACACACACAAAACCCTCAAACAAAACAAAGCAAACTTCACTGCTGTCTGCAACTACCTGAAGGGAGGTTGTAGCCAGGTGGGGGTTGGTCTCTTCTGCCAGGCAACCAGCAACAGAAGAAGGGGACACAGTCTCAAGTTGTGCCAGGGGAAGTCTAGGCTGGATGTTAGGAGGAAGTTGTTGCCAGAGAGAGTGATTGGCATTGGAAAGGGCTGCCCAGGGAGGTGGTGGAGTCACCGTCCCTGGAGGTGTTCAAGCAAAGCCTGGCTGAGGCACATAGTGCCATGGTCTGGTTGACTGGCTAGGGCTGGGTGCTAGGTTGGGCTGGGTGATCCTGGAGGTCTCTTCCAACCTGATTGATTCTATGATTCTATGAAAACAACCAAACAAAACCCCACCACGAAAAAAATAGCTTAATTGAAATTATTGATTTAATAACTAACTACTAAATTATAGGAAGATGAGCCAGGAAAAAAAAAAATCCATGTTTTTCTGTTAAAAATGTTGTTGGTGATAGGTGAAAGAAAGCAGGCAAACATGGGGTCTATATGCTGTGATAGTCCTCATACTGCGCCTTGTTCTGGATTTGCAGTGCCTTCTTATTGCTTTAACTAGAGCTGTTTACACCTTGTGCTGGGTGACTGAGACAGTCAAAACTTGCTGCTGGGATAGGGCCATGTGTTCACAAACTGAAGCTATCAGGTTTTGTGCTCTGCATCCTATCTTTCCATAGTAGAGTGAGGAAAATAATAGAGATGACAGGTAAATTGGCACACCAAAATGATGTTTCTCTTCACTTGAATAAAATGGAACAGTCAGCCTCAGGAGTGGGATTTGCATTTTAGCTCACTCAATCCTGTACAGTATGCATTTTGACCATTTAGATAAAAGCAGTTCTGCTAAAGTAAAATAGAACTTAGTTCTTTTAAAATTACATAGAACAATGTTGCTAGGATATAACACTTCACATTTTCACATATAGCTAAAAAACTTTCATCTGCACACAATGCAAACTTCACTATACCATAATTCCATTTTCCAGAAGAAGTAAATGATGCTGAGGGACATCTTTGCCTGTTACTGCCTTCCAACAGATTGCAAAGAGTATAGACCAAAAAGAGGGAGAGAAAGAAAAGCGAATTAGTTTTAGTCTTTTATCTTCTGTTTCCATTTCTAGAAATAGTCACTCAGCACTGGCACATGAAAAGCCACCATTGCATTCAAAGGATTATCAGTTCAAATCCAATTGCAGGTTTCTAAGCTATTTTCCTGTTGGAAACTATCATGGCCATGTAATCTCGTTAGTTGTTGACTGGTTTCTATCTGGGCAAGGCAGAATGTCATGGTTGATGCAGAAACTTGGCACATGCTAGCTCAGGCCAAAGAGCATTTTTAAATGGATTATCCACAGAACAGCTCTTGATAGAGGATCACAGAGGAATCCACAGTTGTGTCCACCCATTTCTATGCCTAATGCTTTTTCATGGCTATTCAGTGGGAAATACTGAAAAGCGTGTTGTAGAGCTGCTCTCCATCTCCTCTGTGTGTGTTTTTGCCTTAGGTTTTTTGCCTGTTTTTTAGATCTAAGTCTGATTGTATGGCTTAAGGTGGGAAGAGTTAAGAAACTGTATTTTTAAATGGGTAAACATTTATACCAACAGACAAACTAAACCAAGTAAAAAGCAAAAACCACCACCAACAAAAAAACAACATTGAGAAAAGAGGGGGAGAAAAATTGAATTAATGATGTGTAGATTACCATGCAGAAAATAGCTCTGTGGTATAGACTAACCCACATCAAAGATGTAGAATAGATAAATTCATTGTCATCCTGTTAACACACAAGGCTGGCTGTTAATTACATACATGTTTCCATGCATTACTCCTTCCAGCTCAGCACCAAAACAAACTCTATTAGTGTATACCAGCACATCCTAATACATCTTGTAGCAGCCTAACTTTTGCATTCCTTTCTAATGCCAGCACTTCCAGGCAGACCAATTCCTGATGGCATGTCACATTCTCTGATTTTTGGTGGCTTACAGTTGAGAACATTTCCAAGCTTTCTCTTTCCTTTTGGAGTTCTGCATTTGTATGATTTTACTTGTGATCTTCACATGGGTTAATCTAAGCTAGATATCTTGATCCTTGCAGTGCCAGATGTATTCATTTGCCAGGCCACACTTGTAGACATGGTACTATAATGAGTGCTCTCTGTGACACCAAAACTGCCTTCATATAAATTGCATTTCAGAAGCGTGGTATGAGAAGAGTCCCTTTTATACAAAGGAGTTGCATTAGGAATTAAGAGGCAGCCTGCAAGATTGAATGACCCTCTTTTCTCCAAGGCATAGCACAGAGAACAGCAAACTTACACAGGAGATATACACAAAAAACAAGCCAAAGGCAGACTAGGAGAACATATGGAGCAGAGTAGCAGGCACGCAGAAGCGATATGCTGACAGAGCCTTGGCATTACATCTGTGCTTCAAGAGAAGTGTGTGAGAAGGGAATTTTTAGTTCCTTTAGCAGTAAGGATTGAAAGAACCTTTATTATGCTAACTCTGTGATCACTGCCCTCTGAAAAATTATCTAAAGAACGTATTTGGAATTAACTGGTGAACTTTGTTCTATGTTGCCAGCATGTTTTGTTTGAACTTCATGCACGGACATGTCTATTTCTCAATATAACACTCTCAGCTTTCTTTCTCTTCTCATGTAATTCTGCAGCTACTTGAGACCAAAAATAAAGAAGAGCCACTTGGTCTTGGCTCTTATGAATGCCTTGCTCAGTCACAAGGATGAAATGAAAAATCCAGTGATAGGACACTCAGTCTGTGTTTAAGTTATCCAAATGTTTAACTAGATCTTGTACTAAAAATAGCATCAAAACAAGGATGTGTTTATGTCAATAATTTACATTACTCTGTGTGTGTATAAAAGAAAACACTTAAAACACTGATTTTAAAAGAACTGAAAACTTACTTTGCATGCAACATTCCACTAACTCTAAATGTTTCCAAATTTATATCTTTGGCACAAAAATCAGAGAACAAAATTAGGTGAAGTGGTGACAGAAACTTGACTCATGTAATCGTGTGATTTTTCAAGGTTTAGGATGTGGATGCTCTGGCAGACAGAATTAGATTAAGTTTGTCTTTTGAAATGCTGTCCAAAGCATTTTAAAAACATTTATGCTACAATGTTATATAAATCCAAATAATTCAGAATTACACAACAAACATGATTAACTTTGTAGTGGAAGCGATTCAAAGTGTTTTAGGCACAATCTATTGCCATCCTCTTGAATTAGGGAAAGGATAGTATCACTGTAATGGATATTTTTGTGTTAGTGTTTGCCACAAGGGTTTGTAATGAAACAGTCTGTGATGAAATTGCCTATGTCTGTTTTGACAACATGTTGGTTTAAAAATAAACTCTCTTTCATCATTATCTTCAGACATACACACAATGATAATGTGTAGATAACTTTCTCCTTTGCCCCTCCAAAAATGCAATGTAGAAACCATGTTTTCTCCTGGGTCAAGACGGTATTTTATCCCCCAAATTACCTTTTAGACAGCTATTTTTTTTTCCTCTGAATTATTTCTGTGTTCTTGTAGTGTGCTTGCAAATAGGCAATTTAATCAAAGACATCCTCCATGTAAACTGTGAATGTAAATGAGAGTGAGATCATCCCAGGCTTTTTTGCCTGTATACATATCTGAACTGTTGTTACAGGTTGCCACTAGTAAAACTGTAGTGACTTCTTTGCCTCAGAGGTATGTGGATTTCAAGGTACCCTTGTGAGACTGGAGACCAATCTTGCAGTGAACATGATCTTATGTAGTGCTAATAAAAAGACCTGATTATAATCTTTCACTCATGTATCAGTATCACTGGGAAAATAGCAGCGCAGTCTCCTGTGGCCAAATCCTTCCACTCTTAACTGCAGAATGAAAACATTTTCCTTTATTGTATCTATTAGGTTCTCCAGTTTGCATCACAGGGATTTAAGTACTCTCTAAATCCCTTTCCCCCCCCCCTATTTCTGTTTCCATGAAAGGTGCTGCAGCTAGGGCAGACTGACTTTCTGACTCACAAAATATTTAGTCTGCTGACTTGGCCATCACAGAGAAAGATGTTTCAGGGAAGAACTGATTTTCATGTGGTGATATGAAGTCCTTGGGGGAAGAGGACTTCTTCATTGTTATGTCACCTCTTATGAGATGTTTCATTTATGTTACTTCTCTAAATTGCTTTTGGCACAGAATAATCTGGATGCAGTGTTCTGTGCTGGTTCAAGCCACTTTTGGAATAAAAAGTTGTTGAGAATAAGAGATTAAAATGAAGCACAACAGTAGAAAGAGCAGTGACAAAGGTAGGCTGTTACTTCAATTTTCTGCCTGCATGTGCAATCTACTAAACACAGACAGCAGTATTTCTTAACAAGGCAAGTCATGTTTCTGCATTTTTACAAACACAAACTTTAATGCAGGAGTCTTTTCCTTCACCACTTTCCTTCCTTGCTACCTTCCTCCCTCCTTTCTCCCTTCCTCCTTCCCACTCTCCAGCCACCTTTGCAGCTCTTGCGGCACACACCTCCACCTCCTCCATGCAGGACCTACCTTTGCTGCCACCCTGCAGAGATGGCATTTCTGGAAGTTTCTCAGTGGCATCTGTGAGCACTTGCCCTGCCCCACTGACAGCGTCTGACCTCGCTCACCAGCCATCGCAGCTGCACCCCCTGCCAGGCCTTCCTCATGGCGTGGCCTGTGGCTGCAGCTGCCTCTCACTCTGCTGTCCCTTACCCCAGCTGTGTCCCCAGATTGCCTGGCAGGCCTTTGCCTTGCCTTCCAGCCAGGGTCTCTGTTTCCTGCCAGCCCCATTGCTTGCCAGGAGCAGCACTCGCAATGAGTTTCATTAGGACATGTCAGGTTGAGGATGGACATCTATTTCCCTGGGTGCGTCTGGCACGTTGAGGGGAGGGCAGAGATTACAGTGGAACCAAAGCATCCTGCTGTGGTGGTGGTACTGTGGGGTGCTGTTCTCACAAACCAGTCAAAACTGGAATAAGCCTGTTTCTGTGTGCTTGATCTTAAACGGTCAAAGAAGATTGATTCTACTAATTATCTCCTTGATTTTCTTACATAAGTACTGATAGACAAATGATGCAATTCTGCAACTTACCACTTGCAGGCTGGGGGAAAAAATATAATTATATGTCAAAGTTTCTAGCTCCTTCCTCAAAAGTCTTATCTTTTTTACACTGAAAGCACTCAAAACCAGCTTTACACCTTAAAAATTAATCTTTTTAATAGAATGCAAGTTTAGATTTATGACTGGTACAATCAATTCTGTGTGACAGATGGAAGAAAGTAGTTTGTCTTATAATTTTTTGTGATGGTTTGGGTGTTCCCCACCCCCCTACACTTTGGAAATCATCCAGACTAGACTCAGCCAGCTCTGGAAATTGAATGAAGCTTATATTTACAGCTAGCACAATAGACAAGCAGATATTTACAGTAGATACAGTTATAGACAGAAATAGACAAGGTAGAAAGTAATACAGAAACACAACAGCTCCTCCCAGAAACCTGAGTCCCCAGGAGGGGCTCCCAACCACCCCTTCACCTTCCCCCTACCCCTCTCCACCTTACCCCGGTCCCAAGGAAGAATGGAGTTTCAGCCAGGGGGTTAGGAGGCAAAGTGGATTAGTCCAAACTGGAGGGTGAGGTTAGAGAGTAAGAAGCAGCTCAGCCAGCAGCCCCAGTGACAGACTATCTAATGTTTTTATTTCTTGTTCCTATACATCTCAGCAAGCCTGTGAGCAAAGTAGACATCACCCTTGTTTTCTTTCCACAGCCTGGAATCTAGTTCTTCTCACCAAAACATTCTAGACTGCTTCAAACTAGCACATCTTTCATCACCAGTCTTCACCTCCATGTACAAATATTAGCCAGTGTTGCATAAATGCTGCTGCATTTTTTTGGGATGGTGCAGAAGATGAGAATAGCTTTGGTCTAACATTTAGAGATGAATGTCCATGTTGCTTGACATTTCAGCTAAAATTATAAGTAATGTTGCACTGGTTAGAGGACAGTTACATCCCAACTGGATATTTCAGTTGAAGTACTGGAGTGATACTGAATACGTGGTGCCATCATTCCTGTGCTCCTGCATCATCTTTCTCTGAAAGTATTTATGATAAATACTACTCTTTATGAAATAAAACAAAATCCAGCAAGAGGCTTTTTTTTCCATTCTGCAGTCCTTATGTCAAAATTGAGATGTATTGACCTCTAAGGATAAAAATAAAGCCTGTATTTGGAGATTTTCAGGAGGGACTCACCTACTTACAAATGGCAAAAATAAATCTGATGGTTGGACTGCCCAGCCCAAACCTTGTGGTAGCCTTCTGGCAACAGCAGTTTAATGAGTTTGAATTGCATGGATGTGGAGAGTATTTGCAAACCTGACCCTTGGAAAGAGACCATAAGGTAGTCAGTGGCAAAGTAGGACTGTAGCTCTCCATCTTAGTCGGAAGAAATCTTTCAGTGGAAAAGATATAATACAAGTGCAGCATCTTTTCTGCTGCTGTATGGACATACACAGTTTAGTCATTTGGTAGAAAATTAATATTGAATATTAATATTGAATATTCTTACTCCTGAATCTACTCTCCACTTGAGCATTAGTTCTTTTCAGTACTTGAGAAATCTTCATTCAGTGAAATTTGTACAAAGTAGCAGAAAAACTGCATTTGATCAACCTGAGTATATGATGTGCTGCACAGTGCATGCCAGAGCCTGCTCTGTTTTCCAGCTATCTGTGCTTTCAAATAGGTTTTGCTCTTTGTTTTGTTGGTACAACAGGCAGCACAACTCCTCACAGCTGTCACAACGTTTTCATGGCAATGCATATTATTATGGATTTATAATCTGTGCTTTGTATGCACACCAGATTAAAAAACAAATCAGTCAGTAGGATTTTATCTACTTTGCACTAAAGAGCACCTCTAATCCATGCATGGTAGGTATAATTATGCCTAACATTTTAATGAAAAATGGTCTCTGCACAGTGATCCTTTTGTTTCTTTTCAACGCTAAAACTTTTGCATTCTCTTCTGCTGGCTCTCTGTTCATTATCATAGAATCACAGAATCAACCAGGTTGGAAGATACCGCCAAGATTATCCAGTCCTATCCCCCAGCCCTAGCCAGTCAACTAGGCCATGGCACCAAGTGCCTCATCCAGTCTTTTCTTGAACACCTCCAGGGACAGTAACCACCACCTCCCTGGGCAGCCCATTCCAATGGCACTTCTAAATCTGTTTAGCTGTTCTTGTGATAACATATAAGTGCATTTTCTTAAGAGCTGCTTCAAAATGCTTGATATGGCCTGTTTATGGCTGAGGCTGTATTTCAAGAACTATAAAAGCTCACAAACAAACCTCAAAGAGAAAACAACTGATGAGATTATAGTACCTTTGTTTTGTCTTACTGGATATTAATTAGCCTGCCCTGTGGACATGTTAATAATTGGGCACATTAACAAGTCAGCAGCATATATATTGATACTGCTGTCTAAGATAAATATGTGCACCAGTGATTATTTTTTGCCATTGAAACATAATAATAACTTTGCATTTCTGTAGATACAGTGCAGGCTGTACTTATTCAACAGAATGGCTTGTAGGGAAAATGAATCTATGCTCTTCTAGTATTAGTGAAGGTGTATTTCATTTTCCTTAAGTAAAAAAGCCTCAGACTTTGCATAAGTGCATGTATCATGCAATTGCATATGTATATGTACATATATACATCAATGCCATGTGTGAATTTTCAGAGCACAGGGCTTGGTTTTTCACTGTGCCATTATGTTTGATCAGTCAAAGTCTAGTTCGAATGCTAAACTCTCTGGAGATAGTTGACTCTAAGTGTCCCTGTCTGACCAAAAGATGTCTCCTCCAACCTTAACCACTCTGTGATGCTGTGACTGTACAAAGTGTGTTTTCTCAACAGTTATGGTTTGTTTCACTGAATCATTGCTACAGAGATCAGTATCTAGCTCTTAATACCACGGGGTAGGGAGAACTACTACCCAAAAATATGCATGTGCACTATTTTTATCTTTTCATTTAAATAAAGATACAATCTCAACAGTTGAGTGGGTTTCTTGGGCAGGAACATATCTGCTAAATCATACAGTCACTGGAACCAAACATGCTGTGCAAGTTTGAACAGGAATTAGGCCAGGAAACGGGATGGGGTTTTCCCCTTCTGAAGGTGTGGCAAAGAAATGGTTTTCAAACAAGTAAATTCCAAACTCATGAAACTTTCCAGTTGACATTTTCATTCAATGTTTTAAAACAATATTTTTAATTTTTTATATATATTTTCTGGCTGGTGAAAGGCCTGGAACACAAACCCTATGAGGAGAGGCTGAGGGAGCTGGGGTTGTTTAGCCTAGAGTAGAGGAGCCTCAGGGGTGACCTCGTTGCTGTTTACAACTACCTTAAGGGACATTGTAGCCAGGTGGGGTTGGTCTCTTCTGCCAGGCAACCAGCAACAGAACAAGGGGACACAGTCTCAAGTTGTGCCCGGGGAAGTATAGGCTGGATGTTAGGGGGAAGTTCTTCACAGAGTCACTGTCCCTGGTGGTCTTCAAGAAAAGCCTCAGCCAGGCTTTTCTTGAACACCTCCAGGGATGGTGACTCCACCACCTCCCTGGGCAGCCCATTCCAATGCCAATCACTCTCTCTGTGAAGAACTTCCTCCTAACATCCAGCCTAGACCTCCCCTGGCACAGCTTGAGACTGTGTCCCCTTGTTCTGTTTTCTTCAGTAGTGATACTAACTTGAACAGAGGGAAGAGGTTTTATCTGTTTCCTCTGAGTGCTGAAAGAGATTCAGGATTTGTGTAGGAAGAAACAGGATAATCTGAATGCAAGTGAGATGGGAACCAGACCATCTTTAGTCTGCAGTTGATTGTGTTAAAGTGGAATGAAGAAAAATTGTGAGTGATGAGGTTGGATGCTCAGGATAAGAATATGAGGAAAGGATATGAAAGAAAATCTCAGAAATACATGGGTCAGGAGAACAGACATTAAATTGAAGACTGAAGCTGATTACTAAAGAAAATAATCAAGCCCTGGAAAAAAAAAACCCTGAAAGTTGAAAGGGAGTGGAAGTAGGAAAGGAAGAGCTATGTCAATAAGAAGAGGAAAATGGGAATTTGCTAGGTGAAACTGAAACTGCATCAGATGTTCAGGGAGTGAGACTGCAGTGAGATGATGAAATGTAGGCAGGTAAATGACTGTCTAGCTAACAGAAGTAAGCACTTGAAAATGGGGGGACAAAAATACGTAGGGTAAATACCTGAGGAGGGCAAAAAATCAAGGAAAATGATCATAAGAGTGAGAGAAAATTGAGATTAGGGGAATCAGGATAGGACACTCTGTAGCACATAAATACATTTATATTTCATTTCTAATGTATTCTTCACTGCATTTCTTCACTCTCCCGTCTCTGATGCCTTTATCTCTCATAAAGTGAAATCTTAACAATTCTATTTTTAGGCCACATTCTGGAGTACAGTACTCTGCACACAGTGTGTCTGGCAATGGGAAGGATGCAGGTTTTTCTTTTAGGAGCCTGCAGGCAGTTTAGTGCTATTTATAAAAACCTTAGCTATAAAAATACATGAAGTAGGAGAAGAAGTATTTGTAAAACAACTCAATTTCTGCGTGTTTTTGGAATCCCAAATGTGCATTTTGGGTTTCAGTATTTCTCAGTTTATAGCTCTCCACTAAAGAGTGTTTCTCTGGGACATCCTGTAATTTTTGAAATAGGACATTCAATCATTTGAAAACCTGGCAAAGCCACTCCAGCAGAAGAACCCAGCCAAGTCTTCAAGTTAAAATGTTTTATGAATTGTTTACCAGTGAAACTGCCAGAAGGTTAAATCCAGATATAACCATCTTAACCCTCCTTCCTGTAGCCATGACCTGACAGTTCTGCATTTCAGTTTAATGAATTACAAATAAAGTACACTGCAGTATTTTGCTAAGAAACTATTACCTGCAGCTCAAAATCTGCATGATTGAATGAGTCCAAAGTGCAAGTGCAACATCAAGGCTCATACCTGGGAGACCGAGGAAACCAATACCATAGAACCATAGAATCAACCAGGCTGGAAGAGACCTCCAAGATCATCCAGTCCAACCTAGCACCCAGCCCTAGCCAGTCAACTAGATCATTGCACCAAGTGCCTTATCCAGTCTTTTCTTGAACATCTCCAGGGTTGGTGACTCCACCACCTCCCTGGGCAGCCCATTCCAATGCCAATCACTCTCTCTGCCAACAACTTCCTCCTAACATCCAGCCTATACTTCCCCTGGCACAACTTGAGACTGTGTCCCCTTGTTCTATGGGTGGTTACCTTTCTCTTGAAAGCTGGAAATAAAACTGACCACACCTGTGCCACTGATGTTATAAAAATTCCATGAACCCTGCTAGGAAACTGGTATCTCTAGAAGTAGTGCTTATCCACAAAATAGCCTCTAAACAAGTGAAACAAACCAACCCTAAAAACCCAACAACAACCACACAACAAAACCCAGGAAAGCCAAACCAACACCATTACTACTTTAGGCAGGGGTTTCATAACACTTGTCTGCTGTTGCTGCTCATTGATCTTTCACAGATAACCCAGAGGAGAAACTGTGCAGTTCTTTTTCTCTCAGATTGACTTCTAGCTAGCCTGTGGCAGCCTAGGTACTGTAGGACCAGTGTTAGGCTTCTGATGAGTCATGTGAAAATCACAATAAAGAGAGCTAATGAAATTTCCTTTTTTTCTAACTTTTTTTGGGGGGGAAGGGTTAGTTTTACAGTATACAAATATAAGCTGCATTAAGATAACATAAATAAGGGCCAGAAATTAATCTTGAAAGATTAGGAAATGTCAGAATTACAGCTGGCTGAGTCATGTTCTTTTAACCCATCAGGCACTTGTGGTATGACTTAGTCTTTAATTACATGTTTGCATACTATTTTTCCACAGTAACCCTAACTTGCTTAGTTAATAGGTCAGCCCTGTTCTAAGAATGGCTCAAGCCTGTGTAGTTAAAGGTGCTGATAGCTGACATGTGGAACCACAGTTTCTCATGCCTTCATTCTCCACATCTAAATTGGGTATAATAATACCTTGCTGTCTCACTGGTGTGTTGTGAAAATAACTTAATTGGTGTTTGTGTATCACCTGGTGACTAGAGCAGGCTACAGGAAAGCCCAGGAGGAAAACAATAATTTTGTATCTAGGGAAGGCCTTGAATCACGTGAATTATGCAGGGTGGTGGCCACATTTTGGGCAATGAATAATAAAGAAGATGTAGAAAGAGAACAGATCAGTAGTAGCATCAGATAGCACATGTTGGCTGCACCTGGTCTTGGCAGGTAAGTGGGGCTTGGCACATGTAATTGGAAGGCAGAGGAAAGGAAGAGGCAGATGCACAAGAAGTAAAACAGCTCAGTCTGTCCACTGAAAAAAAGAGAGATTTGCTGGAAGGAGAAAAGCTGCAGATGGCCAAGGAAGTAAAAGCTGCAGTGTGGCCTAAGATTCACACCGGATGCATTACTTTGCCATTCCTTTGCATTTGAGTGCTGGAGTTAACCATACTTCTCTGAACATCTTTCTTTTGTATATACTTACATCCACCCACTCAAAGAAATGTCCTGACTCTCCTCCAGATTCTTCTTTGGCGCTCCTTAAATAAACAGCCATGAAATACAAACCTCATTCCATGGAAATCACCGATGACCGCAAACGCTCAGGATCTAGATCCTAATCCATCCCCAGTAACGGCAACGTAGCTGGCTTTACAGCAGCCCATGGAGTTTCTCACCCAAGTCTTTAGTCAGCAGTGCAGATGAGATGGCTGATGAGAGAAAATCTCTGCAAAAGCCACGAAGCCTTACAAAAGATTAGGGTGTCTAACTCAAACATCTTTGTGATTGTAACTATTTTAAGCGACTGCCACTCTTAGGAAGTTGAGGATTGTAGAAGACAAAACAAATCCCTAAAATCATAGAATCATAGAAGTCTAAAAGCCCTCTTTTTTTCCAGAAAGCCAGATGCAAAGCCAAAGGCCACGTCAGAAATAATAGCATAAAATGCTCATAATAAAACCCGACAAGGCAAGCTGTTAAACTCTGTACCACTTTTAGGTAGCGGTTGAAGACAACTGCAATCCAATGCTCCAAATGTACTTCCACAGAACTCATTCTCCATTTAGGAATGTAAAGTATTAGAATTACAGCAGTAGATACAGCTGTAGTAAGATGAGGGAGGAATCAGAGAATCATAGAATCAACCAGGTTGGAAGAGACCTCCAAGATCATCCAGACCAACCCAGCACCCAGCCCTATCCAGTCAACCAGACCATGGCACTAAGTGCCTCATCCAGGCTTTGCTTGAACACCTCCAGGGATGGTGACTCCATCACCTCCCTGGGCAGCCCACTCCAATGGCAATCACTCCCTCCTAACATCCAGCCTGTACTTCCCCCAGCACAGCTTGAGACTGTGTCCCCTTGTTCTGTTGCTGGTTGCCTGGCAGAAGAGACCAACCCCACCTGGCTACAACCTCCCTTCAGGTAGTTGTAGACAGCAATGAGGTCCCCCCTGAGCCTCTTCTTCTGCAGCCTCTCCTCATAGGGTTTGTGTTCCAGGCCCTTCACCAGCCTTGCTGCCCTTCTCTGGTCATGTTCCAGCACCTCAACATCTCTCTTGAATTGAGGGGCCCAGAACTGGACACAGTCTTCACAGCAACACAGCAGCATCACTATCCAGTACATCAGTGCAAGCAAAGCCAGACAAGGAGACATGGCTGGTTTGTGTCTCTGTCATTTAATGAGTCTGCTTCTGCCAAATTATGGTGCTGCTTCTAGCCTGAGTCTGCCTCAAGGTACAGACAGGATGAGTAGGGGATTTTTGTTTGTTTGCTTGTGGATTTTTTTTCTCTGCTTTTTGCTTAAGGCAACAGGGTTGAAACAAAAGTCATTCCAGTTCTGTTTCACAACTTCTCATATCTAAGTTCTGCTTTTAAGTTATGAAATTCTATTAATAGCAAGGCAAAAGGCAGGGGAAAACCAACAACAGAGACATAATAATAAAATTATTCTCATCAGGAAATGTTATCTCTTTAGAGTGATCTATGCTAAGATTTTTCTCCTGCTATGTATTTTGCTTATGACTCTGCTTCACAAAGAAAATACATGTTATGTGTTACATAGAATCATAGCCTCAACCAGGTTGGAAGAGACCTCCAAGTTCATCCAGTCCAACCTAGCACCCAGCCCTAGCCAGTCAACCAGACCATGGCACTAAGTGCCTCAGCCAGGCTTTGCTTGAACACCTCCAGGGATGGTGCTTCCACCACCTCTCTGGGCAGCCCATTCCAATGCCAATCACTCTCTCTGGCAACAACTTCCTCCTAACATCCAGCCTAGACCTCCCCTGGCACAACTTGAGACTGTGTCCCCTTGTTCTGTTGCTGGTTGCCTGGCAGAAGAGACCAACCCCACCTGGCTACAGCCTCCCTTCAGGTAGTTGTAGACAGCAGTGAGGTCTGCCCTGAGCCTCCTCTTCTGCAGGCTGCACAACCCCAGCTCCCTCAGCCTCTCTTCATAAGGTTTGTGTTCCAGGCCTTTCTACCCAGAGACGCTTATGCCACGTCCCCCTGCCCACATGTAGCAAATTTCTTGAGGCTGCTGAGAGCAACATTCCCTTCGTACCCCTACTTGAGTAAAGTCCTAGGTTCTGAGGAAAGCCCCCCTTCCCCTAGTGCTAATGTCCTCTCTCCAGTCTTTCCAATCCCCAAGTTCCTTAATCTCTTTTTCATTCACAGTGCAATAGCTGCCATAGTTTTTTTTTACCCTTTCTGTACTTTTGATGCCTGTCAGCCACCACATTTTCTTCTCTTTCCTTGGAATCAAATCATTAGACCTTAACTTGGCAAACCCTTAAAAATACAGACACAGACTTTGCTGAACATCAGTATGCCCCTATGGGATTGTTTCTGAAAAAAGGATGGAGAAACATATATTCTATCTTCTGTTTGTCTTCCTTTCCATAATGGCTTCCTTTTTCTTTCCTTTTCTCCTTCCCCTGTTCCCTTTCTCTTTTCTTTTGATTTTGAAGTTATTTTATCTTATCTAATAGCCATTTCCAGATCATAGTTTTCATTAGACATTACAGGAGAACTGCTAGAAACTTGGTTGGGCAATATGTAGGAAAGACTTGGCATTGATTTGAATGAAACTCTCTCACAAGCTCACTCAGAGCAAAAGATTGAATTGGCTTCCCACACACTTTTATGGCTGGTTATGAAAGAGCCTTAGCTTGTTAGTTCTACTTGGTGTATCATATGTGTTGCTGTGTCTTTCCTGACAGCTTGTGAGTGTTTCAAGTGCTCAAGAGCAAAAAAGCTTAATAGGAGTGAACATTTGTAACATGATACAGTGTTCCTTTAACAACGATAGCATTTTTCTCTTGATTGCCAAAAGGATTGTTTAGAAAGTGAAATTTTATAGTGAATTAAAAGTGACATTCTCCAAAGGCATCCAGTGCAAAACATGCTTTATAGAAATATAATGGCAAGAGAAAAAAAAACCCTCACATTTAAAAGGGTTTAGGGCAAATTTAGGCAAAATTCAAGTAACTTTAAAAGGTGTTTTTTAACAAAGAATTTATAATCTCAAAAAAACCAAACCACTAAAGTAAAATATTTCAGTGAGGATTCAGGCTGTGCACATTGGACTCCTGCACCTATGGCTAAGCTATCTCCAGACCCTGTGCTGACAGAGCATCAGTTTTGATGTGTGAGGAGGTTTAAAATGGCTCGGCCTCTAGAACAGAAAGGGGAAGAAGAGGATCCAGAAAAAGACCTAAGACCTGAAGGAAATTATCATAATGTGTTTTTCTGGGGAATGTTCAGCTTTGGAAGTGAAGGGGTTTTTGCTAGAGCAGCTTCTCATTTTGAAGAACTCATCCCACAGGAGTTGGGAAATGGCACTGCACTGGCTGTTGAGTACAGCAGCAAGAACCCTGTACCCATGTAGCTATGGTAGAGCCTGCTGAGCTGGCCTGATCAGCAGCCTGTGAAGATGATGGAAAGCAAAGATGGATGCTTTGAGCTCATTAGGTCTTTTCCACTCCATGTGCTATGGTACTTACTAGCCCGCGTACACCATTTGTAGGGAGCCAAGACCGAATGCTTATTTTTGTCTTTCACTTGGCGTGTCCTCACTTCCTTGGAATAATTTAAGCCACTGACTACCAAGTGTATCATGCAGTTGAATATTTCATTTATAGCCCTACCCAGGTTTCACAACTCTGAACATAACCTCCTATTTTGTGAAGAGGACTCCCACCAACTGAATTGTCTGGAGTTTCACAAGAAGGACTTCACATCTACATAGATTTCCCTGTAACCCACACTGCCTAAACAGGAACTAAAATCTTTTCATATTAAAAACTGCAAGGTTTCTGTTCCATTAAACTTTGCTACAGGCTAAGCAAATCAATATAGCATTTGTCTTAATAATGTCAAAGAGCCTGGGAATTTTTACCTGCCTGTTTGATCTTGAAATCAATGCACCACAAAGAGATACAACTTGTTCCTTTAAAAAAATATGTTTATTTCTTGCAGGGCCTAATTGCAAGCTTGTCCTGAATCATCAGGGAATTTGTAAAGGAAAATTTGACTTTCTCTTCCTTTTGAAGAGCCATTGTTAATATCCCTAGATGAAAAAAAAAAGCTTCTCACAGGAGTTATTTATCAAAGCCATCTGTAATGTGTTAGTTCTTGATTCACTTGGGCTGCACAATTGTTACAGAGATCTATCAGCTGATGCTAATGTATAGTTTTATTGTTTGTTCAGCCAAGTGTTCTATGCAATCCTAAAGTATTGCCAGCTTCTTTATTTTGATAACAAAGTCCAGTAGTGCTTTGTCTGCAACTGCAGAAATAGGAAAAGTGAGAGAGGAGTTGTAGGAAGGTGGCGTGCACTGAAAGGAACACCAGAAATAATCAGGACTAGGAAAGCTGTCTGAACTACAGAGCATAGTACAAAAATTGTGTAATGGTAGGGAAATACTAAAGAAGTAGAGAAAAGTGCCTGAAAGTCACAGACATTTTCAGGCAGCTGCTTTTTTAGACACAGGCACTTCTTCTCTTTACATATTGGCATGTAAGTGAAAGAGGCTGCAGGCAATGGCTAATTAAAGCTATAGCATCCTTCATACTGATAATTATATGTTTGGCACATGCCAAGTCATACTTTTGATGCATTGAGTTTCAAATAAAAAAAACTAATAATAGTACAGGAATATAAGAATGAGCTCAGAGAAACAGAACAAAAGACATCTAATCTGCTATGCTGTCTCTCAGTAGTTGAATATTTTACAGCAAAGAAAAAAAAAGACAAAAGCTACCACTCCCAACTCATAAAGAGACTGAGCATCTATTTATTTTTATGCTATAAGAGGGTACTTAGAATCTGACTATTCAGGTCAGCATAATATATAGTGTGAAATGAATAAGTTGAGAATGAGCTTGAATCTGCTGTTTGATATCCAGTGTCAACAAATGCTGCAAAACTGAGTCAGAAGTTGTGTAGGCAAATTAACTAACGATAATATCTTCCTCTCAACTGATTACAGGGGAGCTACTTGCTGCTCTGACACCTAGAGAAGAAATTAGTACTGTAATGTGACAATAACATACCAGGCAGCACATGTGACACAAACAAAGGAAGTAATCTTTCTTTTGACAGATGATTAACTGGTGGAACTCACTGCCACAGGATGTTGTGGAGTCCAAAAGCTTAAGTGTCGTAAAAGGAGTTGGAAAATTGTGCTGAGTATAGATCAGTCAGTGGCTGTTTAATAAACCAGTTCAGACACAGACACTGGCTTAGAAATTCTCTGACCAGCTGGCTCCTGGGAACTGGTACACAAAGTGTCAGAAAGAGTCTTCTGTACTTTTTGTGGTTTGATTTTTTACTGTATTGGCATCTGCTAGTATTAATTGGTGGAAAAGTTATACTAGGCTAGGTGGACTTCTGGTCTGACTGTGTAACAGGTAATTTTTCTGCTCTTATTGTGAAGTGAAGGTGGACACTGCTGCAAAATCCCAAGCAGTAAGTTTATTGAACTTAAAAGTCTTGGAGGTTTGTGCCTAAGTATCTTAGTAAGCTTCTTGTTGTGCGGTTTAGGAGAATTCAGGGTCTTCCAGCTTCTAAAAGCAGCTTACTAAATGATTGGTAAGAGATGTTCACCGTCTTCGAAGCTCAGTTTCTTTCACAGGAAGAAAGTGAACACTGACCCACACTTAGAGATCTTTCTGTTAAAAAGAACTCTGCAACACTCCCCCTCACTTGTCTTGTAGATTAGTGCAAACCGTTTGCAAACTGTCTCATTTTGGTAATATGATGGTTTGGGTGTTCCCTGCCCCCCCCCCCACTTTAGAAATCACCCAGACTAGACTCAGCCAGCTCTGGAAATATGAATGAATCTTATATTTACAGCTGGCACAATATACTAGCAGATATTTACAGTAGATACAGTTATAGACAGAAATAGACAGAAATAGACAAGGAAAAAGGTAATACAGAAACACAGCAGCCCTCCCAGAAACCTGAGTCCGCAGGAAGGCTCTCAACCACCCCTGCACCTTCCCCCTGCCCCTCTCCACCTTACCCCAGTCCCAAGGAAGAATGGAGGTTCAGCCAGGGGGTTAGGAAGCAAAGTGGATTAGTCCAAAGCGGAGAGTGAGGTTAGAGAGGTGCAGCTCAGCCAGCAGCCCCAGAGAGAGTGGTGCCGAGTGTCTTATCTGTGTTTTGACTTATGTTTTTATACATTGGTGCCATGGTCTGGTTGACTGGCTAGGGCTGGATGCTAGGTTGGACTGAATGATCTTGGAGGTCTCTTCCAACCTGGTTGATTCTATGATTCTATTATTCTATGATTCTATCTTAGCAAGCCTATGAGGGAAGTAGACATCACCATTGTTTTCCTTTTACAGCCTGTTATCTAGTTCTTCTCACCAAAACATTCTAGCCTGCTTCAAACTAGCACAGGTAAATCTTATGCTTGCCTAGAAAACTCGTTTTATGTGGAGTTTTAGGTACATACACTCACAAAGAGTTTCTTTTAGTGCCATTGTGAATCGCTGGGATCACATCTCTAGAACAGCAAACCATAAAGATACTCTTTTCTGTAACCTGGCTGGGTTTTGTCTCAGATGTAAGTGTTTTGCTGCTGTTACAAGAGACGTTACCTCCATCAGGACAGGACGTTACTCCGCCTGGAGCAATCTGTTCTGTGCAGCTGAGGATTCGTTTCCTGGTGTGAAAGACTTGGAGTAAGCCGAGACGCAGGCTTGGCTTGGGAGGTTCTGCAGGAGCAGCAGCACCCTCTGCTGGGACCAGCCTCTGGCTGTTGTTAAAACGGGGGAGGGGGGAAAGGAAACCTTACTGAAAACAGTAGTTGTAAATATGAAATGGGAAAACAATGTTCAGAGAGATCATTTTGGGTAGCAGAAAGAGTGCATCAGAAAGACAAACCAAGGAGCCAATTTTACACCAGGATATTTGCAATCAGGATGGTTCATGGAGCAAGGAATTTTCCTGAAGAAGAAAACATTTGGATTTTTTTTTTTTTCATCGTGAACTTACCTCATGCTTTCACCCCGAATGCACTTCATGGGCAACAGTGTAATAACAAATCCTGCAGATCAAGCATTCATGAATGCTTTTAGCAAGACAAACAACAGCCTTTTCCTGGGTGATGTGTTATACCACTGAAGTGATAACATGAAAGATCCTAAAAAGATTTGTTTCAGAAAGCATTTACTTTGTGGAAGATAGCTGACTCATTGATATCTATTGTGAATTGTAAATTACTTGTTCACACCGATAAAAAATCCAACAAATGTTCCCCAATAAAAAGGAAGATTCCACTTTCTAACCCTGACTCTTAAATGTTACCAATTCCTGTGTACATTGCTGCATAACCGTCCCTGGAGGTGTTCAAGAAAAGACTGGATGAGGCACTTAGAATCATAGAATGAACCAGGTTGGAAGAGACCCTGCTCTGGCTGGCCACAGTGTTTATAATACAAGCCAGGATGCCACTGGCTTTCTTGGCCACCTGGGCACATTGCTGATTTATATTCAGTTGGCTGTCAACCAGTTTCCTCTCCAAATTGCAGGTTACTCTCTTAGTTGCAGCTTTCCAACCACACATTCCCAAGTCTGTAAGTTACCATGGGGTTGTTGTGAGCCAGGTACAGGAGCTGGGTAACTTGGCCTTGATGAACTTCATGCAACCAGCCTCGACCCATTGGTGTAACCTGTCCACATCCTGCTGTTAATCTTCCCTGGTAGATTGACACAGCCACCCACCTTGGTGCTGTCTGAGAGCTTACTGAGAGTGCACTCAGTACTTACTGAGGGCACACTCAATAGTTACTGGAGAGCCCTTATGTGTTTCCTTTATGCAGATATAAAGACATGAGCTAGGAACTTGAAAAAAAGAAACTGGTTAAGGTGAGTAATAAGTGTATGGAGCTCTTCAGCCAACAGATGTATAGTCAGAATCTGTAAAGACGGAAGTAAAAGATCTTAGGCATCAGTGAGTCTTATGGCCCTGGTGTGGAGAGATCTAGAGCTTAAATAGTTGTCTCTACTGTCTATCTTGTGCTACCATCAATTGTGCAATCATTTGTGAAGAAAGGAGTGTATTAACGTGGCTTTACCAATCCATTGTTGTTTATTGAATTCAGTGACTGGAGGAGGGAAACCCTATTGTTTGTAAAGAAAACCTCTTATCTAAAGTTACTCTCATTCTGAGCCTGACGAGGCTGTTAGTGTAGCACAGACATCCCCCATCCCCTTTCTTCCCCTCTATCACTTCTGTTGTTTCTTGGCTAAAATCCAAAAAGCAAAAGACAATTAGAGCAAAATGTTTTTGCCAGAGCTGTAACTTGAAGGGAGAAGATATTGTTAATTATCTTGAGCAGTGCTATGCCTTCCCTAAGGGGGGTTGCAGAGACATTAGCAAGGAATTTCACTACATTTGTGAGCTGGTTCAGTGCGAGACAAGAACAGACTGTAATTACTGGCCACAGGTTTAAAAACCCAATCTGCCCTGGAGGAAATGCACTGCTGCCAGAAAGAAAGCCTAATTAGTAATTCTTCCATTGTTTAGAGCACTCTTAGCCAGTAGTTGTGGTCTGCTCTCATTCTTTTGTCCCGAGTGATGGGAACTGATGACAACTTCCATGCCTCTAAATCAAAAGTTCAGTGGTATAACATACCACCCAGGAAACCCAAGTTCAGATTCTTGCATGTTGCAGGCTGTTGTTTGCATGCTGAAAGCATTCATGAATGCTTGATCTGCAGGATTTGTTATTACACTGTTGCCCACGAACTGCATTCGGGGTGAAAGCATGAGGCAAGTCCAGTGATATCAGTGATTTCTCTGTGGCTATTTCAAGGAGAGCTTCACCACATTGAGTGGAGCAAATGTTGGTAGTGATTTAGATGATCTTAGTGCTTCTACAATATGGGATCAAAACTAGCAAGCCTGACTCAGCAGGAGCAAAGGCAGTATTCGTTGTGGTAAAGGGGAGGAAGGGAATGCCATAGAACATGGAATGAAATACAGAAATGTGAAATAAGCAACTAGTGACTAATATGGGTAAAACGTTGACCACCAAGTAAGCTACCTACACCAAATAATAGGATGAGCTACTTACACAGAAGGAAAGCTAAGTCCTAGGCAGTGGTGAATATAGTATATATTAATTGAAAATATGGGAAACTTTGAAATGACTACAAAAACTCTTGCTTCAGGTTTGGGAAAATCTCAGATGAGAAAGAGATCAGCTCTATGCAGTAACCACATTTCTATGTTTACCTATGAGCATAACTAAATGGAGAGATGAAGTATTAGTTATACTGCCACACTTTCATACAACTGCTAAAGAAGCAAATTTCATACTGTACTACCGTCCTTCATCTCCACCTTGCCACAAAGTTCAATTTATCTTAATGAGTGATGCTGTTTATAGAGGTTCTTAAACAAGAAAGAGTTTCTAAAGTATTACGGGGATCAATTGAATGTATGTGAAGAGATCTTCCTCAGTAGCAGGACAGAGTCAGTTTATTTGTAACAACAACAACAACAACAACAACAAGAGGTAGAGATTGTCACAGTGTCACAGGAGAAAGCTGTGTTGGCAAGGAAACTGTTTGCATTAGTATTATGTCTGAAGTGAAGAATCAACTTTGAAACACATTAGCAGAAGCGAATGTGAGAGTAGTTCAAAGCACCGAGCACACTGAAGAGACACGAGCAAAGCACCTGCTTATATAACCAGAGGGCAGATGGAGACTCTTAAAACAACTCTTCTTGGCTTTTACCGTGGAAAACTTCCAGAAGTAGCAGCAGTTCTGTGACTCAGTGTTTTGCAAGTTTTACTTCTTACATTTGTACTCCTTTTGTGCATTGCACTGATGCCTTAACAGAGAAGATCAAGACAACGAGACAACTCTGCATGGCTCACTGAAAGTCTGAGTTGAGACAATTCTCCTCTCCTTATTGAAGCAGCCTGGATTATTGCCTAGAAGGGGAATCTGCTTTCAAAATGCTCCTTCATAAGCTAGCAGGAATGCTGCAGTCAAGTGGTGGATCAGAGATTGAATTTAAAAACTATTATTCATTTTAGCAAAAAATGACACACCCCAAAACATTCTAGCTAGCTTCAAACTAGCACAATATGCGCATCTGGGAGCTGGAGATTAGTTCGTGAAATAAGCAGGCAAGTGGTGGAAATTCGATAAGGATGCAGTGCAGTCTCGCGAAAAAAGGTAGAGCGTAGAGATGCTCCTCCAGACGAGCTGCAGATGAAACTCTGTCCACTAGAGGGCACCAAATACTGCCACATTTGTGTTCAGACAACGTCTTGGGGAGCCGAAGCAGACCCCAAGCTCAGGCAGGTTTGTTGGGGTTCTCTGTGTTTGTTTTCTCGGCTTCTGCAAGTTCATCGTTACAAACATCAAGCAGTGGCAGATAATATCTCAAGGCTGGAATTAAGCTGGTTAAAGCTGCTCCTTTCTCTGACTATATCCTGTGATCAAACAATTCAGCTCCACTTGCCAAAAGCTGCACCTTGATCTTTTCAGCCTTTCTCAAGTGTGTGCTAATATGAAGAGATTTGATTGATATAGGAGTTAGTCTCTTTGTTTGCTCGGATTATTGTCAGGAAATGTTGCTCCCTGTGGGAGGCAGAAAATGCATGTGATTTAGAAATGAGCGTGACAGCTACACATGGGTGTGTGCTGCTGTGGCTTCAGCTTGAACTCTCTGTCATCAGAGAGTCAGAGAATCATAGAATCAGTCAGGTTGGAAGAGACCTCCAAGCTCATCCAGTCCAACCTAGCACCCAGCCCTAGCCAGTCAGCTACACCATGGCACTAAGTGCCTCAGCCAGGCTTTGCTTGAACACCTCCAGGGACAGCGACTCCACCACCTCCCTGGGCAGCCCATTCCAATGCCAATCACTCTCTCTGCAACAACTTCCTCCTCACATCCAGCCTAGACTTCCCCCGGCACAACTTGAGACTGTGTCCCCTTGTTCTGTTGCTGGTTGCCTGGGAGAAGTCCCTTAATATACCAGCTCTTAATTGTGTGTGCAATATAAATAAATAATAATTTTACACAATCTTAGAGCATGGGAGAGCTCAGATCGAATATGATGGCTTAGCTCACTTTTTTTTTTTTTAAAGGTATTTTCTTTCACTAAGAGGAAAAAAAAAAAGCTCCCAAGAAGAGTATGCAGAAAGAATAAACCTAATTATATCAATTCAGCACAGGATTTTTTTGCATCTGTACAAAAGGAACTGAGTTTTTGATGCTCAGTATTCTGCTAAATATGAATGAAAATCTATAAACCAGTGCAGATGATGAAATTCCTGAACTATTCCATATTTTAAAAAACATAAATTCAAGATAAATTTAAAGCATAGAGTGTCTTATTTTAGATGAGCTCCAGAGATTACTCAGCTTCATCTACTGCAAACTAACTGCTGGAAAGGGTTCAGAAAATGACTACATGAGAACTGTAAGACTCATCATAAGAAGGAAGGAAGGAAGGCTGAGATACCTGGATTTGTTCAGCCTTGAGAAGAGGGAGACCTCATAACCATGTAGAAGTACATAAAAGGCAGCTATCATGAGGCCACCTGGTAAAGACAAGGGGTAATGGGTACAAGTAGCTACTAGGGAGATTCAGACTGGATGCCAGAACATATTTTTCTGCTATTTGAACTATTAGACATCAGAATCAGCTCCAAAGGGAAGCGGTGCATTCCCCTACACTAGACAGTTTCAAGGCTCAGCTTAACAGGGTGCTGGGCTATCTCATTTAAACTAGATTCTTATCTTGAAAAGGTTGGACTGGATAATCCTTGAGGTCCCCTCCACTGTTGCATTCTGTGAATCTATGAAACATTTAGTCAAATAGTTACATCACAGTCTCACAGTATCACAGTATTATTAGGATTGGAAGAGACCTCACAGATCATCAAGTCCAACCCTTTACCACAGAGCTCAAGGCTAGACCATGGCACCAAGTGCCACGTCCAATCTTGCCTTGAACAGCCCCAGGACGGCGACTCCACCACCTCCCCGGGCAGCCCATTCCAGTGTCCAATGACTCTCTCAGGGAAGAACTTGTTGTTAGAATAAGACAAGAGAAGTAAATGAATTACCAGAAAGTCTGTCTCTGCCAGAAAATCACATCTAACTACTTGAAGCATTGAAATGCCCTAAAACAGTCTGTTCAAGGGAAGGCAGTTTCAGTAATGCTTGTGCTTTTAATCACATTGTAATTGTTTGATGCTATTCACTGGAAAAACAGAAAGTCTCTCGACGTAGTTCTTGTCAGGTCGAGCTTTAATATTCATGGACTCACTACACAGAATAATTGCGGAAGGAACTCCTTGCGTGATACTGCAGATATAACTTGGAGGTGTGGGTTTTTTTCCTCCAGGAATTCGAGGGGACCAAAAGAGAACATTAGAGGGAGCTGTTGCACAAAGGAGAAGAAAAAAAGCTCAGTCCTATTTCAAACCCTTTCCTTTCTCGTACGCAAGGTAATAAAAAATGTAATGCAGAAGAAAAGGAGAGGGGAATGAGCAAGTAGGAAAGGAGCCATCATAGTTATAAAAGGAAATACGATTATGCTCAGTGATTTGATGAACACATCCCATAATGCTGATCTTTGGGCTGGCACGGCAGGGCTGCTGTGCTGCAGACAGTCTGCTGAAAAATGTCAGTGTAACAGTCACCCTGCAGCCACCCAAGTCCTCGACCTAATTAATTTTGCATGGCTGTGCAGAGCATCCTTCAGGTTCATTCATTATTTCTAAGAATAAAACTTGGGAAGAAAGAGTGAGTGGGAAGGGCTGAGGGAGTCAGCATCGCTTGGGGACTCCCTCTGAGCAATCAGCTTCCAAAATCAGAATGGTGTCAGCTGACAGATGTTTATTGGCCTTATATATATATATATATTTTTTTTTTTTTTAAATTTTTTTTTTATTTTTTTCTGTGTGCTGTACTCCCCTGGGCAGCTGGTCTGATTTCAAAGGATACATCCACTAGTGAGAAAAGGGTGGCTCCCATTTTTTGGGGAGAGCTGGGTTTTAATTACTGTTTACTAAAACATAAAGAAATTTCTTATTACTTACCCTTTTATGCATGCAAAATGCAGAGCTTTAGGCATCATCCCCAGCTAGAACATCTTTTCTTGTTTTGTTCCTTTCATCCACGTGAAGAGCTCACACTGTAAAACCAGGACAGTTCGGGGCAGAATTTGACTCTTTTACAGTTCTGTAGATCATTATTGCACACGAGACTGAGCGAACAATTAAGGATCACGGGATGTTAGGGCTTGGAATGGACCTCTGGAGATCTTCAAGTCCAACTCCCCTGCCAGAGCAGGACCATATATTCTAGTGCAGGTCACACAGGAATGCATTCGGGCAAGTCCTAAAAGCCTCTAGAGAAGGAAACTCCACAACCTCTCTGGGGAGCCTGCTCTGTGATGCTTACAGTAAAGAAGTTCTTCTTCATGTTGAAATGGAGCTTCCTGTGCTGCAGTTTACATTCACTGTCACTTGCCCTAATACAGGGCATATATGAGAAGAAGCTGTCTCTTCCTTCTTGACACCCAACCCTCATATATTTATATATGTTTATTAGATTCCCTCTCAGTATTCTCTGCTCCAGATTAAAAAGCCACAGGTCTCTCAGCCTTTCCTCATAAGGCAGTGCTTCAGTCCCTTAATCATCCTTGGAGCCCTCCACTGGACTCTCAGGTAGATCCCTGTCCTGAATCTCTAGCAGACTCTACAGTTGGATTTCAGAGGAAATGAGACTTTTTGTTTTTTTGTTCAACAGGATTCTGTGAAATTGGATCTCATCAGAGCAAAATAAAGGCACTCACTTTCATGTTCCATGTATTTGAGGATTTGTTTGTTTTCCTTTCCTTTATCAATAGTAATTTCTGGAGGGACCTGCACTCATTGTTGCCTGGTTAAGGATGCTATTTCCCCTAAAACCAAGTGGATGCATTAATCAGATTGAGATGAATTCAGCTCACCTTTGGGTGAATTATCCAGTACCTAAGAATTGTAATTTTTTTTACTAAATTGTTCAGAATATGAGGCAGATGTGAACCTGTGAGGTGATTGTGAGTGTGTGTGTGTGTATTGTCAATAATTTCATACACACAAAAACCAGCTCTGTATTTTGGGAATTTGCAGAGATTATGAAGTCATAGAGTCATAGAATCAACCAGGTTGGAAGAGACCTCCAAGATCATCCAGTCCAACCTAGCACCCAGCCTTAGCCAGTCAACCAGACCATGGCACTAAGTGCCTCATCCAGGCTTTGCTTGAGCACCTCCAGGGACGGTGACTCCACCACCTCCCTGGGCAGCCCATTCCAAAGGCAAATCAAACTCCTTTTGATGTAAATTTGCTTTCCAGCTACCTTGAATGCAATCCCTCAGTGCACACACTCATCTATAGAACTGGGATTTCTTACCAGTATCATTACAAACTTCCTGACAAACTTCAAGATACTGAGAAATAATAACAGATAAAGAACTACTGAAAAATCTGTTCACTCAGGATTGCAGCTTAAAGGCCTACATATAGGTCTTCTAAGATTGGAAAATCAGATTCATCCCTGCATCACAGGGACTAATGATTCCATTCTGTCCTTTTTTGATATGCTTCTTTGCTACATAGACTTTCAAAATTATTTTTAGAGGATTGGTCTAAATGATTTTTTTTTTTTAAAGAAAAATAAAAGCAGAAGTAAACACACCAAAATAACACCATTTGGAAGCAGAACATAAAGTCTCATTCAATCTGTAAGTCCTTCTATTTTCAATTCTCTTACAGCTTTAATCTCCCTGCACATGGTAAGCAGATTGCTGAATTTTGCATTCTTTCTGTATAAATGTGTCAGAAGCTGGGTTTGCCATACTGCTGCATTACTTGAAAGAAACTTACTCAAACAAAACTAAAAGCTATCTCAAACCTAGAATGGTTAAGCCTGACTTTTGGTATTGGAAGTAGCAGCTGGTACGTTGTGGAGGGGAAATTAATTGATGCGAGATGATCTTCTCCAAAATGAATACTGTTTATTAATTTTGGTTCTTACATGGTCATGGAATCATTCTATGGGTAATATCTAGATCTAGTAATAACCAGCAAAGTATACATAAACATGAATTGAACTGGAAGAGAAGGCTCTGCAGTCAAATGCCGCTTGCGGTCAATACGCTGCTTGCCCAGTAGCTGGGCTCAAGCTCTTTCTGCTCTATGGCAGAAGGCAGTGGAGAATTACAAAGAGGCATTTAAGCATTTGCTCACAGATTATTATTATTACCCTTGCAGGGGCTGGCCACAGTCCAGACAGTGCCCAAATGCTTTCAGGGAATTCTGTCTTGTTGGATGATGAGGCTTGAATCTTCCCAGCTGCTGGGGAGGGGACACAGCCTGCAGTCACAGGAAGCCAGCAGAGGCAGGGGGATCAGGGTACTGAGGAGAGGACTCGATATGAGCTAGCTGCAAGCAGTGCACTTTACTGAGGCAATACAGCAGCTTATATGGTACTTGGAAGAGGCATGCACAACTAACTTAGCTTGAGGTTGGTACAAGTGGAAGGTACAGATTGGCTCAAGGTTGTGTGTGTAACACAGCTAGGTCAGTTTATATCGACAGCCTGTAGGAGTCCATCCCCTGCAGCTGGTGGGCTTAGCCTCCTGCAGCTGCGTGTGGCAGGGCCCCCCAGTGCCTGGTATTTGGAGTCCAAGATGGACTCAAGGACACTTCGCAGTGCAGGTTCGCTTATTGTTTTCCAGCTCGTGTCCTGTTAGCAATAAATTCTCCCACAGCAGACAATCTCTGACTTTGTTCTCCTGGCTTCTTCTGGATGATCTGTGTATATGCTCAGGAATTCTAGGCAGGACCTTCAGGTGCAGAGGCAGATGCTGTGCAGTCTCAGCACGATGTCACACTGGCCACACAGGACGATTGCGTGCAGACATCCAGGGTCTGCTCCTGGTAACTCATGGCAGTGGAGTTTAGCAGCAAGCAATAAGGCAGTGTGCAACAGCAGCATGGCTGGGCACAGCAGAGAGAGCAGGCAAAGAGCAGGGGAGCAAAGCAGTGAAACAAAAGTGCATTGTTCACCTACATATCTCCTTTTATCAATGTGGGCTGAGATTAATTGCCCTTTGGACACAGAATAGCCAATCAGGATGGCAGTTAGCCAAACCTTATCAGTACCCCAGATAAAGATATGGTATGTCTAAAATGTTTGATTTGTTGGAGATTTTCTACTTTACTGGAATCACAATTTCCACACAATGCAGTAGATTTGAGGTTTTTATTATTTAAATACAGACAAATTGAAACTTAAATCTTTATATTAGAGTTGCTGGCTTTATTGAAATATAAAGGCACTCCAAACTGTTCACTTTCAGTATCTGAATTAATCTACAGCTCAGGGAAGGAACAATATACTGTACAACTATAATGATAGTCTATTTTTGTGCATTCAACAGCATTAAAATACTGGGAGTTTTGTGCCAAAATCATGAACCTTCTGAGAAGATAGCTAAGCCTGTGAAGAATTTGATTTTAAAGCATTGATAATGAACTGGAATCTGTGCTTGGTACTTTGAAGCAAGGACCTCTGCTGGTCTTTGCTGGTTTTGTTGTCTAATGTTTAATGCACTATACACATGGAAGAACTGGCTTTTGTTTAATTGCCTTTGTTTCTTTTGTTGGAGACTTGGTTGCCAGGCATGTATTATTCAAATGATAATTAGGAAACATAAGATTAACGAAGTCTTGCTGACTTAATTAGCCCTAGCCTGCCACTTCTGTCAGAAGTATTGGACTGGGATTCAGGAGAGAGAATGGAAACCCCTCAGCCTCATTGCTGGTGGTCTAGGATAGCAGTTCTGTCCTCACTGCTAGGCAAAGTCTTATTGAAACTGAACTTTCTGAGCTCAGCACTTCTGGAAATAAACAGTGCTAATGTCTGGAGCTGCAGCCAACAGTGATTCTCTGAAGTAGGTTTCATACTTTGATATTTTGTTTTCTAATCTCCTTTGGATTACCTTTTGAGAACGGAAGATGGACAAAGCAGAAGATTTTTGCATCCAAGTGTGAGCTTTAGATGCAGTTTTGGAAGACTGGGATTAATTAGTTCAGGAATAGAACAAGCTGGGGGGAGTAAAGCAACATTTTCCTCTTGTTTTCCTTCATACTATTCCATCAGCTGAATGAAATAGATTTCTGAAGATGCTGAATTTAAAACTGTGAGAAACCTACGTGATGTGCATAGAATCTTTCCCTTCCAATTGATCTACTATCACATTTCTTACGGGCTGAGGATGTGCTCACCTTTAGACAGTTCTCTCTGGGGCATGCAAATTATTACTACTGAACAACTTTGAGCATATGTCAGAAAATTACTTATTACACAAACCTATATGCAGGTCAAACATAGATTTATCTTATAATCACCATGTAGCTGAAGCTTTTGTCAGGCAGCTATAATCAGATAAAAGATGCTGTTTGCAGGGCTTCATGAATATCTTTGATTAGATGGAAGGAGATACCTTTGTCTTTAGTAGGGCTAGAGTTATTATACATATATTGCAGAATACAAACCATTTGAAATAACTTGCAATAGCAAATGA
The DNA here is from genome assembly GCF_015220805.1 of Pogoniulus pusillus. Classification (NCBI taxonomy): domain Eukaryota; kingdom Metazoa; phylum Chordata; class Aves; order Piciformes; family Lybiidae; genus Pogoniulus; species Pogoniulus pusillus. The sequence goes on from NC_087268.1 coordinate 1,928,026, forward strand.
GGAATCAGAAACACAGATATTTAAATCCCAAAGCTGTCAGCCTAGCTTGCTGCTGATGCAACAGAAGGAGAAGTAGGTAGTACCTGAAGTTTACTTTGATCTCTTTCTTTTGCCTCCAGTGATATACCAGCATTCTTCCTAAACCAGGTTATCATATCTTATCTTTTCCTAAGCTATCATGCTTGATATTTCTCAAACAATGCTGTATCACCCTACTACATATTTTTGTTCAATTTTCCTCCTTGTATTTTCTCCTTCTTTCATCCTTTGTCACAGTTTTTTTTACATGATTTATACATACTGCTTCTGTGAACTAGAGTCCATTTGAGATTCGTACGTGAGGCTGTGGGGTCGCAGTCCTTATAGAAAAAGTTTCCCTTGTGTAGGGAAGTGAGTGTGACAGGAGGCTTCATCTTTACTGGAGTCAAGATGAAAAGCTCACTCCAGTGCGTGAAACCAGGCCAGGACAAATTCTGGGATTCATGTGGGTCATGAGCTGTGCTGAATGATGAGGTAAGGAAGGGATGCTGAAGACAGTGTGTCTAGTTGTTTTTGTCACTCCTGTGAAGGAAGTGATTTAAGCTCCTCTGAAGGTAAATGAGGAGTATATCAAGTGAATTAAGATATTTAGGGAAAAAAAAGGTCTTTTTTTTCAAGGAAAGGTCATCAACTGAAAGCAGAAAGTAAGAAAATCATGACATCAGATCTCTATTACTGGCAATGCATTCACTATGTCAGGTGTACTGAAGTCAGTGACACATCAGTTCTGTGGAGCATGGTGTCACTAAATGACCTTATATAGGTACTCAAGCTGTTCTTATGGACCACACCAGCAAGGAAGCACCAGATAATTATTTGTCCCCAAAGCGTGGTCTACCATCTTCTGAAAGCTACTTCAGTGAGATTCCTTTGCCTAAATCAAGCCATCTAAACGTTAAACACCGAATGTGAATTGATCACCTTGGTTTCCTCTGCAGTCAGAGTGATAAATCTGTGCAGAGAAGTATTTGCAAACAAGAAGATGGCATTCCTCTGATAGTGGGTGTTCATATGTGGAGCAGCCAGTCGAGGCAGCCTTTGCAAGTGCTGGTGAAGTTTGATTTATCTCATCTGCTATAAACATCTGTGTTAGGATAACAGATCACACTTCAGGAATTTTTACTGCTGCTCTTTATTGACTATGAGGTAACTGCAACTGATTATTTTTCAAGGAGATATATTGTGCCCTAAATACCACCTGCACTGAATCCATCAAAGGCTAATGTTTTGAAAGACTTCATGCTCCAAGCACAGTGTAAAGCTGGAATAATTCATCAAATATTTGCCTGTGGATATCATGGGGGTTGAGAGAAAGGCAAAAATGGGAGTGGGAAGAGAAATTGATCCAGGGTTAATGAGCTGCCATGCACTCAGACCTTGAAATGCACTTGTGAAGCATGTTAGACTTTGAAGGAAAAGTAATAAAGGGAAATCACACACTAGCTGAAATCTGACTTGAGGAAAAGCACAGACCTTTGGTCTCTGGTGAGGTCTTGTCTGAAAGCAAAAACATACAGATTGTTTCCATCAGCTGATTCGCCCCTCTGGGTGATGGTCTGATTCTAAAATGGCATTCTGAGATATCTGGTCCTGAATGCAGTTACCCTACTCCTGTCCCTGCAAAATGGTAACTGTCCTACCTGTCTGCTGACATCTGTCTGATGGGTTTCCTTGGGTATGTGAAGATAAATGTCTTTGTGGCAATGTAGGAGGGAGGTGTGTCTCATTGGTAAGCTGTCCTGGGAACAGAAATGACTGTTTATTACTCAACCTCACAAAACTGTAGCCATATTTCTTTTCAGTGTAACAAAAGGTTGCTCCTTTCTTTAAGAATCTCGTGGTGTTAGCTTTTAGGATGTGCTCTCTATAAAAGTTTTATTGGTACACTTTCAGTGTCATAGCCAGTTTCAGCTCTCCACAGCTCCAAAGCATCACTCCAAAATGTCATTTCAAACAGCACCTTCTCTGGCCAAACAACCTGGCAGGCAGGTCCTGTGCACCAGTGTTGCTAATTTTTGCTCTTTATATATATATATATATATAAAAATTAAAATATCTTTATTTTCCTTGAGAGGCTGAGGGAGCTGGGGTTGTTTAGCCTGGAGAAGAGGAGGCTCAAGGGGTACCTCATTGCTGTCTACAACTACCTGGAGGGAGGATGTAGCCAGGTGGTGTTGGGCTCTTCTGCCAGGCAACCAGCAACAGAACAAGGGGACACAGCCTCAAGCTGTGTCAGGGCAGGTCTAGTCTGGATGTGAGGAGGAAGTTGTTGTCAGAGAGAGTGATTGGCTTTGGAACGGGCTACCCAGGGAGGTGGTGGAGTCACCATCCCTGGAGGTGTTCAAGAAAAGCCTGGATGAGACACATTGGACTGGATGATCTTGGAGGTATTTTCCACCTGGGTTGATTCTATGATTCTATGTTTTCCAGGCATACTTATTTTTAAATCCTTCAGTTTAATTTCAGTTTGAAGCCTGTTTTTGTCTGAATTTCCTTCCTCAGTCATTATCCACTAGAAATAATTCTTCTCTTCCCTTAAATTCAATCTGTAGTGCATAACCTTTTCCCTGCAATGTTCTGTAGTTATCCAAAGTTAGAGAGCAATGATATTGTTTCCAAGCCAAATGTTTACCACTAAATTAGATAATTACAAAAGACTTTCATGAAATGTATGAAAAAAAAAAAGAACATAATGACCTAGCCAGTAGAAATTAACTTGCAAGAAAGAAAGAGGGATAAATATGCAGAAAAAAATGTAACAGCCCCAAAGCCTGGTTGTCATTTGAAATAATGGCTAACAAATTGCTTGCATCTAAAAATATTACTCCAGAGCTGGCAGTGGTGATGCAGTTTACTCTGTAAATACCACGGGTTTGGTTTTATTTAGTTACTTTAAGTGCCTAGAAGCATTGGAGGAAGCATCTTAAAGTGGCTGTTGACTGAAGACCGATGCCTTTCCTAAAGTCTGGAACACCTTCATCAAGGAATCTAAATAGCCTGAGTGCAGTTCTGCTGTTTTGACCATGTACAGCTTGTCTATTTGGTGCACAATTTAATACCGTAGCTTGCCCCATAAAATGCTGGATCTATGACTCTGTTCCATTTTCGACAGGAAGATTCACACAGAGCAAAATGCCACAATCTGCCACCTCTTTTGGAAGCAATAATGTGACAGTGTTGTGGTGACATCTTGTACGCAATCTGTATCTGAAACAGAGAATTCAAAATCAGTTGTACTGAAATATCTTAGAAGATGATAAATGTTCAGCAAACAGTTATTTATTCAGTGACAATGGCACTACACCTTGTAGTCTAAACTACTTATTGCATACAGAAATATCTAATAACAAAGTCAACCTTTATGTGTCCATTTCTCTGGATAATAAGGTTAGTGGCTTTGGTCTGGATGAGGGGGCTACAGAATGCTGTCTGTCTCTCAAGTTCTTCATCTTGAGAGGTGTGATTTTAGAAGTGAAAGACTTCTTTTCTCTTTACTAAGAAGAGTACAATGTTGACAGTTAACTCCTCTTCACACTGGCATCCACTCATGTCTATTTTTAATATATTAGTTAGCACAAATTGTACCCTGCTTTTTCCTTTGTTGTTCTCCAGTTCCATGGTATATGTGATGTCCATTACATGTGGTGTAATATACTGGTTCTTTGTTTTCTTTGTCACCTTTCAAGACTTGTTTTACCTAGCTTTCAAGGATGTGGTAGTTTAATGGTCAGTAGTCAACCACTAGTGCTTTGATTTTAGTTCTTGTGCCTGTGTTCACACCTTCAAGGCCTTTACTAGCACTGCACGCTTGTGCTCGTCCATACCACATCCTTATTCCAGGTCACTAGTAGTTCATTCTGTAGAGAGTAACTACATGTTATCACCATCTACTGCTTTCAGACATACATCAAAATGATTGAAATAATAGGCATGGCACGTTACAATTGCACAAAGCTAAACAAGGCTAAAAACAATTGTGTGACAGCCACCCTGTCGTTAGACAGCAAGCAAGCTCCGGGCGAATGTAAGACAAGTCCACGCTAAGTAAGCCTGACAGGACCCAGTCCTGAGGCCTCACAGAGCCAGTAAAATGCCTTCAGATTTTTATTAGCAAAAGCAGTAGCATATTTACTAGGCTGCATGAAACTATATTTTTCTCAGTTAATGATCTCAAAACAAATGCTGAAGGTTGTAGCACCACTGCAGGGTTCACAGGTATCTTTTTGGTATGCTTCACAGGACAGCAAGTCCCAGGAGAATCAAGGTCTTTCTTGCCTGAATTTGTGTGTTTCATATTGTACACCTAGGTCAATTTTTAAGTACAGTAGTATGCTCCAAAGTGTATCTTCAGAGTGCTACTGAATTATCCATTCATAGTATATAAAAGAGCAGAAATAAGTTGCAGTAGTAGTTATGAAAAACCAAAATTCAGCTCCTCATCTGTGTTCCACTTTTGGGTAAAACACTGCTTCAAGGGTGTTACATCTTCTCTTTCAAAGTTGCTTGCAGTGGTTGAAAACAATTTCCTCTATGTTGATATATACAGGAGGAAATGTTATTGGTGCAGCTACTTGCAAGAAGCTCTGGATTGCCCTCTCTAGGCCCATTTTTATGATTTAATTAAGATTCAAACAAACAACAAATTCCCTACTTGGATATGAACCCAAGGCAAGATTCAATAGCCCTGACTTAAACGTTAGACTCAGGCTAGGGAATTTAGCATAATTAAGTCAGTCTAAAATTAAGGATGGGATTCAGCTCACCTACTATCCCTAGGAAGTAATGATTGAATGAATGAATCTCTGAAGTGTCTGTCTCCTCTGCAGAATGAGGCTGAAAATGTTCCCTGATATATGCATCCATGTTTGGTCTGATAAATAAGACAGCAAAGGAAGGTGATGAAATATTTGTAGCCTAAACATCTAAATATATGAAAAGTTAGCAGTGGTAAATGCTACAGTGTAGGAATAGTCATACAGACTATAGAGACAAATATAAATGCACTGATTTGTCGTGACAGTTTGACTCAGAATATGTTTATGTTGATACCTCACATTTTTTTCCACCCAGGGAGTCAGTAAAATGATGTTTGTCGTTAATAAAGGATAACTTAGATGTGGTAGCTATCACCTGCACTCTTGAGAGAGCTTTCTATGCTCAGCTTATGTTTTGAGCACTTCTATGCCTATAAATCCAGTGATGTACCTTAATTCCATGTTTTGTCCTGAGTCTTCTCCTATCAGCTAGTTGTGTTGCAGACATTTGAAAAGGGATGCATAACCACAAGAAAAATGACATAAGTTGGAGGCTACCTTCAAAAGACCAATAATGATCAAAAAGACTTGGCTGAAAGAGAGAAAATCTGCACAAAACAAGTCCAGAACACAAAGTAGGCAAACAAGATTCTTAGATCTAAAAGCTGTGTTTATTTGCAGGAAGGTAGAAACAGGCTTCTCATATCAAAGTAAGACTGCATTTCATAGGCAGTGGTGCCTCAGTTTGGTCTGTTAAGGCAGGCAGATAGGCAATCCAAATCTCACAAGACAGGACAATATAATGTATCTTAGATTAAAATAAGGAAAAAAAGGTTATAAAAGAGTCCAGACAAAGCAGGAATTATCCTGCTTGCCGGGATGTAGTCCCTGGTGATCCCTCCTATCCAAGAAGTACACTGCCCTTATATTGTCAGATTTTTGAGGACTGTTCCCTTTAACTCTTAATATGTTGAGCAGCTGAGTAGGTGCTCAGCTCTTTGTCAAGGTTAGCATACCACATGATTTATATAAGGATTGTCAGGTGATTTCATCTTTATATTACACTGAATGGAATAATATTGTGTCTGGCATTTGTTACAGCAAGCAGGGAAGATGATCACGATAGAATGTGTTATTCAGTAATTCCTGCTATTGGTTCATAGAATCATAGAATCAACCAGATTGGAAGAGACCTCCAAGATCATCCAGTCCAACCTAGCACCCAGCTCTATCCAGTCAACCAGACCATGGCACTAAGTGCCTCATCCAGGCTTTGCTTCAACACATCCAGGGACGGAGGTGCCATTACTTGTCTAAACCGATCTACTGTGCAACAAAAGCTGCAAGCAGCATGTACACAGTTTGGTAACTGTAAAAACCTAACAAGTGCTCTGCTGGGTCAGATCAATTTTGTTGCTGTTAATGGCTCTGCAAGACTGTTGTGTTACTCTCTTTTCACTTCCCAGACCTGTTAAGTATAGAAGAGGATATATACTCCTGTAGATTTTTGCTATGTGTTCAAGGACCTGTTGCTCATGAATTGCTTAAACCTTTTATGAACATGTGGAATTGCCTTCTACTGCCATGCTACAGCTGCATGTTGCAGAAGTTTAGCATATACTCAGTAAACTCTATCTGCCTTTATTGCTGAAGCAGTTTTGAATGAAAAATTATAGTATTTAGCCTCTTTTCACATAACTGATGAATGGAAAGGAAATCTGTATTTATCAGACTAATTTTATAGCATATAATTTTCCTATTCTTCATTCTTATACTGGGATGTGACTGAGTAGATTGTCATAGAATCATAGAATCAACCAGATTGGAAGAGATCTCCAAGATCATCCAGGCCAACCTAGCACCCAGCCCTGACCAATCAACCAGACCATGGCACTAAGTGCCTCAGCCAGGCTTTGCTTCAACACCTCCAGGGATGGTGACTCCACCACCTCCCTGGGCAGCCCATTCCAATGCCAATCACTCTCTCTGCCAACATCTTCCTCCTAACATCCAGCCTAGACTTCCTCCAGCACAACTTGAGACTGTTCCCCCTTATTCTATGTTTTCTTCAGCAGTGGTGCTAACTTGAACAGAGGGAAGAGGTTTAATCTGTTTCCCCTGAGTGCTGGAAGAATTTCAGGATTTGTGTAGGAAGAAACAGGGTAATCTGAATGAAAGTGAGATGGGAACCAGACCTTCTTTAGTCTGCAGTTGATTGTGTTAAAGTGGAATGTCAGAACATGACACATCATTTTTCTGATATGTCATGGTAACCTCTCTTTCAGTGCTGAGTCTTTCAGTGATCACAAAAAGACTTGAGAATTCACAGCTTCAGGTCTGTTTCCTGCAGAATATCTGACTGGCCTTCTGCTATAGAAAAAAACCAGCTCTTCCTTATGTGACAGAGTCTTTGTCTTCTTTTTAATTGATCATGTCAATATTTCTGTTTGTAGTGCTGTGCCTCAAAGTAGAGAGAAACGTAATTTGCCTAAAACATTTACTGTGCCAAAACAAATGCTCTGTTTAAGTGAGGGGAATTTAAGATGTATGATGTTTTGGGTTCAAAATACAGATGGGAAGAAATTTCATTATAGCAAGTTGTTTGAAGTAAGGCAAGGCATCTGAAACTATAAGTGTGTTTAGAAAACCTACTTTTAAAACCATTTTAAACATGTCAACTTTAACTTATCAATTCTCTAGTATTTTATTCAGCACTTAAATCTATTGAAGATCAGAGCAAAAATAAAGGAGTGTGGCAAAAACTGTGTTCAAAAAGCGTCTGCCTTTTCTGCAGGGAGCTGGCAAGAAATAACTGAGTTTAAAGTAATGAGAGTGGTTTGAACACCTTTCCAGAAGCCTCTGAATTTCAAATTACAAACAGCACTCAAAAGGCAGCAGAGCAATAGTGCTGAAAAGAGCACTCAGTAAGAAGATCTTCCCCTTTTTGAGCTCACTTTTTTTGTCTGCTGTTATTTCTATTTCTGTGATTTTTTTTTGTAAGGTGAAGACATTCATCTTCATAACAACTCTGATGACAGACTGAAAATGTCTTGTTCTTGGAGAAAGACATTTTAAATATCTGCAGACGAAACAAAAACATCACACTCAGGTTGCAAACATCAAGTAACAAATTTGTATGCATCAGCCTGCGATCTTCCTTGTAACATGTTGTGATGCTAAATAACATTTCTTATTTTTCCTTTCATGTTCTATTCTCATTAAACACATTGGATGTGTGTTATCATATTGTTATCTTCTTTTTTTTTTGCTATCTAAGTAAAATAAACTACTTTTTTTGTCAGGTGCTGTAGAAAATGTATAACCCAAACCCCTGTAACTTTATAGTAAATACAAAATATCTAAATGTCTTTGTCATTGCTCCTTTTCAGTGTTGAGAGATTACTACAGCAGCCTCTGCTCATTTCTTTTACAACAGATTTTTTTTCTATTGGAGACCATTAATGTATGCTTTAGCTACATGTGCTAGTTTGAGCCTAGCTAGAATGTTTTGGTGAGAAGGATTAGATCATAGGCTGTGGAAGGAAAATGAGGCTGATGTCTACCTTGCTCATAGGCTTACTGAGATGTATAAAAACAGATAACCAAACATAGATAAGGCACTGCCTTCTGCTGCTGGGGAACTGGCTGAGCTGCATCTCTAACCTCACCCCTCTCTGACATTTCTTTGGCTAATCCACTTTGCTTCCTAACTCCCCTGGCCAAACCTCCATTTTTCCTTGGGACTGGGGTAAGATTGAGAGGGGTAGGGAGAAGGTGAAGGGGTGGCTGAGAGCCCCTCCTGGGGACTCAGATTTCTGGGAGGGCTGCTGTGTTTCTGTATTACCTTTTACCATGTATATTTCTGTCTATATCTGTATATACTGTAAATATCTGCTTGTATAATGTGCTAGCTGTAAATATAAGCTTCATTCATATTTCCAGAGCTGGCTGAGTCTAGCCTGAGTGATTTCTAAAGTGTGTATGTGTGGGGAGAACACGCAAACCCTCACACTACAACAGCAGGATGAAAGTCAAAACCTCCCTTCTCCCAAGTAGAGAATGCATAACACTAAAGCCATTGACAATTATTGCATTGTTTTGGCCTTTTCTAGCCAATCCCATAACATTATTCAGCTACTCTGGAAACTATTTTTGCTTTGCCAACAGAAGATACACTATCATGAAATTACAGCTTGTATCACTCATTGGTTTCCTGGACTGTTATGACTGCATTAAATTCTAGCTGATAGAATTTGCTGTTTGCAAATGTCAAGCCATCCTTCCTTATCAGAGGATGTCTAACATAACTGCCATTAATTATAAAACTATCAATCATTGCAGGTTACTGGATTGAAATATCGTGGGAAAGAATTGCTGCTGGGACTTCTGTCATCAATTGGACATATATTTTTTACTTCTTTCTTGAAAAATAATACATATTACACCTCTGGTTATGAGTTGGTTAATGATATTTTAATAATGGGTAGTGGCTATGCATAATGGGATAGTAAGTGGAAAAAAATGTACATATATGGTCCTGATAATTTGCCTTATTGGTATGGCAGAGTGAGAATCAGAGAAAACCTTGACACTGCTAGGTAAAACCTCAAACACTGGTGTTGCTAACATTTTTTATAGCCGAAAATCCAAACCACAGCACTGTATGAGCTGCTATGAACAAAGTTTACTCCATCCCAGCCAGATCCAGTACATCCTTGATATTACAGTATCCCAGTATCACCAAGGTTGGAAGAGACCTCACAGATCATCAAGTCCAACCCTTTACCACAGAGCTCAAGGCCAGACCATGGCACCAAGTGCCACGTCCAATCCTGCCTTGAACAGCTCCAGGGACGGCGACTCCACCACCTCCCCAGGCAGCGCATTCCAGTGTCCAATGACTCTCTCAGTGAAGAACTTTCTCCTCACCTCCAGCCTAAATTTCCCCTGGCGCAGCCTGAGGCTGTGTCCTCTCGTTCTGGCGCTGGCCACCTGAGAGAAGAGAGCAACCTCCTCCTGGCCACAGCCACCCCTCAGGTAGTTGTAGACAGCAATGAGGTCTCCCCAGAGCCTCCTCTTCTCCAGGCTAACCAATCCCAGCTCCCTCAGCCTCTCCTCGTAGGGCTGTGCTCAAGGCCTCTCCCCAGCCTCGTTGCCCTTCTCTGGACACGCTCAAGCATCTCAATGTCCCTCCTAAACTGGGGGGCCCAAAACTGAACACAGAAGTCAAGGTGTGGTCTAACCAGTGCAGAGTACAGGGGCAGAATGACCTCCCTGCTCCTGCTGGCCAAACCATTCCTGATGCAGGCCAGGATGCCACTGGCCTGCATACCGTTCTTCTAGACTGCTATTATAACACCCTGTTGACATCAAGCCATAAAGAAAAATCCTATTCTCAGCATGCCTGTGCATCTTAATGAGTGCTGCTTCTGAATGAGCACAGAGAAAGAGCTCTAGAGAGCTTTATTTTAAAGCTGGACAAAACCAAATGCAGTCTACCTTTTCCTTCAAGAAAGAGGTGTCCATACTGTTGGATTATAGCAGGGCAGGTGTTTTGAGGATCAAAATATTTACAAAGACTGAAGACACAGTAGGAAGTCACTAGCTAACATGTTATTTCAGGCTGGTACCAATAAATGTGCAGTTTTATAGCCATCAGAAAATACACTGAAGTAGCTTACCCCTTAATGAGAAAATAACAAGCCAGCTAATGTATTCAATGAAAGGGAAAGTTCACAAACAGGCACATGCCAGAGAATAGCTAATGTACAGGAAAATGTTGCCCTGTGGCCATTGCCTTTGTGTGAATACATGAAAACCCATCTTTTCAGCACTAAAAATGAATCTCCACAGTGTCACAGGGAGTGGGTTGGACTGAAGTAAACTGTGATTAAATGCAAGTTTACACAACATGCTTCACTTGGTAATCCCATTTTATACCCCACTTTGTGAAACCGTGAACAATTATGGTTGGAAAGCACTGAGATAATCCTAATATTTGTTAAACAAGCAACATTTACTTTGGCATACAGCAGCTATCCCTTGTTCCTGCCTCCTACTGACCCAGGAGGGTGAGATGTAGGAGTCACTGCCTCACACAGACACAAGAAACTACTAGCAACAACTTTGCTCAGCTTCTCCTGGCTGTGTCTAAATTGTGAAAGCACTTTGAAGAGTCTAGCTTCATCCTATTCACACCTGGTCAGGATCAGTGTCAGCAAAGCACATAGCTGGGCAGAGGCATACCTAGAGCAGAACACAGGCAAGGATCAAAGGCAAGGGCCTAAGCTTAAATGCAGCTTTGGAGCCAAAGCCTCTGATCTTAACAACCCTGACAGCTATCATTACAACATGGAACAAGAGAGGGAGTCATATATTTTCTCTCTTAATCCTAGCTGGGAGAACTGGGGGCTAGAGCTGCAGAGGACACAAGATGTGATGGCAGAGGGTATTCTCTTTGCTCAGAAGCCCCCACTTACACAGTGCCAGGGAGAAAAAACCCAGTGTAGAACCCAAATTGAATTGCTGAGGGCACTGAAAGTCTATGCTAATACAAAATGCTATTTAAGGTAAGGATAATGAAATAAGGATACTCAGCACTTGGAATGTGGAGCTATGGGTCTGACAAGATACCAGTTGGAGAGTGATGTTTTCTGCTTCTAGTTGCTATGTGAGCATACAAGTGATGCTTGTAGAGGATGAGAAGGGAGGACAGGATTATGGCACACAACAGACACCTGCAGTTAATGAGAGACTGTTTTATACTGAGTTGAGTTTCCAAAACACCTGACTTAAGAATACAATTCATCAAATGTGAGCAGTCCCTTCTACAAGTGAACAGCAGACTCAGCAGGCAGCTTAAAGATTAAAGCACATTTCTGCTTGCAAACAGGGTAAAAGAGGGGCTGCATAGACACTTCCATTAATTCACCCTCAGGTTCGTTTCTAGCTTGTTTTGGTAATTATTTGTCACCTTGTATTTGTATACATGACAGTTCTCTTTAGTACAGAATGAAATGCAGCCCTGAGTATGTTTAAAGTGAACAAGAAATGGTTTTTCATCCAATAATCTCCAATTCATCTGCCTTCATAGAAGCAGTTGCCTGAAAAAGAAATTTGTTTAGTCATTCCTGTGGAAATTTCCTGGAAACATTTCTCTCTGTCTTTCAGTATATTTGACTTTTGAACATTTATTAGGAAAAAAAAAAAAACAACAAAACCAAACCAACAACAGCAACCAACCAACTGAACAAAAACCCACAAAATAAAAAAACCCCACCCAAATATTCAAACAAAAGCCCCCAAACAACAACGGTAAGAAAAACAAAACCCCTCCAAAACCCCCAAATCCTCATTTTGGTCCAAGGTTGTAAGAAATGCCACCTCTTTTTTCCAGAACATTAGGGCATACCAGAGCAGACTAGGATAATGTTCAGATGAATGAATTGGGAAACGTGGGCAGAACATCTGTGGAAATATTTGGTGCAATATATACTTTCAGAAACTGATTTTTGGATACACCTAATGTGATGGTTTGGGTGTTATGCACCCCCCCACCCCCTCCATACTTTAGAAATCCCCCAGACTAGACTCAGCCAGCTCTGAAAATTGAATGAAGCTTATATTTACAGCTTAGCAGAATATACAAACAGATATTTACAGTATAGACAGAAATAGACAAGGTAAAAAGTAATACAGAAACACAGCAGCCCTCCCAGAAACCTGAGTCCCCAGGAAGGGTTCCCAACCTTCCCTTCACCTTCCCCCTACCCCTCTCAACCTTACCCCAGTCCCAAGGAAGAATGGAGGTTTGGCAAGGGGGTTAGGAAGCAAAGTGGATTAGTCAGATAAATGGAAGGTGAGGTTTAAAAGAGATGCAGCTCAGCCAGTTCCCCAGCAGAAGTGCAAGTGGTTATCTATGTTTTTATTTCTTCTTATACATCTCAGCAAGCCTATGAGTGCAGTAGACATCACCATTGTTTTCCTTCCACAGCCTATAATCTAGTCCTTCTCACCAAAACATTCCAGCTAGGCTCAAACTAGCACACCTGATGAGATGTAGTTCAGCTTTTCTGATTAAATAGCAAGACGTTATAAATACATAATTCTTTTCTAATCTGATGGCAACCTGAGAAGCAGCTTCAAAACCTTATGGTTATGAAAACAGATAAGCTTTCTGCATTCTTCTATACCATCTATATATGATAGGTTGTTCTAGGCTGGATGTTAGGAGGAAGTTCTTGCCAGAAAGAGTTATTTGCCATTGGAATGCACTGCCCAGGGAGGTGGTGGAGTCACCATCCCAGAAGGTGTTCAAGCAAAGCCTGGATGAGGCACTTAGTGCCATGGTCTGGTTGACTGGCTAGGGCTGTGTGCTAGGTTGGACTGGCTGATCTTGGAGGTCTCTTCCAACCTGCTTGATTCTATGATTCTTTTATGCCATCTATATATGATAGGTTGTTCTTTTATTCCATCTATATATGATAGGTTGGACTGGCTGATCCTGGAGGTCTCTTCCAACCTGCTTGATTCTATGATTCTATCTACTAATGATGCTTCATTTAAGGAAAGTTTAATTGAAAGTAAGACAGCCTTAACCATCTGATTTTATTTCAGTGATAACATTCTAAATTCAGAAGGTTCATGCCTTTGGACCATTTTATAGTACAGATGAAAAGGAGAAGTAATATCTACACACTGAATCTTGCAGAAAGAAAAATATCTCTTCTAGATAAATAACGCTGTATGAAAAGTATCTATCACAAATCAAGTGGGGAACTGAACTGAGCAAATATGTTTTGAGAAGCTGCTCTTGAAAAATGTAATTTATGAAGCCTTTCCAACAGTAAATATGCATTGTGGTTTGGTGTTAATACATATTTCAGTTATCACTATGGAAACTCAGAGTAACGACTTAGCTAAAGATCTATAAATACGTGAGCAAAACCAGAAACAGATTTCTAAGCAGCAGCTGAAGGCAGAAACAAATGGATCTGACTTTGCTTATGGCTGCAGATGCCAGAGTAGAAGTACCAAATGGTTTCCACTGGCATTTCTGGATTTCAGTTCCTTTCCAAAACAGTAAATGTGCAGTAACAATTCAGCACACTTCAACATATCTTCTAACTAAATGTTTCAATGTACACATTGATGTCCAGCTCAGATGGGGAAAGATACAGCCTAGAAATGGAAGAGTCTTAAAATGTTCATTTTCTACAATATAATTCAACTGACAACTGAGAAAAATGGGTGGATGCTGACTAAAGTAGTACTTGAGGGATGTTAGATAGTTCTCTACTTTAAAACTGTTGGTCAGATGCATGCATATAAATATAAGCTGGAAAACTTGGTTATCCAGCTGAGTTGTTTATAGCCAATATTTAACCTTCCCCCACTCTGCCTGGCATTTCCTCAGAACTTCTTGCAGTTTGGGGTATCAAAAGATAATACACACAACCAGTGATAAAACTTTGATTTTAAGAACTGCACTTTGATGTGCACTCTGAAAACTTCTCCTTGTGTTTTTAAAAGATATCCTAAGCACAGAATCACAGGATGGTAGGGATTTGAAGGGACTACTGGAAGTCATCTAATCCAATTGCTCTGCTAATGCAGGTATGCCTAGATCAGGTTGCAGAGGAATGCATCTAGGCAGATTTTGAAAGTCTTCAGAGAAGGACACTCAACAATTTCTCTGGGCAGCCTATTGCAGTGCTCCTTTACCCTCACAGTAAAGAAGTTTTTCCTCTTGCTAAGGCAGAACTTCCTGTCTTCTAGTTTGTGTCCATTACCCCTTGTCCTATCACTTCATACCAGTGAAAACACAGTGGTGTCATCCTCTGTATACCCACCCTTCAGGTATTTGTAAACATCACAGAATCACAGAACCTTAGAGGTTGGAAGGGACCTCCAGAGATTGAGTCCAACCTCCCTGCCAAAGGCTGGGTGCTAGGTTGGACTGGATGATCTTGGAGGTCCCTTCCAACCTGGTTGATTCTATGACACACTGGTGTATGGGATTGTTTCTCCCCAGGTGCAGGACTCTACACTTGTTGTACTCCATGAAGTTCACCTCTACCCATCTCTCCAGACTGTTCAGGTCTTGCTGAATTGCAGCACAGCTGTCTGGTGTGTCAGCTACTTTCCCCAGTATCATCAGCAAACTTGCTGAGAGTAACACTCTGCCCCTTCACCTGTGTCATTGATGAAGATATTGAACAAACACGTCAGGAATGAAGTTAGAGACTACAAATCACATAAAGTCTTGGACAAAAAAAACCAAAAAACAAAACAACCCAAACCAAACTCCAAACAACCAAACCCCAAACCCAACCAAAAATATTAAGGAGAAACATAAAGGTATCTTTGGATGTATTCTTTGTAACAGATACACTGCTGTGTTGCTGTTCAAGATGTGTTGTGAAGGACTGCTTGTTTTACAAGAAAATTCTCAAACATACATATTCAAGGATGTTCAAACCAGAACACTACAAGGATAAAGTCCATAGAGAAAGGTTGCATCTTTTGTTAAAAGAACTGATATAGCAGGGAAAAGTAGAGTGCTTTTGGACCTGCAGGCCTTTTATGAAGGACCTGTGTGTCAAATCCTTTATCTACACTTTCTCCAGTTGGTTGAAGAGATAGATAGAATAGAATAGATAGAATCAACCAGGTTGGAAAAGACCTCCAAGATCATCCAGTTCAACCTAGCAGCCAGCCCTAGCCAGTCAGTTAGACCATGGCACTAAGTGCCTCATGCAGTCTTCTCTTGAACACCTCCAGGGATGGTGACTCCACCACCTCCCTGGGCAGCAATTATAACTCCCTTTACATTTTGCCTTTTCTGCTTTGTTGCTGTGCTCCTCCAACACCATTACTTCTAAAAGAATATCTATATGCATTCTAATAACATTTTAAACTAAAGATTGGTTTTTTCCCCCCCATGTTGCTCCTATAACATACAGAAAACACCTGCCTCCCTGTGTTTACTCCCAGGAGCAGCAGCTACCCCACTTGTTTCCCATCCGATTAATGCTCCAGAGCAGTGTTTAGGTCGTAAGCCCTTTAGTTTTTCTGCCTTAATTTCCCTTCATTTCCCAGCTTTTTCTCCCACATTCTCAGGGTGACAGCAGATGTCCTGAATCCTTCTCTCATTTCTGAGCTTTCCTCATAGTTGATAATCTGAGGCTAATTTGTCTGCTGGCAATATTATTGTGTGGAGAGGGGAATTACTCTGTAAACATTCCAAATTATTACAATTTCACTGCACATTTGATAAATCTCTCATTTTAAGTTCTAGAAACCTGAAATGCAGTGCAGGAGAATCACAGGGAGTTTTAGAGGATTGTTACAGAATTTGTCTCCTACCTGTCATTCTTAAAATATTTGACTGACTAAGGTCAGCCTAGAAATAAGTGACTTAAAAAATTCACTTATTCAGATCTGGCAGAGCTTGAGGAGGTTTCTATTTTAAGACCATGTTTGCCTTAAATTAGAAATCATGTGTCTGGCCTGAATGCTCCTAAGAAACACACATACTGACATCATGATTTGCTTATAATGTAGCTACCAGCTATTCTAAGATCAGAAGCTAAGAGCATCTGAGGGTTAAGCTATTCACAGAGTCAAAATGAAAGATGAAATGTATAAATTTAGAAGGGAATTTTTGCCTTGGATAGTGTCTTCTGGGCAGGGCAAATTTAAGAAACAGAAGCATATATATACAAATACACAGACTCACAGAAACATTCAGGTTGGAAAAGCCTCTCAGGATCACAAGCTCCAACCGATAACCCTGCTCTACAAGATTCACCCTAAACCATATCTGCAAGCACCACATCCAAATGGCTTTTAAACACATCCAGAGTTGATGACCCAACCACCTCCCTGGGCAGCTCATTCCAGTGCCTGACCACTTTTACCATGAAAAAAAAAATCTCCTAATATCCAGATCAAATCTATCCAGTTGATTCTTGAGGCAATTCCTTCTTGTTCCATCACTATTTACCTGTGAGAAGAGACCAGCACTAACCTCTCCTCAATGTTCTTTTAGGTAGCTGTAGCCAGCAATGAGGTCTCTCAGCCTTTTTCAGACTAAACAGTCCCATCTCCTTCAGTCACTCTTGATAAGATTTATTTTTTAGGCCCTCCACCAGCTTCATTGCCCTCCTCTGCACTCCAGCACCTCAACATCCCTCTCATAATGAGGTACCCAAAACTGAACACAATACTCAAGGTGTGACCTCACCAGAGCCGAGTACAAGGGGACAATCACCTCCCTATCCCTGCAGGACACAGCATGTCTAATAGAAGCCAGGATTCCATTGGCTTTCTTTGCTCATCCAATTGACACTGGCCTGTCAATCTAATCACAGAATCTATTCAAGTCTCTCTGTGCTGAAGTATTTGGGCCAGGCAGACAAGAAAGAACATTCCTGAGGTAATACTATCTACTGGAGTTTCAAAAACTGAAGTTCTTCAGTACAGTGGCAACATTTTATTGTTTAAATATTTTTTTCTTTAAAATTGTTACCCTGTTTGTGGTTTGTTTCCTTTTTCTGTTCAAAGTCATAGAATCCTAGAATTATTTTGTTGGATCATTGAGTCCAGCTGTCAATCCAACCCCACCAGGGCCCTGAAATCATGTGCCAAAGTACCATCTACAGTTTTTTTGGACACCTCCAGGGATGGCAATGCCACCACCTCCCTCGGCAGTCTATTCCAAGGCTTGACCACTCTAAGTGGTCCAACCCAAACCGCCCCTGGTGCAATGTGAGACCATTTAATCTCATTCTGTCACCTGATTCCAGAGAGGAGAGTCCAATTCCCACATCTTCTGATACTAGTTCTGAAGCAAGTGTATCTTGTGCATTTGCAGGGAAAGACATTGCCCATCTGCTTAACTGTGGAATTGACAATATGAAAGGAAATAGATCAAGTAATATTCTTCTGCACAAATAGATGCAGGTCTCTTCTCAGCACTATTTGTGGGCCTTTTGCTGTAATACTGTTTCTCAACAATTTGTTTCCTGATTCTGCAGAGAACTGAGCTGATTTGAAAATAAAATATTGACTCAGATGACAGAAAAACGTTGGGCTGGATCTAAAGGATGTCTCATGTCTAAAATGAAAAAAAGTTTGAATGTAGGAATTTAAGTCTAAATCTGAAATCCAGTCCCCCCCCCGGCAATGTTCAACAATCATTCTTGCCTCATTGGATGGTCTGTCTAGTCTTGAATAGTGTGATTTATGAGTTCTCTGCTTTCTGTGTGGTCATTAATGGTTTTACCACTGCAGACTGCAGTGGCCAGGAAAGAATCTCTCTTAGTGCCAGAACTTTTGAACACAGAAGATTAATTTCTGCGATCAGAAGATCAGGCTGAACTTTTCCATTTCCTTAGAGTCTCTTGCAGATAGCTGTCTTGTATTCCAGAAAGCCTAGTGGCTTGCCAGTGCCCTCCCTGTCATTTGATATCTCATACCTTGCCTTCAACTTCTTCTCTAAGGAGTGACTCATCATGTGACAGAAGCATAACTGAACACAGATACAAGGCAGAACTCCCAGGATTTTCCCTTAATTTCCATGTAATAAAAACTATTTTGTTATGAGTGTTTTGTTTTGGTTTGGGTTTTCTTTTCCCCCACATTTTACTAGTGGTAAATGATAATATTAGAAGCTAATGACATCTACAAGTAAATGCCATATACATTCTGGCTGTTTTTCTGCTTCAGTTGTGCTTTAAAGCACTTCTCATCTAGATTAATGCATTCAAAACCTCATTTCAATTATTTTTATGATGCCTGGCTTCAGCCTTCTGCCATTAAAAATACGAATGTACAGTTCATTTAAGAATTCAATATCCCTGTTAGACAGTAATTCATGTCAGCTCCCCCATTTATATTCCACCAGTTCATGATATTTAGCTGATTTATAAAACATTTGGAATTGGAACTCTGCCTCTGCTACTAACTTTGGGTTTGTGTATGAACTATTTTACATTCTAAAGCCTAATAGTTAGTAGTAAGCTAATTCTATTTTGGTCAGCTGCTCATGACATTGTGTTTTCTTATTATTCAAAGACAACTTTCTCTCTTTCCCCTCCACTTTTAAATTGGGTGCTAAGCCTTCTGTTAGCTGATGATGGAGACAGCTGCTTAGTCAGTTTGACATGGGTCACAAAAATCAGAAGTGAAAGAACTGAGACAGCTACAGAGGTGGAATTGATATTTTTAGTGTCTATGTAAAAAAATCCTTTTGCAGCTCTGGTGAATTGTGTCTTTAGTTTTCATCTTGCCAGTTTGATGAAGTGAAACCTTTTCTGGAAACAGGCAAGACAAAATCCTTATATGCCTGAAGTGGCATGTACCCTGGTTTTGAAGAATTTAGATTTAGAGGAAAAAAATGAAAGCAAGACACAAATGGGTTTAGAAGTCTGTGCTGGGAGTGGTTTCACCTCATGACCACTTGTGACTGAACGAAGTGGAGCAGTCACTGCAAATGCAGGGCCAGAAGGCACTGGCTCAGTAGTCACCCAATTCCATTGGATTCCTGCTGAGTAGCTTGCAACATACTGCCTTGGAGAAGGAAGAGACTCCTTATTACTAGCCATAAGACTGCACATTAGTGAGCTGTATGTAGAGCTCAGAAGATATCTGTGCCTCAGGAAGTCTGTCATTTTTTGGTTTCACTATTCCAAGAGTAAAAAGCTCTTGAGGACATAATTCATTACCTCTAGTGGGCTTCCCTGTACCAAAGCATGGAGTTGCTTGCTAGCAAACAAATCATTTGGGTAGACACCCTATATAAGAGATGCAGTAAAATAAATCAAAACCAACCTGTGCTTGTTCTTGTTCCTCTTTGAAAGTTTTGTCCCCGTCTCTGTGAACCTGCACCTACCTGGGCTAATGAAGTGACCAAGTATCACCAAAATGCAAACAGAATAAACTGGAACTTTTCTAAGAGCTTGGGATGTGACTATCAGGACCGTCTCTTCTGAAACCCCATGCTTTGAGGAGATGTGCTCCCCATGGCTCATAGCAGGACTCACAAAACAATCTTAAAGTTTGCATTTCTCTGAAAATACAAACAATAATCAGACATAGGAAAATGGATGAAAGTTGTAATTTTACAGATATTGATGTCATTAAAGGGAAACTGATGGTATGAGGTGTGTATGGCACGATATCCCCAAATTTGGGTAAAACATGCTCATGGCTTCACCTGGTATGGTTAGTTCTGGCAAAGTGCCATTCTGATTTGTTAAGCTAAGTTGCCCATTGGAGCAATTAAGACTCAGGCAATTGATAAAAGTAGGATAGAAGCTATAAACAACTTGCTTTGCCTTGCTTTACCTTGCCTTGTTGGTATAACCTGTCTTGCTGTACCCTGTCTTGCTGCCTCATCTACTTTGCTGTGCCTTAGTTTACTAAGGAGAAACATAAGTGCCCTTCACACAGTAGGCAAGAGTCATTGCCAAAAGCTGCATGAAATTGGCCAGCCATAGTTTGAACAGCCCCACTGGCAGGTAATTGCAACTTAGGCTGTGTGGAAGGGTTAAGACCAGGAGAGCCAAGTGCCCCCAAGTAAGATACCTTACTGCTGCTAGCAGGTACAGCTATTGAAAGTGAATAAGCTGTTCCGAGATGGAGACCTTAGTTACACACACCTCACCACAGTTTGTGTTGTGAGAGAAAGCAGATTGCTGCCAAGCAGCAGGACACCATGCCTGCCTGCACACCTGCAGACCTCTGTGCCAAGCCTGGAGCCCTGGAAGGACACCATCTGCCTGAGAACAGACTAAGACCAGGTCAGAGACTGTGCAAGCCCAGCACCCTGCCAGAGCCCTGGGAAAACTCCAGAAGCATTAATGGTTACCATACCACTGACAGCATCCCTCCAAGTTTTTTGGGTATTGTCTGGATTATAATGCAGGCCCAGAAAGATTCCAGAGATATTAATTTGTAAGTAAATATTCTAGAAAGCCTCTTTGTAATTAAAGCTCTTTGCTTTGGTTTACTCTGTAATTGTGCCTTCTGCTTCAGCAGAAAGGAGCCTTTTGAGTCCCCCTAAGGGCAAGTGGCATGTTGCACCACAAGAACCTCTTTCCAAGAGCTTACTGTTGGTATTTTGCTAAACTGTTTGAAATGGTTTGGTACTGCTCTGTGCACTGCACACATTCTGCAATCTATTTGCACAACTGAGCACAAAAGACCCTGTAAATAAGTTAATATTTTTGTATTAATAAATATTCTCTAACAATGTAATTAATGATTCATATTTCATGTTTCCATAGCAATGGCACAAAATTGGTAAGAGCAATCAAAGGAGGCCTACATAATATTATCTGCATGTCTTACCCTTAGTTACTTTACTGTCATTGCCAGGCTAGGCTACTGTTGGTATAGAATACAGAGTTCCCCTTACAAGTAACTGGAACTTTAAACAGGGAGCAGTGATGTGGCCTATGAAATCATGAGTATCATCAGTAGAAGCAACATCTCTGAACTTGATTTGTGTTCTCCACAGGACAACTTATAACCATCTTCATAACCTGGACAAGAACTATAAACTAATCCCGAAATAAAGACTATAGCAGATTATAATAAACACAATAAAGGGTCACAATTTGAGTCATTTTTTTTTTGGTGATAAAATCTGAATGTAGGAGTTCGTAATTTTTGTTTTACTCATTTTCAAAACTGCATTGTGCTGACATTTGGTCAAAGATTTACTGAGAAATCCATGCAGTTATAATCCCTTCATCTCACATAGCTTTTCAGATTGTGTTTGCATTTCCTGTTACATGATATGTGTTTCTTAGCCTGTAACTGCCTTCTTCTGTTCAGCATGTAGTTTTTATTCCCACTTCATATTTTTATTCCTTATTTGACTCCCCATTTGAAACCTCCATCCATAATCCTGCAGCACTGCAGGCAATTTCTCTGTTATGTTCTTTGTAATAGTCCAAAATGTCAATATCAGAAATCAAGGACTACGATTTTTACTATCAGTCTTGATCCTCTGAATAATAAGCATTGCTGCCAAGGGGTGCTTTCAGGATGAGAAAGTTCAAGTGCCAAGAGCTAATGGCTTATGCTATAAATGTCCCCTCAGTTTAACAAGAATTTTATCAAATTGTAATGGTCTTTTTCATGCTTGATTTCTCCTGTAATCATAGCACCCTGAAGGAAACATCACATTTTGTGCTGCACTAACAAAAGGAGGATAAGAAAAACAAAACAGAGAGAAGGAAAAGGGAGCACAAAGGAAACTTTGAGTGAAATGTTATTTTTCTAAAGATCTACTTGTTTTTTTTTCCCCACAGATAATCTCTGCTCTTCTTCCTCAACTACTTTGAAAGAAAGGTATTTCTGATTTGCACAGTTTAGTTCCAGCCTTGGAACAGTCAGAGTGTTGTAGGCTGGCATGCTACCAGAAACACTCATCAAGGGGAGCCTGGTGATACACAGCTGTAAGGTAAATGGATTCTTTTTCAGACTAAACAGTCCCAGCTCCTTCAGTCACTCTTGATAAGATTTATTTTCTAGGCCCTCCACCAGCTTCATTGCCCTCCTCTGCACTTGCTCCAGCACCTCAACATCCCTCTCATAATGAGGTACCCAAAATTGAACACAATACTCAAGGTGTGGCCTCACCAGAGCCGAGTACAAGGGGACAATCACCTCCCTATCCCTGCAGGACACAGCATTTGTAATACAAGCCAGGATTCCATTGGCTTTCTTTGCTCATCCAACTGACACTGGCCTATCAATCTAATCACAGTTGATACACAGCTGTAAGGTAAATAGATTCATGCTTGCAAGGGTGCAATGTACTGCTGTAACTGTAAAAGAAGATTAAAAAAAACCCAAAAACTTTAAAAGCAGTAAATAGCTTCACACATTATTGTGTTTCTAATAGGAAGACTGCACAGGTACCAGCATTTTAAAAGCATTTGTTCTTAATGGACTATTGCTATGCTGAATAAATTTCTGCTTTGAATAATTCTGGTGCAATCCCATTATGACCAGTGATGTTGCAATGCTTTAACTGAAACTGAAATTTGGTACAGTATGAAAAGGAGGATTTCATTCTTTCAGCATTTAAATGGACATCATAGCAATCTAATTTAGTTCCACTGGTTCCAGTGAAATAGACTCTGATTTTCACCAGTTTGATAGATGAAATGAAGGAAATCTGTACAACTGTCATTTTGTGCAAGTTTGTAATTAGAAAAGAGAAGCTTTGTACATAAATATCAAGGAAGGATGTTTCTCCACTGAGCATCCTGGCTCTGGATTAGGTATTGGAGCAGTGCAAACAATTAAATGACTTGTTACCTGAAAAGATGGCTTTATATTCAGACAATTATAAATATTTGCTAATTACTTGTTTCAAACAAGTGAAAAGAAGACAAACTTCAGAGTTATTATTTTACTATGTTTTTTTCCTTGGAAGAGTAAAGTAAAACAATCTCAGTCTGTTGTGCTCTTATACAAAAAAACCTACACAGTATTTCCTTAAATAGAGAGATACAGGAAAATGGAATAGAATATGTGGGACAAGCTGCCTGTTCCCCTCCTCTGGAGGACTTTTCTTTATGGTTATAGCAATTAACTCTTAATTTCCCTTAACCTACAACAGATAAACTGAAAGAGTTCTGGATTTTTATAAGTAAGGCCACTGATCTAATAAATAAGTTATATATTTGAGAATCTTACTGAGAAAGTCCAGAGCCAAAATGAAATTGTATAAATAATTATGAATAAATTGTCCATCTCTGCCACTGTGTTTTGAGAGCAGTATTTAGACATGAACTGTTACATATCTAGTTACGGCAACAAAATCACTGCTTTTGGTCTTGCATTCAGAAACTGGACCTGAAAACAGTTGAAGCTAAATCAAATAAGTGAAATTAAAATGATTAAACCAGCCGAAGTCTCTGGGTAATCACAGGCAGATTTACAGCCAATTTCCTGTAAATCAAGACATTTTGTATTTGCTTATGATAACAGAGTATCTTCTTCTCAGACATAGGAAACAATCACATGATATGTGTGATGTTTGCAACACATAACACTGAAATATATTGATATGCAGTTTTAATAACCTTGTTTCCCTGGACACTTTGAGAGGCTGTAGAGGTTCAGGTTACTTACAGCATGTCTGAATGCATTAGAGGATTATATTTACAGCAGCTTTTCTATCACAGAGTTTGATCACCAGCTGTAGCTCCTTTGTCATAAGAGAGAGAATGCAGCACCACCCTAGCTACTATCTGTGAGGGTCTGAAGAGTCTGCACAAGAGGCTGTACAGTTCAATATGTTGATAAATGAACTGTAAGAAGGAGTGACTAGAACGATCACATATCTTACCAAGGGTATAATATTATTCAGGATAGTCAAGTCTAAAGTGGATTGAAGATTTTCAAAAGGGTCTGATGATATTGAGTGGTAAAATGTGCAGACAAAATTCATTGTTAAGAGTACTTGAATGAATGTATCATAAGTAGATGATTGCAGTGATATAATCTCAGTTATGTTGTTGCAAGATCTCTGAGAACATCAACTCATTGTTGCATGGCAGTTGAAATGGCAAATAGGTTATGAGAAGTTGTTATAAAAGGTGAAATAGCAAATGTCATTCTGCTCCTGTGTAAAAGCATTGTACACCATTTTCTTTACTATTCTAAGAACCTACACCAAAACATGAAAAGGGTTAAATGTGGGAAATATGCTGCTCAGAGTCACAGCTACTATGGGAATTGTAGAGCCCTTTTCAGCGTGGAATGCAGGAGGAAGACCAAAGCATCAGGAACTGCATGACAGATGCAATTAGTAAGATTCACATAGGACTGACTTAGTGGCACATTCCACAATTCTCAGGTAGCAGATGCAATATGAACATGAATCTGCACTTTTCATACAACTCAGAGTTTAATTGTGCACTTGCTTGTAGCAGAGTTTTGTGGGGGTCAAAACAGCTTTGGAAGTTAATAAAACCCGATAGCAGGTATGTATCCATTAAGCAAGAGCTTTGGACAATATTTAACTCAGGTGTTTGCTTGATTTTGTTTTAATATATTTAAATCTATCTTGAGGGTGAGAGAGGCCCTCTTTTTAGAATTCAATGCAAGGAATAAAATATGCAAGAACAAGCCTGAAGGACTCAACTCCAGCAGTCCCTGCAACAGTTGTGAAATGTTGCACACTCAGTTTCAACATCCAGCATCTTGCAGACCAAGAATCCTTGCCCACTGAAAGGCAAACTCATTCTATTGCTTGAGACTTATGACTTCAACACACACTGATCCTGAGGACTGAATATCATGGCAGCTTAGATCTATTTTTTGTTGATTAAGCAAAAGCTGAATTTAAGTATCATGGCACAAACCAAGAAAGTTTACATGCACTGTAATATGTCAACTTAAAGAACTGTTGTTATTCCAGTTATCAACCTAAAGAACTTTTGCTATTCCAGTTATACAATTCAATTAAGTTATAAATTGTGTCTATGCTAAACAGAGATCTTGCATATTATTCAGTTCCACTTCTACTGCATCACTTTCAAAAGAAACTAAAGCCCTTCCAACCGAAAGAGCTGCTATACTGATCTTACAGGAAAAAGAGGACCTATGCAGTCTGTTTTTCTTTGTCACACACTTTGTATGAACTTCTAACCCAATTTGCCCAGTTTCTAAATGGCAAGCACTGATCCATATACTACTACAAACCATAACCTCACCCATGTTTCAGCCTGCTGGCTTGCAATGAGTAAACCAAGTAATTGAATCCAATCTCAGTGGCGAAACAGCATGAAGAACATTAGCAAAGCTGACCCCATTCTCTCCACTCTCACTTCAGCAGTCTATAAAATTTAGAGAAAGCTAATAAGTTTCTGCAATGCATTCCTCAAGGAGTGTGAGGGTTACTGAACTCTGCCTTTAGCCACTTGGTGAATTCTACAGTAGCCTACACGAGAGTTCCTCTCTGTCCTACTTGTTGAAGCGTGCAACCTGCTTTACTCTGCAGGGGTTTATGATGGCATTGAACCACTGTTGTGTAGTGGAGCATTTTGAAGATCTAAAGTGCAACATTAAAAGAAAAAAAAAAAAAAAGGAGGCAAATAAAAAAACCCAACCCTTGGTTAAGAAAGCTTTAGGCTCAGTTCACTTAGCAAACCTATTTATTACTATTTCTTTGTACCTGCTGTGGACAATGTCCCCATGCATATCTCTGTAATATTAGCTGACTCTTACTGTAGTATTCCAAAAGACTGTCTATACTGGTGAGTTATATATACTGAATGTTAAACTAAGTCATGCAAAGTAAAATACTTGCATATATTTAAACATTGTTTTCCCCTGCCATATTATTTCTGGGAGTAAAGAATTAAAAAGGGGGAAAAAAAAGCTATTTTCCAGAAAGACCTGCTTTTCCAATAGAATTTATTTTACTGTTCTCTCCAGATTGTGAGGATTCCCAGCCTCTTTGGGCAGAGAGCTCAGGGAGACAGGGAAGAAGAAGGCTATTTCCCCCCTCAGCAGTAATAGCAGCTTGTTTCAGCTCCACAGAGAATAGCACACATACATCAATGAAAGAATGTACCTCATATTCTAACACTCCAAATTAATTTCACTACCCACTGAAATTCATTACAACAGAACCTCTCTCTACATATGAGTTGTTCCTGCCCACACTTGGAGCAGGATGTGGAGTTGTTAACTGCCCAGTCCACACCCCTGGTCAAGCACCCTGGCCAGTGCCTGTGCTACAAATGGATTGTGAGAAGGTAGCCCTGTAAGTGGGCTAGATAGTTGATGTTCCTGGAAGGCTGTATTTTCCTGTTTTCTCTGCCTGTGGTTGTCTTGGTTTCTCTGAGAAACAGCCAGGTAAGCTGAACTAGTAATTAGCCTGAGAGACAAAAGCTAATTGCCCAATTATCCAAAGGAGGACAGATGGGGAAGTTAGTGTCTGGAGCCAATTGGAACAGGGTTTGTGTCAAGAACAGACTCCAGACTATTATGCTGGATAAATGTTCTTCCCTTGATAAGTTATTTCAAGTTACAATAACAACTGTCTATAAAAACAAACAAACAAGCAAACAAAAACAAACCAAAAAGAGCAAAAAATAAACCTTCACAAACCCTAAAAGTTCCACCAAACAAATCCCATTGTATTTTGTATAGGTCAGTTACTCACCTGTAATGGGTTGACATTGGCTGGATGCCAGTTACCCAAATGTCACTCTTTCAGGCTCCTACCTCAGTTGGGCAGGGCAGACAAAATATGATGAGAGGTTAGTGTGTGAAGATAAAGACACAGAGAGAGCACTCACCCATCTGTCATGGGCAAAACTGTTTTAATTCATTACCAATCAAATCAGAGTAAGGTAACGAGAAATAAAACCTCAATCTTACAATGTCTTCCCCTCACCCTTCCCTTCTTCCTGGGCTCAGCTCCTGAATGTCTTATCTTCTTCCCACCCAGCAATGCAGGGAGGTGGGGAATGGGGCTTGCAGGCAGTTCATCACACTGTTGCTTCTGAACCTTCCTCCTCGGGGGAGGGACTTCTTACAGTCTTCCCATGCTCCAGAATGGGGTCTCTCCCATGGGATACAGCCCTCCACAAACTTCTCTGATGTGAGTACTTCCCACGGGCTGTAGTAGCTCATGAACTTTCACCCTGTGGGTACTCCATAGGGTCTTGTCCTTCAGGAAGAGACTGCTCCATCGTGGCTTTCCCACAGGGTCACGAGTCCTAATGAACCTGCTCCAGTGTGGGCTCCCCTCTGTCTATGGGTCTGCAGGTCCTGCCAGGATGTTCCATGTGGTCACAATCTCCTTTGAGTATCTGTCTGTTCTGGTGTAAGGTCCTCCATGGACTGTAGGTGAATATCTGCTCAACTGTTAGCCAACAGAGTCTGACTCACCATGGGCTTCACAAACAGGCTGCAGGGAAATCTCTGTTCTGGTGAGTGGAGTACTCCTCCACCTTCTTCAGTGATCCTCTGGTTTGTGATATTGTTTCTCTCATGTTTTCTCAATCCTCTTTCCAGCTGCAGTTGCAGTTTTGCAAGGATTTCACCTCTTCTTAAATAAGTTATCACAGAGGTGTTGCCACTGTCGGTAACAAGCTCAGCCTTGGCAGTGGCAGCTCCATCTTGGACCCATCCAACACTGGTTCTGTGAGACACAGGGGAATATTCTAGCAGCTTCTCATGGAAGTCACTCCCATAGTGTGGCTTTACCAAAACCTTTCCACACAAACCCAAAATACCATTCTACATGTCATATTATTGAGTACACCCCTAACTGTCTAACAAAAAAGGACTTTTAAGCCATTCAAAGCATATCTGCATCAATATTTTAATAAGAATTTAAAGTTTGCTTTTGAAATGGATGTCCTGCTTGTTCTCCCTTGTAGCACTTTGTGGAACATTTTCTGAGCATACAGGCTGGATGTGTTTCAGATCAAATTAAATAGAAAAATGAACTACACCATTGTACTTAATGCCCTCCAGCTACTAATGGGCATTGAACCTACAAGACCATACTAGAGATAATGTGAAATAAAAACCTTATACATGCACATACTGTGAGCATCAGGTCCTCAGCACCAGTTGTTTTGCTGCACAAGTCCACTTGCATGTGTAAGACTTCACAGACTCTGGAGGTCCCTTCCAGTGTCTAACATTCTGTGGTTCTGTGTGATTTGCTAATGTATGCATAACATCAGATGCTCTGAATTGGTTTCCTGTTCTTAATTGTAGTCTAGAGCAATTTTTTGTCTTTTCCATGTTGGGAGTAGGTACTACATACTAAGGCTATAATAAACCTTTGTGAATATTCCTCTAGGCTTTTATTCTTAAAACTAAACTCCTATCTTTTAGAAGAATTATCTCTTCTTATCATAGTTTTCATCACCCCATGATCTAGTTGACTGGCCAGGGCTGGGTGCTATGTTGGACTGGATGATCTTGGAGGTCTCTTCCAACCTGGTTGATTCTATGATTCTATGATTCTGTGATAAAGGAAGGAAAATGTATTTTCAATTCCACACAGCTCTTTTTATGATTCTAATTGGTCATTAATGTTAATTATGCATTAATGCATTGTTGCATTAATATAGTGTTTATAAACATATATGAAATGTATATGTGAGAATAGCCCAAACAAAAGCTGTTTTGTATCATAGAAGACTTCATGCTCTTGTGCACATTTTGGCAGGAACACCTTGCATATTTTTGTTTTCCAGTGAGAAACCAAGAGATCCACAAGGATAAAAACTATTTTCAGTAGCTGAGCCCTACGAAACTATTTTTTATTGGTGAGTTGGAGAAAGGAAAATATATTTCCTAACCTACTATACTATTTTTAATTCAGTTTGCAAGAACATGCTCCTGAATTTTATTAGATACTTATTTTTTACATTGCCAGGAGGAGATCTTTATGAAATATTACAATAAAAACATGTTTCTTCAGGAAGCAGTAATGTAATAAAATGCATCACTAGTTCTGATTGCATTGATAGCTTGTAGGAATAAATGCCCCTTTAGGGAGATGTACTTTTTGTTCATAAGAAATAGGAAAGACTGTTTTGCAGTGTCTTAAAACCATGGGAGCCATTAGGTTTGTATACTAAAAATCTTGATGGTTTTGTGAATATTCTTTTCAACAACTGTTTTGTGTTAGAATCTTTGTATGCTTGAAGCCATGACATGTTTCAAAAGGACTATATTACCCTACTTAGTGACTCGACCTATATTTTCACTCCACACCTTAGATAACCATGAATGAAGTTCCTACTTCAATCAACTTTGATTAAAAAATATCTTCACTTTTGTGCAATAACAATTTTGGAGGACCCATTGAATTTAGAGCATGGATATTATTTTCTAGTGAGGATACAAGGGGGAAAAAAAAAGAAAGAGAGAAGCAGAATGTGAAATGAAACCAGGAAAAAGAATATCCCTGGGCCACATGTGCTGAGAAGGACTTGGATGCTGGAAACTCTGTCTCTCTCTTCCCTCCCTGCCCTGCGCCTCAGTCTCTGGCTGATGGCAACATAATCCCTGCTCTTTTCCTTCCCTGCAGTTCTCTTTTCTCCACTGTTCCCTCTCCCTCTCTCTCCACTTCTCTCTCTTCCTTTGTTTTATTCAACTTTATACTTTAATAAATCATTTTGTGATCATAGAATCATAGAATCAAAGAACTAACCAGGTTCGAAGAGACCTCCAAGATCATCCAGTCCAACCTGTCCCCTAGCCCTATCCAGTCAACTAGACCATGTCACAAAGTTCCTCATCCAGTCTTTTCTTGAACACCTCCAGGGATGGTGACTTATTTCACAAGACAGAAAACTATTAGATCTTGCTCCTCTGGACAGAGATATTGTTAATCTCTGTTCTCTGGCCCTTGACAAAGGTGTAACTTGGCTGTTCAATGAACATGAATTTGCATCCACTGAAATTATTTTTATCTGAGATTTTATCAATTACAAATTACTGTTAAATTTACAATTGTAGATAAAAATAATTTAAAACATGTGAGATAATTGATTTTAAAATCATGGCTTTATTACACCTATTTTCATTCCCTCACTCCCCATTTTGTCCACATCTTTATTTCTTGAAGTCTCAACTAATTTACTTTTGTTGAAGATTAAGTGTTGTTTTTCCACCATGTTTTCATTTTAAACCTGAAATTCTAATACCACTAGAAGGAGACTTCATGAAGCAAGCCCTAAATAAAACATTCATTCTATTTGCTGGCGTTTCAAGCATTAAATTAATATTCTCAAAGTTCATTCATTAAGCCCCTAACCTGCAATTAGGATTCAGGCCATGCTGCTGATTAGACAGAGAAAAGAAATCAGCCCACAGAGAAAGGCAGCTTTTCATTTGAATCCAATCAGGGAGAGCAAACACACTCCAAAAAGTGTTTCTGTAGTATACAGATATAATTATTATGAAGGAAATGCACAAAAGCACTTGGAACCTTAATGAATGTGAAATAGGGAGCTTTAGCCTTAGGCATTCCCTGCAGCAATGGTACTTTTCTTAGTATCAATTCTATTGACCAAAACTTGGCAAGAGATGACAAAAAAGTGTTGTTTTTTTTTTCCTAATTTATCTAGAGTGCTTCATTATATCCTAAATTGTCTGAGCTGATTTATTACAGCTGGTAGACTCATGCAAATAAAAGGCAAGATGGTGGAGAGACCTCCAAGATCATCCAGTCCAACCTAGCACCCAGCCCTATACAGTCAACCAGACCATGGCACCAAATGCCTCAGCCAGGCTTTACTTGAACACCTCCAGGGATGGTGACGCCACCACCTCCCTGGGCAGCCCATTCCAATGCCAATCACTCTCTCTGCCAACAACTCCCTCCTAACATCCAGCCTAGACTTCCCCCAGCACAACTTGAGACTGTGTCCCCTTGTTCTGTTGCTGGTTGCCTGGCAGAAGAGACCAACCCCACCTGGCTACAAAAATCTGAAGGTCTGTGTCAAATTCCTGTTACCTGTCAACTTTTAGTTCCCACACCTTACAAGACAAGCTGGAATCAGGGGATATACATAAGGACAGGTGGTTGACTTTGACAGTAGAGTTAAAGGTAGGATTCAGAGTCCCCATGATCATTACATTAGCATGCTAAAGTTTTCACTCTTGGATTTCATCCTTTTTTTTTGCAACAGAGTTAATATATATTGATTGTATTGTCCTTTAGTCAGTCTTAGGGATGATTTAATTACTCATCCCTTATTTAAGCAAGATGTAGTGCATTCATAATAAATAAAGCATTGTGCTGCAGTGCTTGTGTTTAATCACTTTTTGAAAAGTCCCCATGTTGAAACAACACTCAGAACTTAACAGTGTTTTAATGACCCTTTTGTTACTGTAATACAAATTCTATTTCTAGGATCTCATACTAATTCTTTGGATGTTCTGTATCTCATAGACACAGAGAAAGAGAGAGAGATCCTTTCTCCTCGTCTTGTACTGTGAATGATGCCAGCAATTGATGCATTTACTCATGCATGTTTCAGAGTTTGTGAGTCAATTGACTTGGTATGTATGACAAAATATTTTTGTGATGTCAGCCTCTACCCAAATTCAGTTTCTAGTACCTGAGACTTAAGATTAGAATAAAGAAGTGGTGGAACATGAAAATCTCTGTCTTTCATTTGTGCATATTTTCATTACTCCCTCTAAATTTAATTACTAAATACCAGGGAGTCATCTTTACCTCTTTGAGCAGCATCTCTTATTACATATATCACAAAAGCAAAACTGTCTATCATAGGAATATGGGATGAATAATTTTCTTTCAAGTTAATTTATTTTCAGTTCAGCATAACCTACTAGATTGCTAGTTTGGAACAGCACATTGAACTCCTTTATCTGTGACGAACCTGAGACCCAAAGACATTAAAGTCTGTAGTCATAGAACCATGAAATGACAGAAGGTGATATCTGGTAATCATCTAGGCCAACTCCCTGCTTGAACTGAGGTCAACTAGAGCAAGTTCCTCATTTCTGTGTTGAGCTTGGCTTTGAATATTGATAAAGTTAGAGAGTCTAGGATTAATCTTGGAGACCTGTTCCAGTGTTTGACCATTATCACTGTGAAAAGTGAAATTTAAAGCAGTTTTAAAAAATACCATACATTCAGATGGCTTTTCTACTCTTTCAGGTTGCAGTCATTACTTTTTTGTTCTCTAAGTGAGTGCCACTGAACAAAGTTTGGCTCAATCTTCCTCACTCCCACCATGAGTTATTTCTACACACTGATAAGTTTCCTCTTGAGGCTGAACAGTTCCATCTCTCCCCAGTTCTCCTGTGTCAGACACTTCAGTTGCTTGATCACCTCTGTGGTGCTTTGCTGTACTCAACTCTAATATGTCCATGTCTTTCACTTAATAGGGAGCCCAGCACAGGACTCAGAACTCCAGACGTGTCTCACCAGGGTCAAATAGAGAGAGAATAGACAACTTCCCTTTACCTGCTGTCAATGCTCTGCCTAATGAAACCTAGGTGGCTGTTGACCTTCTTTGTCACAAGGTCACATTTCTTCCTTATGCTTAGGTTGTTATCCATAGGGACTTCCAGGTCCTGTTCTTCGAAGTTGACAGTCAGCCCCCAAGCCTGTTGTGGTGAATAGGATTATTTCTTCTGACTTGGCATTTACCTCTGCTGAACTTCATAAGATTCCTGTTTAATCATTTATTTCTTTAACTTGTCAATGTATCTCAGAACAGCAACATTGACAATTGGTGTTATCAGGTACTCTTAGTTTTACATCATCTGCAAACTTGTTGAGGTTGCTTTTACTACCATCTTCCAGGTGATCAATGAAGACATTAAACAATGTAATACCCACCAGTACAGAACTAGTTACTGGTCTCCAGTGGGTCTTTGTGCTGCTTATGCAACTCTTTGAGCCTGACAACTCTCCAATTTATCTAATGTATACTTCATCATCTTAACTATAAGGATGTTATGAAAGACAGTGTCAAAATCCTTGCTAAAGTCACTGTCTGTGTGTAGAAGTATGACAAAGCTTTGGGCAGGCAGGGCTCTCATAGCTTGCAAGCTCTGGTGAGGACACACATGCTTGCTGCCATCTGTGAGTCTTGAAGGACATGTTGTACAGCTCCTGTTACAGATGACTCAGACATTGGAGAAGAAAATATTCCTTGGTAGTCAGCTCACTCTTTTGCAAGTCCATTCATCCTCTGGATGTAAATGCTCTTTAAAGAAAGCTCTTTAGGATCCTGTTGTGTCTGGTCCTCATACTGGTAATGGAGTGTTTGCTGAGATGCTAACAGGAGAAAACTTCCACCAGATACTCCCATATAGTCCTGGTAAAGCCCTTTATGGGATCAAACACATAACTGGAAACACTTAAGAGCAAGTATTAGATGGATGTGTTTAAGCAGAAAGGATATATGGCTTCTTACTGAATCCGAACATTATTTCATTTAAAGATCTGTAATTGAATTATGGAGGAAAATACTTCCAGTGATGGAGAGATTAAAGATTTAATCTAATGGGAAACATTTTTCTCATTCTCTCAGTGGGAGTATAATTGTATTCTTTATTACCTGTCTTCTATAAATCTAGATTTAGACTTCCATTTAGTGATTTTGAGCAAGTAACTGTGGTAAGGTCATTGGGGTCTTTGCAGAAATGTTCTGATAGCCTTATAAAGTATTGGCCTCTGCTCAGGGGAAAATAAAGATTTTAGTTTGTCTAGAAAAGAAGGAAAACTGAGGAAGTTTCACCTGCTTTCTCTTTTGATCCATTAACACAGAGAGTTATGAAAACATGAACCATAACACACAGCTGAAAACATGTTATATTACAAGGATTCTGTGTGATGGTTTGGGAGTTACCTGCCCCCCCACTCTTATGAAGTCACCCAGACTAGTCTCAGAGGGCTGGAAGTTAGGGCATGAAGCTTTATATTTACAGCTTAGCACAATATACAAGCAGATATTAACAATATTTACAGCTATCCCAACCACCTTTCCACCTTCTTTCCACCCCTCTGCCTTACCCCAGAGTATGCCTTACAGTCAAGGTGAGCTGTGAGGATTGGCAAGGGGAGTTAGAAGCAGAATTAGTTGGGTCATACAGGGAGAAAAGTACCAACTGCAACAGGGACACATACACTGACTGTTTTATCTATATTTGTGTTCTTGTTTTCATATATCTCAGCAAGCCTATGAGTGAAGTAGACATCACCACTGTTTTCTTTTCCTAGCTTATAATCTATTTTTTTTCACAAAAATATTCCAATTAGCCTCAAACCAGCACAACAAACTTGGCTTGGTTGAATCCCCTGACCTAGAATATCCAAATCAAGAATAGCTCAGTGCTGTTCTGCTTTTGCAAGATACCTTAGCTACTAGTGTGGTGTGGCTTTTAGCTTTACTTCTGACTGCCTTCTCTACCTTCCACTAATTTGTTTTCCAAAATGTCTCCATTGTTTCCTCACTTCTTTCCTTGCTATTTCCTCTATGTCTCCTCTTTATTTCTTAGGCATTAATTGATTTTCTGGGTGCAAGAAGGAGGTTAGAGCCTACTGACATACAGTAGAATGTTTGTCAAGAGAGTGAAAAATAGCTGTGTGGGAGGCAGAACAGAGTTTTTCCTCCTTTTTTTTTGGTGCCTCTGTGATTGTTCAGGTATGCAGAAAAAAATGGTTATCTAGCTAATCTTATTCCATTTCAGGGTACATATGTACATAGACTTCTGCAGTCCTAGCATCGATTTTGCTGCTTTAGTTGTTCAGCAGTATAGAAGGAGTCACGCACGGCTACTTAGATTTATAGCTCTCTACTGGGGAAAAATGTGAGACTTTCTCTCAGTATTCAGTAGCAATAGCAAAGTCAAGAATAAAGCAGCTGTAATGCTTCTCTTGAGAATGGACACCTGACAGTGAATTGTTGTTAAAGTTACTTTTTGTTCTCAGATTATTAAAGCAATTTTGCAGCTTCTCTGTCCTTACACGTTAAATCGCTCATGTTACCAGAGTTCTTCTGCTGATCCAGATGAACAAGGGGACACAGTCTCAAGTTGTGCTGGGGAAAGTACAGGCTGGATGTTAGGAGGAAGTTCTTCACAGACAGAGTGATTGGCATTGGAATGGACTGCCCAGGGAGGTGGTGGAGTCACCATCCCTGGAGGTGTTGAAGCAAAGCCTGGCCGAGGCACTTAGTGCCATGGTCTGGTTGACTGGCTAGGGCTGGGTGCTAGGTTGGACTGGATGCTCTTGGAGGTCTCTTCCAACCTGGCTGATTCTATGATTCTGTACTAGCTACTTTTCCTATTCTACCTGAATTTGAAATGAAGCTTTATATATATATATATATATATATATATGTATATACATACACACACACACACACACACACATATGTCACACACACACACATATATGTGTATATATATATATATATATATATATAAATATAAATATTTCCACAAATTAGATGAAGTTAAACATTTACCCAAAAATATGGTTATATCAGGTCTTGCACAGAACAAATCCAGCCTCACTATCCTGAAGTCTTTGCAGAAATGCTCATCAGCCACCACTCTTAATTACTCAGTTGCTATTCAGTCTGGGTAGCATTTTTCTTCAAGTCAGAAGACCAAGTGCTATTTTCATTATTTCAGTGAAATCCTCACTTGAATGTCTTCAAATACTATGTTTGCAATTTAAAAATGCTTAGTGTATCTGACATAAAACTATTATGTTAGTGAGGAAATGCCATTTCAAGTTTCATCCAAGGTTTATATTTGTGAAACCAGCATTTCTTACATAAATCTTCTGAATGAGTTTATGTCTGTTACAGTACTGGGACAATTTTATCTTATCTCATGGACTAGTTTTCTTGATCTGATGCTTGTTTATTGTCAGATATTGAGGTCAGGAAAAGCCAATCATTTCAAAGAGAAATAACTGGAATGGCTGATGATTTCATACACAGCGTTGTGATGGATACCTCTAAAGCAGATGGAGGGGAAGATCAGTCCTGCTAAATACCTCCTTCTCAATTTCACAGTCTAACCAGGAATGTGATCTCATAACAGCAATGATGAGATGAGCCTAGTGACCTGATTATAAAACTGCAAGAATGTCAAGGAGTATAAAGTTTTATTATCATAGAATGCTCAAGTTTGTCCACCTATCAAAAATGTTCATCTCAGAGTACTGGGGAAGAGAAATAACTCACTTAGAATCACAACATTAATATGTGAGGGATTGCTACAGCTGAGAAAGATGATAAGTTTTGCAAACAATGGGTAAAGCAAAAGAATGGAAATGCCTAGGCAGGGAAGGAGTAAACAAAGAATGTTCTCATCATTGGTCTGGGATCCAGGAGGGGTATCCACCCTTTAATATGTGAAAAAACAGTGCTCAGTTTTCTCTGAATCAGTCATTCCTGGGCAGAAGTGAGGAAGTTTAGTGCCAGTGCTAGTAAGGTGTAGAATTTAATACAGGAAAACAAATCTTATGGATTAAAATTACCTCTTCTTGTCTTACATTTCCCTTCTCTATTTGTTCCTACCTGTCAGTTAGGCTTTGTTAAAACAAGTAAATTGAAGAAAAAAAGCTATTTTAAAATTTCTTTCTAATGAAGATGGTTCTAAATGATTTGCCTGAGTTCTTCACTTGCAGAAAAGGTAATATACTTACCTTCCCCTCAGCTATTTTTCATTTCATGTATTACCTTGAGAAAGTTTGAGACAGCCCAGTGTGAGGATGTTTCTTTGTTAAACTGCAAGAGGTTTTTTTTCCCAATACATAAATTCTTATGTTCAGAATACATGCATCTACAGCCCAGAAGTTAAAGCAGTTTGCTTTCTCTGGTAGGAAGATCAGCTATTATCTTTTCTTTGTATGAAGAGCATTTGATTAATGTCTGTACTGAGTTATTGTACTTAAGCAATACACAGAAAGTAAAATCTGTTATTGCTTTTTTCCACATGTCTCAAAGGTACATAATTTTCTCTCCTTCCATTCACTACCTGTCAGAGACATCTAAAGCTACTGATTGAAATGAGATACCCTGGATAAAACCACATTTTGACAGTTTACATTTTGGCTGTAAGTGGAAGAGAGGTCTATTAACAGCAAGAGGATCTGGAAATATTCCTAGGCAGGTATACTCCTGAATCATAGAATCATGAAATAGTAGGGGTTGGAAGTGACCTCTGAAGATCATTAAATCCAACCCTCCTGACTAAACAGGGTCACCTAGGGCTGGTCACGCAGGAGTATATTCAGATGAGTCTTCAAAATATCTATAGAAGAAGACTCCACAACCTCTTTGGGCAGCCTGCTCCAGTGCTCAATCACAGTGAAGTTTTTTCCTCATGTTGAGTGAGAATTTCCTGTGTTCCAGTCTGTGTCCATTGTTCCTTGTCCGAGCTCAGAGCACCACTGAAAAGAGATTGTGCCTCTTTCTTGACTTCCACCCTTCAGATGTTTGCAAACATTAGTAAGATCCCTTCTCAGTCTTCTCCAGACTAAGGAGCCTCACTTTTCTCAGCCTTTCCTCATAAGAGAGGGGTTCCAGTTCTTCAGTAATTCTTGTAGTCCTTCATTGGACTATCTCCAGTATTTCCCTGTCCATCTTGAACTAGGGAGCCCAGAACTGGTCACGACACTGCAGATGTGGTCTCACTAGGTCAGAGGAGAGAGACAGAGAGGTATCTTAAGATACATGGTTTCCAATCTGTAATGTAGAAAATCTAAGTGGTTGTAACTATAGGAGCCTGAGCAGAAATTAATCTTGTTCTCGTAAGCCCTGGGGAGAATGCAGTACCTATAATTTTCACATTGGACAGAAAGGCTTGCCAAGTGTTTCAGAGAAGAAAGGTTGCAATCTAGTACCTCTTTTAAAGAAAGGAAAGGGAAATGACACAACTTCTGGACATGAGTATGGGACTAATAACCTGAAGACAAGCAATGGAGTATTTGTATGATGAGATGCTAGTTGTGATTCCAGTGTTTCCAACGTACAAGCAATATAGATCCCCATAAGAAACTATGAGGAAACAGTTGTAACTGTGATGGAGCTAGACTTTACACATAAATCATCCTTGAGCATATATTCAATTATTAAGGCCTGTAAGAATTATTTTCAATGTATTTGCAAAATGAGTTTGTGCCTCTTGTTTTTTTTTCCTCTGCAATCAATCCTACTTCTCTCATCTGTTCAGCCTAACTCAAAGAAATTCTTTGTTTCACCACATTAGGCTCTGACCATCCTCATTTCTCTTTATTCCAACCCTGATTTTGTGTTGAATTATCCTCTGTAGCCAAGAGTAAACCTGAAATCTAGTTCCAAATTTAAAGTTCTCCATCCCACTTTTTTTTCCATGTTCCACCATCTCCAATTCTTAGCTCCTCTTCCCTTTCAAGATCTTATTCTGGGATCGGTCTTGTGCTCCTATGTTAATGCATTATCAGGGAAGCTGTATTTCAGTTGCCATGTGTGCTTATACATAGGCTGTGATATGCCAAAACCTCTCTCATCTATCATAGAATCCTAGAAGCACAGAGTGGTCTGGGTTGGAAAGGACTTTAAAGACTATCTAATTCCCAGCCCCCTGCTATGTGCAGGGACATCTTCTAATAGACACTGTACCAAAACTGCAAAATGAATGCACTTTTGAAGCTGTTATTATATAGTAGGCTAAGATTTCATGCCAGACATTTGCTGCAATGATAAAACATCACAGTGTGAATACAGTGCATAATATAATTTTGCCAGCCTAGTTTGTGTCAGGGCATATGTAGTTTTTTTCTGCAATGATTGTATCTATGAGAAAAAGAAATCTTTGCTTATGCTGATGGCATTTCAAACATCTTCATTCTATGGCTGACAGGATTTCTACCTGTGAAACTTGCTAGGAATTGATTTCATTCAGCAAATAACACCATGTAAGTGGTGAAAAAGAGAGGAAGGAACTTTCAGTTTCTGGAGAGTATTGATCTGGGAAATGCTGATGGGAACAAAGCAATCTTTATCAACAGCTTGTTTTGCTCTTTGAAAATGACTTCAATTGCATTTTAAGTATCTCGAGCAGTACTGCCTGAAGTTTATAATGTATAACGTGATTGCCACCTACTCTCTTGCATCTGTTGCTCTGCTCTCACAATTTTCTGTAGCTTCTTAAATAGATTTTAAGTCATTGTGGTTTGTCAAGTTAAGATGGGTTGCAGGCTGCTTTCTGGTTATAGATTAGTAACAGCATCAGTTGCAAGGTCATATTCAAGGCCTTTTTTGAAAGGTAGGTGTAAACTTACTACCAGCTTTGCATAAGCTCTAGAATAATGGTGCTTAAGATTAATAGCAAGAAAAAGAAACTTGCAGCTCATTGTTCATTATATTTTTAGAAGTCTAATGCACAAATGTTATTCTGAGCTGATATAACATGGGATTTGATATTACAGAGACTCCAATTTGTTTTTAAGGTTTCTAGGCTTCTGCTGCATCATCACCTGTCTTCTGTCCAGTCTCTCTCTGTGGAGAGCAGTGCTACTAAAATCGTTTTGCAGCAGTAATTTGCTGTGATGTTAAGGAGACATAACATGAAGAGGAGCTGGTCACTGCGCTGATTGTACTTGAAAAAGGTAGTTTAGCAAAACACTTTGAGGTGTTTGGCAAAAGCAGGGCTGCAGGTAATTTTCTTGTTATTAAGTGGCCAGGGAATGACTGAATTTTTCACTGTGACAACAGCTTGCCCAAGTCAGGTTGTTTTTGGCAGCAGGTGAACTCTAATTGCAAGGTTTGCTAGTGTACAAATATTCTTGGATGATCACAGTCTGCCCTGTAGCATGATCAGGGACCACTGCCTACTTTTTGTGTTCTGGTGTGCAGGGAAGAGTCAGTTCATGCAGGTGGCATTTTCTCCTACCAACAGATTTCTACAAAGGCTCACTTTCAACTGTTTGCTCAACAAATCCTCTGTGTGAATGCAAGAAAGTAGTGAATAGCAAGTTTGGCAAATATGAGTGATCTGAGTGACTTCATAGAACCTCTGTGTGCAGTTCTCTTAGTTATCCAAATTGAGTTACTGAAGTGTTATGATTCTTTTAAAATGCCTGGTGGTGTTTTGGGGACTAATTGAAGATTCTACAGCAACTTGAGCACGTTCTCCTGAAGGGGGCTCATGAGGAAAGGATTAACTTCCCCAGTTGTTCTGCTTTGAAGTCCTGAGTTTCTGCAGTGGTATTTGCTGACAATAAGTCTAAGATAGCGTCTGATGTTTTCTTAGGTATAGGAGAAGAAGACACACTTGGGAACGCTGCCTTTGCATCTCAGCAAAGGAGATATTTCTGAATATGACTCACTAGAGAGTTAAGTTTCACTAAAGCAGAAGAAATATTTTAATTAAACATTATCAGCTGTGTTGTGCACACATTTTAGGAATTTTAAACTGTGGCCAAAGGCTTAAAGAGTGAATTAACAAACGGAATATGCCTTGTGCTGTCTCTCTCTCTTTGAACACTACTTAGTCTTTAACGTACTAACCAGCTTAATACCTAATTTAAGACAAGGTTTTGTTGTCTTTTATCCACTACTGTCTATTTCAGAGCAACTAGATATGGGATAAAGAACATGTGTATAACCATACACACTTAGAGGCTTCTGTTTTTTCCGTCTTGGCTGTCTCCATAAGAGTTCTCCACTAACTGGATGCTTACAGAAGGCTCTGCAATGTGACAAGACTTCCACTTTACATAAAGAATGGGTGTGAAACCTCTCTGCTTGTTGGTAAAAAATAATAACTCAACCTAGTAATTTCTTAGTGAGGCACTCATTTCATATTCTGGAGTAACAGACAGTAAAGAGGACTACATATCTTGAGACTGAATATCAATGAGGCTTTTATGATCTCTGTTGCTCATATGGCCTAGAAGTAGGTTACATGTGCTCAGATTAATAGTGATATCATCATACTCTTCAATTCAAATCAGATCCCTGTTTGCTTACTCCTGACCATATATAAAGCTGTACAGCTGTTCTGTCTTCTCCCTTCCTTTCATACCAGGTGTTGGTGTTGGTCCTTAATCACTGCTTAGGTATCAAATTACAATGGGAGGGGAAAACACTTTTTTATTAAGAATGAATGGATTTTTTAGTGAGTTTACATAGAATCATAGAATCAGCCAGGTTGGAAGAGACCTCCAAGATCATCCAGTCCAACCTAGCACCCAGCCCTAGCTAATCAACCAGACCATGGCACTAAGTGCCTCATCCAGGCTTTTCTTGAAGACCTCCAGGGACGGTGCCTTCATCATCTCCCTGGGCAGCCCATTCCAATGCCAATCACTCTGTCTGTGAAGAACTTCCTCCTAACATCCAGCCTATGCTTCCTTCGGCACAACTTGAGACTGTGTCCCCTTGTTCTATTGGTGGTTTCTAGGGAGAAGAGACCACCCCCCACCTCTCTACAACCTCCCATCAGGTACTCACCAAACATTTGTGAGACAGGGCAGAAGAAGCAAGTGCATTTCATTTCTAACATTAAGAAACAGAGAGGAAATCCATGAAAATGATTTTTGGTGTACTTTCCTCCCCCCCCCCCCCATAGTAATCCTAACCATGCATCCATTAGATGGAATATTAAAAGAAATAAAAGCATGAACTAGGTAAAATGCCAATTTTGGAATTGCTTCTGCTCCACTGTCTTAGTTCAGTGATGCAGAGAGAAGTGTAATGCCATAAGATAATATATGTCAAGGCTTAAACAGATCATAGAATCGTAGAATCAACCAGGTTGGAAGAGACCTCCAAGATCATCCAGGCCAACCTAGCACCCAGCCCTAGCCAGTCAACTAGACCGTGGCACTAAGTGCCTCAGCCAGGCTTGGCTTCAACACCTCCAGGGACAGCAGATACTAAAATATATTGAAATGATAGGTTCATCTTCTGCTATAGATGTTTCCAGTAAGCTTATTATTGTGGGTTGGCTATTTGCAGCACTGATGAACATGGAACTTTCTGGCTCTGGTGCATAACAACAGAGGTGTTCCTAGCCCAAACCATTCTCCTGACTGTGATGTGTTGTTTCCAAGGCAAGGACACTGCTTGGGAGATTGTTTTGAATTGTTTTATTATAATGGTGTTTTTCACAAGGATTTAATTATATTCAAGTAGAACAATGATAATATGTGACAGTAGTGGCTGTTGCTATGCTGCCTCTTTATATCTTGTGTATGGCAATGAACATGACTTGTATTTGTGCCAGTTATTCTGCAAGGCATGAAATACTGGCTTTGTCAGTGGCAAGAGGCTGCAGTTTTAACAATGAAACTCAACTGTTTTGACTGTCCTGAAGTTTCATAGTTTTTAGGGGAGAAGAGAGCAGAAGTGAAAGATTTTATTGATAGCTATAGTAAATCTCTGCTGAGCCAGGGTGCACTGAGGCAGCAGATAAGACACAGATGTTTACAGAATGTGAATTAACCTAAGGAAGACAAATAGCCTTGTGAACTGGACATCTGGCTCAGATTCAATAGATCTGGGCTCAGTTCTGCCATGGATTTCCTTGAGCAAATTGTTTAATCTCTGTGCTTTGGTACCTCATCTGTTAAACAAGGTAGAACAATCCTTTAGCCTGTCTCAAGCTAATAGCTGTTTAGGGATGAGATTGATCCTTGCTCTCCATTCCTACAGCACTAAGCACAATAGGACTCTGGTCCCAGTGGTGTCCATCAGATTCTGCTATAATGCAAATGGATGTTAATTGTAAAGTTATGTGGAACAGAATGATAATTAAGTGCTTTATTATTATTATTATTATTTTATTTAGCAGAGTATGCTGCACTTTATAAGAGGAAAGTCTGTGTCTGTGAATAATTCATTAAAAGTGATAAGGAGGAAAAAGCTAGCAGAAGAACTTGGGATAGAGAATGCAGTCTTTTATGCTAAAGCTATCTGAGAACTGAAATTCAGAGGGCTTCTCATAGTGCAGTGAGGATATCTGATTGGAGCTGATTAACATCCTGCACTTGGGAGCTTTGCCAAGTGACATAAAGAACTATCTATGAGAGTGAAATAGAGGCAGAGAAGCTGGACAGAGAAGAAGAGAGTATTGCACACTTATCCCTGCTGGATAGATGATGGGGCTGCTTGTATACTCAGAAGAGAAGCTGTTAACAAGGAACAAAAGTCCCCAAACTCAAGACCAGGAACAGTTTGTCTTACAGAGAGAAGCTTTGATGCAGTATTTGTCAGGCAAAGTGAGAGTCTTGAAAGAATGTCAGGACATAGTTTTTTGGCCTTTTTTTTTTTTTTTTAATTTCCCTAGGATGAATTCTAAGAACTGTTTGTAAACTGCCCCAGCAAAATGTTTGGATTCAAGCTGAGAGAGTTGAAATTAGAAAGTCAACATAGAACAAAGAAA
Organism: Pogoniulus pusillus; assembly: GCF_015220805.1. Lineage (NCBI taxonomy): Eukaryota > Metazoa > Chordata > Aves > Piciformes > Lybiidae > Pogoniulus > Pogoniulus pusillus. Next base: position 1,971,759 of record NC_087268.1, read on the forward strand.
TCTACTTAAGAACAAAGACACATTTTTTGTGGGTTAAGTTTTGCAAAGACTCATTTTAATTTATAAAGTAATGTTGGGGGGGGGGGGGGGGGGGGGGGAAGGAAGAAATCTGCAGAACCATCTCTGCTTGTAACAGAAACCTGGACTGAACCATTAGAATAGAGGCTGTACTGCTAGTTTTACAAAAGCTAACGATGCAAGCTGATGCATTTCTGCTTCTTCTGTGCTCTAAGGCCAACCCAAGCAGCACAGACTAATGAGATGTGAAGTAAACTGAATTGTTGTGGTCTTGGAGATGCAGGAAAACATCTAGTCATGGTTTTTTTCCCACTCTTTAGATAGAACACTGAAGCTGGAAGCTCTTTTGAAAGAAAACGTTACTATAGTACTGCAGCAGGGTGCTCCAGACTCCCTTCCCCACCCACTATCTCCAGAGGCTTGAATGGGGAAAGAAGGCACAAAACTCTTTTCTCTACCCCCACCTCCAGCTCTGAAGGTTTGAATGGGGGAAGAAATAGACACCAGACTGCTTCTCCTACCCCTGTGGGCTTAAATGGGGAACAGCAAATCGTGCCCAGGACATACATATATGGCACCTGACACATTGGCTAGGTGGATCGTGAAGAAGGGTGACAAGAAAGAATACAGTTCCTGCTTTCAGACCACTGCATCCTGACTTCCTGCTGGGAGGACCTGCCTCTGCCATAAGCCACTGCTGTTTGTAGGAACACTCCAAGCAGTTTGGCTTTTTCCAGTGCTGCTAAGGCAGTGCTTCTCTATGATCTTTACCTCTTGGGAGCTGTGTCTACAGACACTTTGCATTGGCAAGTTTACTCGCATTGGATTCAATGCCACGTGGATCCATGACTGGATTATAAATTGCAGTTCCAGACACTGCAGCAAAGGAGCCAGGGACTATCTCCAAATTCCTCCTCCACCACCACGAGTAGATCTGCCACGGGCTTCAATGCCATGGGCATCAGAAGAATAAGAGATGGGGCAATGCTTAACGTAAGCAAGTTCCAACCCAATCCAATCTGTTTATTGCATTCCAAACGTGTGTTTGAGTGCTGGATTTGCACTAACTGGGGTCACACTAACCTAAAAGTTGATGCTCTGAAACTTGAAGCCTGATGCTCGCAATAAACCTTTGGATTGCCTTGAAGCTAGCTCATGTTGAGTTGTCTCTTGACTTTCCCAACCCCACGAAAACACCTTCTTATTCTGCAAGGGAAAGAGTATGCAGTAACTCATTAAAAAGATTTGGGAGTACTGACTGAGCCTGAAGTGCCAAATTCTTGCCAATGCACAATAAATACTGCTTTTTGACAGCTTTTTTGTAATTCTAGTGAGAAACATTTGTAGGCTTACAAGGTTTAGAATCCTCTCTGAAATCCTCTGTGGTGTAAGTCTCAATTTCTATGCCTGCCCACATTCAGGGTGAGAAATCCTGAGCAGGCTTAGAGGTGACAGACCTAGCAAATGCAGACAGACAATGAGGCTAAACATAACCCTGGGAAACCCATCTCAATTTGGTCTCTCAGCTCAAGATTTAGACAGTAATCAAGGACATCTTCTTCTAAAGCTGCCTAGGTCTCTAGTTCTTTGCCTGAGTGCTCAAACATGAATTTAGCTGCCCTGTTGAGGAGATAATGTTCATCTTCCAGCTGAGTTCTCTTGCTGTATGACTTTAGACAGATAGCTGCTCAACTCTGCTTAAATCCCTAAAGAAATGTGCAGGGCAGGTCATTGTGCTGATCCCCACCAACAGCTGCATCTGACAGTGGGGGATAGAAAGGAGTAGAACAAAGAGACTTTTTCAAACACATCCATGCTGTTTTGTCCTCCAGCACACACCTTTTGCTCTTGAAAAAACATTAATTTGTGTGCACCCAGAGAAAGGCTTCAACATCAAGATTCTGGGATATTGTAGATAGGTAAATTCACAAACCTTACATTGAAGTCACATTATAATACATGAGGAAAGTAGGTATCAAGTAAGAAGGGTGAGGCAAAGAGATTTATTGTATAAAATACAACCAAACACGAGATATGGAGCTGAGTTCTCTCCCCCAGGAGAACAAGTTGGTTTTGCCCACTTGCCTTCTTTCTCTGTGACTCTTAAATTCTCAGCTTCAATTTTACTCAAATTCAAACTGAGACATGGAGTCTGCTTTCTTTAATTGTTTTCTTATGTGTGTTACAGCCTTGGACTACGTAAGGCTAAATCACATCCTGGGTGAGCCAAAGCCACCATCTGATTTCCCCTTAATATTTGTCCAGTATAGAATCACAGAATCAACCAGGTTGGAAGAGACGTCCAAGATCCCAGCACCCACCTGGCTACAACCTCCCTTCAGGTAGCTGTAGACAGCAATGAGGTCCCTCCTGAGCCTCCTCTTCTGCAGGCTGCACACCCCCAGCTCCCTCAGCCTCTCCTCATAGGGTTTGTGTTCCAGGACCCTTACCAGCCTTGTTGCCCTTCTCTGGACACCTTCCAGCACCTCAACATCTTTCTTGAATTGAGGGCCCCAGAACTGGACACAGCACTCAAGGTGTGGCCTGAGCAGTGCTGACTGCAGGGGGAGAATAACCTCCCTCATCCTGCTGGCCACACTGCTCCTGATCCAGGCCAGGAATAGCAGCACATTAAATACAAGATGAGATCTCACTTGGTGGTAATGACCTTGTTTTAGTGCCTGAACATATTCACTTCCAGCAAGTCTACTGAAACTTTTACAACTTTCAAGTAAGTCAACCAGGGAAACAAACAAGGAACCAGAGAAACCATTTGCAATGTTGCAAGGATGAGCAAAAGGAGCTACTCTTAATAAAATGTTGCTTTGTATAAAAGCATTACTGATCTGTCATCACAGCATAGCAACACATAGCTTATTTTCTCTCTCTAAAGTATCAGGGACAGAGCATCAGCTGTGAACATCAAAATCAGTTGAAGTGTATCAGTTTAAAATTAATCTAAGAGCCTGGCCCTGTTTTTCAGAAGTATTGTTAGAGCTCTCTTCTTTGCAGTTATCTTTTAGAGAAGCTGGCAACTTGGGGTTAACATTCTGCCAAAAACCTATCACTTTTCTGTTCCAACAGCCTCCATTGCAAACGTAGCCTGCCTGGCTGTACAAATGTCATTAGTTCTACAGGGAGCTCCAGACCTTTGGATGTTGCAGAACAGTCTATTATTTAGCACTGCTATGAGATAATGTTTTCAACTGCTGTTTTCTGGTGAGAGTTTTCAAAGATGAGCCTCTAAAGAACAGATGCCAGTTTTCAGTCACTCAGGAATTCTGTCATTTAAGTGACTTTTACATTTATCCACCAGGACTTTGATTTTCAGACATAGATATCAAGCTAACAAAATGTGCTGTCACTGACTGACTTCATAAAGTTTGCTTCTTTTCCCCTTTCTTTCCACATTTTACAATTCAAAACCCACTCAGTACCTTTATCTGCCTATCGATTCAGGGTGAGTGTTACCAAAAACTGTTTAAAATACATTCTTAATACAGGGATGTAAGGAATTAAATGTGTCAGCTGAAACAGAAAGGTTTCAAAGTACAGCCACGTTTCCTTTTCTCCTTAAATGATACCACCTGTGTGCGAGGGGTTTTAGGTTCTTTCTGTCTGCAGCAAATGCTCTCTCTGCAGGATGCAAGTTATAACACCTTGCTGAGTCCAAGTGGCCTTTTCCAGGCAATAAACCCTGGATATATACATTCTTATTCTATTTTCCTCAGAAAAGTTCCCCCAGAGGCATATCACAGCATAAAAGAACGAATAATGCTACTAAGGGATGGTTTGTAAGGCTCTCTCAGGTGTAACTGGTTAGGTGTGAGACAAGTGAGAAACAGAGTGGAAGATGACAGCTCAGACATAATAGAGGTCTTTTTCCTGATGCTGGGCTGAACAGAAAATGTCTTCTCTCTGAGCACAAACCAGGATAAACCAAACTTTAGCTTTAAAGCTACTGGCTCCATGCACACTGTATCTCACTGCCATCTCTATGGCTACCATGATTTAACGTTGCCACAGCCCAGCACACTGTCAGCATCCAGTTTAGTGGAGTCAGAGGTGCAGCAGGGAAGCTAAGAACAGAAGTAATTATATCCTCATCATTTCTCATATTATGATGAATATTTACAGGAGTTAGCCACCAAGGGGTACCACTGATGGAACCTTCTGTATTGAAGGCCTGGAAAACAGCAAACTCATTTTTTCTCCAGTGGAAGTATTGTTTTAGTAATTATTTATTCTAAATTGCATTCTTAATGCATGGCCAAGCAAAGAAAGCACAGGAGAACACTACACGTGTTGTCAGGTTCATTGTTTTTAATAAGTCCCAATTTCCCTCAGTATGACTTGCATTAAATGATTGCTTTGAGGAACTTAAATCTTCTCACATAAAAAGTTATGATTTTTTTTTAAAGAGTGTGAACCTACACTGAAAGATCATCTCCAGAAAGTTATAATTTCAAATAGATAGTCCATGTCACCACCTGCCTTATTGTTTTCATCACTCTTTATCTCTGTGTGATCTTGTTATTGTAAGCATCTCTCTTCAAAAGCTTTATTACACTTGGGAAAAAGAGAAGTCAATCCTTAGTGAAGTTCAGGAATCAAAAATGTTGTCAGCAATGTGTTTGCTTTTTCAATCCATGTATTGAAAAGTCCAAATACTACCTTAAAAGCAGAGGGAAGATATTACTCTAGTATTTCAATGACCTCAGAGTGGAAGTTAAAAAGGAATGTAATTTATGTTTATTATTTCCCTTAAGGAGTTTAAGGGAGTTATGCAAAGTATTACAGTCAAATACTGAAACTACTGAATCAGTTTTTCTGTTTAGCTATGAGAAAGGAACTGTGCCAGATTAATTTCTGTGGTGCATTTCCAGGAAAAATAAGTAGTTGTGTGTCTTATTTTAACCTCTCCCATAGCACTTTGCTGGATTGGGAAGTAGCTTTTGTCATGTGGCATTGAATATGTCAAATGAAGCAGCAATAAACCACTGACCTTATAATTTGACAAAACTAGAAAAGTCACTTTTAAGGAAATTTGTTTTCACACACAAATGGGTTTCCTCCCTTGAGGTATTGGGAGATGTATAGCTATGGGAACCTCTGCTTCTTCATTGCTTTGCACAGTGCCAATCAAAAAGCAATGCCACCTTCAACGCAGAAATACTGTAACAGTGCATCACAAATTTAATCTAATTGAGTGATACATTTGCCCTCTCCATAGCCAAAATAGATTTGCTGGAGTCAGCAGTTTCCACAAGTAGACACACTTACAATAATAGATAAGCCACTGAATATGTAGGCCACTCTATGGGTATCAGGCTTAGCTTCAATGAATGGATGCATCACATTGGTGTAAGCCTCCTGCGCGGCACAGGAGAGAGGCCAACTCAACACATGATGTGACAAGATGTCTTAGGGTAAGTAGAGAAGCTAGAAATATGTGTGCTGAAGAACTAGAATGACAGAATGACAGAACCACAGAATGTCAGGGGCTGGAAGGGACCTCAAAATATCATCTACTCCAATCCCTCAGCCAGAGCAGGATCACCTATACCAGATCACACAGGAATGTGTCATAGAATCATAGAATCAGCCAGGTTGGAAGAGACCTCCAAGATCATCCAGTCCAACCTATCACCCAGCCCTAGACAGTCAACCAGACCATGGCACTAAGTGTCCAAGCAGGCTTTGAATGTCTCCAGAGAGAGAAACTCCACAACCCTCCTGGGCAGCCTGTTCCAGTGTTCTCTCAGCATCACAGTCAAATTCCTCCTCATGTTTACATGAAACTTCTGCCCATTGCCACTTGTCCTGTCATCAGTCATCACCGAGAACGCCTTCACCGCTGTTTTGTAGAGGCTAAAGAGAAAACTTCTATGTCAAATTGAATAATACAGTCAGACAGGACTATTCTTCTGAAAGCACTACTGGGTACCAAAGCCATGCCACCTCTAGAATATCTATCCACCAGTGGATAGATATTTCAGCTTTGCTTTGGTTTGCTTTTTGTTTTTGCTTTATCTCCAAGTATAAAATTAGGAAGCATTGCACTCAGATAATTCTGTTTCAAATGAAAGACTAGAGATACAGCTCACAGTGCTGAACATTTTTGAAGTCTAGGGTGACCAGATGAAGTGCAGACATGAAACAGCAAACTCATGAGTTTATCTTCCACTGACAAGTTGAGAGAATCTGCCCGAATGGTTGAGTACTGTCTACTCAAACGAAGTTATGAAGGAACATCTCCTCCTGCAGAAGATATAAAGTCATAGGATAGCTTAGATTATAAAAGACCCCCCAAAATCATTGAGTCCAACTCTAAACCAAACACAGACACATCAAGCACCAAACCATATATCTATGCACCACATCTAGGTGACTTTAAAATACCTCCAGGGTTAGTGACTCAACCACGTTCCTGGGAAGCCTGTTGCTGTGTTTGATAGGCATGTTAATGAAGAAAGTGTTCTGAGCATCCAATATAAACATCCTCTGACACAAAGGTGGGTAATTTCTTCTTGTCCTATCATTTGCTACTTGGGAAAAATATCTAAGAGTGCCTCTAGACTTCTAGTATGACCAAAAGTAGACATTTTCATTTTCTGACCTTCTGCTTACTGATGCTCTTTTCCTCTGTTTGGCAGCATGATCCATCTTCTGTAGTGATAACTCAAGCAAAGCCATTCAGACATTAGTGCTTCTGCTGGCACAGTCACAAACTGGCATAAATGGAAGCTTTATGCAGAAAAGTAAATGAAGTTATCAATAAAGAGGTGACAGAATTAAAATTATTACATATCAGCATATAGAATATTGATTATAGATTGAAGGGCTCCAAGACAGCTGTGGCAGAAATGGAAAGATGAAGGAGAGGGCAATTAAAACAGCTCAGAATATCTCACTTTCGGAGTGTCAGCCTACAAGACTGTGATGCTTGTGATACTTTCGGGCTTGCTTGGGGCTACAGATCTTACAAACTAATCCATAAAAGACTAGATGAATGACTGGCAACTAGCTAGCATTAATTTTCATAACATCATAAGCAATCTTCAGTCAGGAGCTGATCTGGTTTCATTCCTTTTATGTAAGACCCTTGAGCCCAGGGTTTCAAAGCCCCAGAGCAGCCATAGGCATCTGTACATAGGCATGCAGAAAGTGATGTGTCTCAGATGACTGGAGCTGAACATTTTCAGTTCTAATCAAAACAGGAGCACTAGTTTTACCAAAAAGAACACCAAGGACTCCCAGAGATTAAGTTATACAAGTAACAATTTTTTTTTTCCCTGCCCAAATAAATAGTTCTAGAGGTGGGAAATATTCATGAATTAGCATTGATTACACCTCTCCTTCTGACTAATTAGCTCTGCACACCTTCAGTTAAAATGTCATGAGTGTAACAGGTACAGAGGCCCTGCAGGAATTCAGGAATAAACCTTGCTTTATTGTGTTTCCTGTTCAGTGATAATTTCTTTCTTTGGAGAGGTGTACTCCGTTGCCTCAGGTGATGAAGCAACATTACTGTGCTCCATTTTGTAGCACAGAGAGTATTATTTAAATGGAATTATCTGAATGGAGAAAAACCATCAATATTATTAAACACTAAAATATTACTGAGGTACTCAGGTGTTCAAAGTAGAGCAATGGGAAAAAGTACAAAGTGGGGAACCTTTATTCATAGTGAGCTATGCTTGACCCAGCACATCTTTGATAGGTTTCTTTGATTGGGGAGGGAGGCTGATTTAAGATATCTAGATGGACAAAACATTCCTTTCTGTTAGCTGTGACATAAAGTACCATGCCCAACCTTCTCAGAGGCAAAGGATTAGGATGACTATACTCCCTGAGCATTTTTTGGTATGAGGTTAACTGCAAACTTACACTGGAGAGTAAGGAAATCCTCTGTAGGATATTCTTCTTTTCTTTGTTCAAACTGGTGTCTTTACGAGATTTCCAGTTCTAGTACTTTATAGGTGTTCAAGAAAAGACTGGGTGAGGCACTTATTGCCATGGTCTGGTTGACTGGCTAGGGCTGGGTGCTAGGTTGGTCTGGATGAGCTTGGAGGTCTCTTCCAACCTGGTTGATGCTATTCTATTGTAGAGGCTGAAGTCAGCGAGGACAAATGGAAAGATACCATAAAATGTTAACAAAAATTTAATTAAATAAGTGAAGCACTTTATCAACTTGTGTAGTGAAACCCTCTCCCTTTGCACCTCCCCCTCCCTCATTTTTGAAGCTGTTAAATCAGGAGATCATGTCTCTCCAAATGCACCATTTATTTCAACTGCAGTTCTTAGACCATGTGCTGGAATTGGTAGATAAATTTGAAGCCTCATGACAGAATCACAGCCAGATCTATTTTCAATAGCACAGCATGGCTCCAATCTTTCTTTCCCCTCCTTCGGCTTAACCTGTATTTGCCACTAGGTCTTGGGGTTCCATTGAAAACTTCTTTCCAAGATGCCCACACTTTCTGTTCTGCCCCATGACAAATATGTTAACCTCTCGAATGCTTTCTAGCTCTGGACAGGAACCTGAGTAGGGTCTCACAGTTGATTTAACATAAAAGTGCTCAAACATGTAAGGCCTGTGACGGAGGAGAAGCAACTTGGATGCCTTTCCAGCTATCATTGCCTGTATGCTAATTCTATCACCTGGACCAAAAATTAGGAAGTTTGTTTTTAAAGATCCTGTAACCTTCATTGTTACCTTTAGTAACGGTAAAGGAGTTGACAGATTGCCAGTTCCTACTTGTAGTCAGCAAAACTCCTTTTACATCTCATTCTATGCCAGAAAAGAAAAGAAAGCTGCTCAGTCAAGAAAATACACTACTCCATTCAGGAAAACAGAAAAAGAAGTTGGAGACAAAGGGAGCTGATTGCAGGAGTTCATTACTTCCAAGGAAGTGACTGCAGTCAGAAGTAAGTTAGAGCTCAGAATAGTCAGGGCATGTGAAGGAGAATCACAAAGAACACTACTCATACTGATAAAAAAACCCTCTGCAATTCAAGCCAATTTCTCCTGCTGCAAAAGTGGATCTATTTTTGTCTGCTAAATATTGTGTGATTTCTTAAATAAAACCATCATTTAAAATCTTTAATTATTTCTTTTTTCCCTCCCCAATTTTGCTATCAAATTAATAAAAACAACAAAAAACAACAAACTGCACACAATAAATCTGACAGTATCACTTTTGTGCCTTTCTGCCTTTCCCCCCCCTTTGTCTTTCCTCCTTTTTGTGTCCTATTGCTTCAAACATATTTCTTAACTTCAGAAACGTTGCATACTGTCAAAATTACAGTTCTTTATTACTTAAATAGAGTTCTTTATTGCTTAAATAGAACGTGGAACTTCAGTTCTTGTTCAATAAGAACTTCAGTTTCGATTCAGGACTAAAATCAGCAAAGAATAGTCTTCACACCCTGAGAATCTTTGGCAGATGTAAGAAAGTGCCATCTGAATCTAGGAGATGATATTAAAGGGTTTCTTAGGGAAGGGAAGGGAAGGGGGAAAGAAAAAGAAGAGGAGAGGAGAGGAGAGGAGAGGAGAGGAGAGGAGAGGAGAGGAGAGGAGAGGAGAGGAGAGGAGAGGAGAGGAGAGGAGAGGAGAGGAGAGGAGAGGAGAGGAGAGGAGAGGAGAGGAGAGGAGAGGAGAGGAGAGGAGAGGAGAGGAGAGGAGAGGAGAGGAGAGGAGAGGAGAGGAGAGGAGAGGAGAGGAGAGGAGAGGAGAGGAGAGGAGGGGAGGGGAGGGGAGGAGAAAGAAAGGGAAGGGAAGGGAAGGGAAGGGAAGGGAAGGGAAGGGAAGGGAAGGGAAGGGAAGGGAAGGGAAGGGAAGGGAAGGGAAGGGAAGGGAAGGGAAGGGAAGGGAAGGGAAGGGAAGGGAAGGGAAGGGAAGGGAAGGGAAGGGAAGGGAAAGGAAGGGAAAGGAAGGGAAAGGAAGGGAAAGGAAGGGAAGGGAAGGGAAGGGAAGGGAAGGGAAAGGAAGAGAAGGGAAGGGAGCACAAGCATGATGAGATTAAAGGAGTTTTTGCACCGTGTATCAATTGTATTAGGAAAAAGCTCTTTACTGAAATGATCACCAAGCACTGGAACAGGCTACCAAGGGAAGTGGTTGAGTGACCCTTCCTGGAGACATTCAAAGGATGTTTAAATGTGGTATTTAAGGACATGGTTTGTTAGTAGACTTGGTTGGACTCAATGATTCCAGCGTATGTGATTCTGACTTTGTTTCCAGTCTCATTGTGTGTACTGCTTGCTTCAGTGAGGTCTCTAGTGACCTTGCCTACTAAAAGACATACAATTCCTGTAGGTGCCCACCACTATGTGACAGCAGCTTTGCCTCTTCATCAACTCTTGCTGTAGCTAATTACCCCCAGGCTCTCTGAAAGATTGCCAAAGCCAGGTTACTGAAATCTATTTACCTTTCTTTTCTTCCTTTCACTCCTCCCACTTCCACAGGCCTCAAACTTTTACTGATGTATCTAGCATTACTAGAAGGTTGCCCTGTGCCCAATGGAGTCAATGGCATCTGGCTCCAAGATGGATCTGCCACTGGCCACAGCTAAGCCCAGCTCTGTGCTAATGTATTTAAGAAAGGATAAAAACAGTAGATGGGAGAGAGGAGTGAGAATACATGAGGGAAACATTGCTACAGACACCAAGGCCAGTGAAGGAGGGGAAGAAAATGCTTCTGGTTCTGGAGTAAGAATTGCCCTGCAGCTCATGATGACAACCATGGAGAGGCAGGCTGTCCCCCTGCAGTCAGTGGAGGACTATGGTGGAGCAGACACATACCCTGCAGCCTGTGCAGACCCCGTGCCACATCAGGTGGATGTGCCCTTAAAGGCAGCTGCAGTCAGGGGAGACCCCATGCCAGAACAGCTTCCTTGCAGAACCTGTGATCATGTGGAGAGGAGCCCATGCAGAAGGTTGTTTCGTCAGGACTTATGACCCTGTGGGGGATCAGTCCTGAAGGTCTACAAGCCCTGGGGATAGACCCATGTTTGAGAAATCTACAGAGGAACTTCTGTGAAAATTTTTAGTCTTTTATTTTCTCTCTCTTTTTTTGTTTCCCCCCAAAGTTTATTTTCTCTTCATTCTTGACTAAGGACATCACTTTTCATTCCTTTACTTTTTGGTTGATACTATTTGATCCTGTAGCCTTCTGCAAAACACTAAAGACATTCTCTTCAGCAGTTCTCAGCTCTTGTTGCTTCTCTTTTAATGTTGTTCTGTGTGGCTGGTTCAGAGCATAAATTAAAACTGTGCACTAAAGATGACTTGCAACCAGCTGTTAGCTAAACTGCTACCCTTTGAGTGTTAATGTTTTGTTTGATGACTGACCTCTATTTTGATATTTCCAAGGATTTTTTTTAATGCTTATGCTTTAACTCTGAAGTGCAGTTCAGATCAGAACTGCTGGCACCATATTACACTTTTGGTACTGAGGATAGCTTTTATTGTCAGAGTTGCCTCTTGTGACTTTGAAGTATGAATTCCAGCATATCAGACCAGCTGTTAAGCAGTATTTCCACTTACTCTGCTCTTCTATGAAATAGCAAGAAAGGCATCTAGCAGGATGTTATTTGAGGCTTTAGAAATGGACCTATGGAAAAGAATAGAATCATAGAATCAACCAGGTTAGAAGAGACCTCCAAGCTCATCCAGTCCAACCTAGCACCCAGCCCTAGCCAGTCAACCAGACCATGGCACTAAGTGCCTCAGCCAGGCTTTTCTTCAACACCTCCAGGGATGGTGACTCCACCACCTCCCTGGGCAGCCCATTTGAAAGCTAATATCTGTTAGACTGAATGACATTAGCTCATGATTCCTGTGCTCCTGGGCATTGTGTTAACAGAGAATCTGGCTGGGGGCAGCTTTGGTGGCAGTGATCATGACATGGTGGAATTTAGTAGTGTATGAGGAAGCAGCAATGCAATAAGCAGGATTTCAACCCTGGACTTCAGGAGGATTAACTTTGTCCTCATCAAAGAGCTATTTGGAGGAATCCCATGGGAAAAGACTCTACAAGGTAGAGAGGACCAATAGAGATGGCTAATATTCAAACACTACTTCCTCCTAATTTAAGAGAGTGCATTCCTCTAAGTTAAAAGAAATGAGTAGAGGAGGCAGGAGGCTAGCACGGGTGAGCAAGGAGCTGCTGGAAGAAAGAACCTGACAGTATGTGGAAAAGAGGACTGGTCACTCAGGAGAATTATAGCAATATTTTCAGGGTATGTAGGGTTGCAGCAAGTAAGGAATTACATCTGGAAAAAGAAGTAAAAGAGAACAAGAGCCTTTTCAAAATCCTCAGCAACAACCTGGATGAAAGGATAGAATGTGCCCTCAGCAAGTTCACTGATGACACTGGGAGGATTGGCTGATGCATCAGAATGTGCTGCTGACTTCCAGTGAGATCTGGACAGAGTGGAGAACTGGGTGAAGGGGAAACCTAATGAAGTTCAACAAGAATGAGTGTGGAGCCCTGCACCTGGGGAGGAACAACATTGTGCATCAGTACAGATTAGGGGTTGAAGTGCTGGAAAGCTTCTCCATTGAGAGGCACCTTGGGTTCCTAGTGGACAACAATATGCCCTTGTGGCCAAGAAGGCCAATGGTATCCTGGGGTGCATTAAGGAGAATGTGGCCAGCAGGTTCAGGGAACTTCTCCCTCCTATTTACTCTGTAATAGTAAGACCACATCTGGAATATTGTGTCTAGTTCAGGGCTCCCTAGTTCTAGAGGGACAGATAAATACCAGAGAGAGGCCAATAGAGAGCTATGACGATGATTGAGGGACTGGAACATATCTCTTATGAGGACAGGCTAAGAAACCCAAGGCTGTTCAGTCTGGAGAAGAGAAGACTTATTAAAGTTTACAAATATCTGAAGGGTGGAGGTCAAGAACCATGGGACAGTGATGCTCTGAGCTAGGAAAAAAGGGCAATGGACACAAACTGGAACACAGGAAGGTCCATCTCAACATCAAGAAAAACCTCTTTCCTGTGAAGCTGAGAGAACAGTGGATCAGGCTGCCCAGAGATGTTGTGGACTCCCCTTCTCTAGTGGTTTTCAAAACACACCTGGATGCAGTCTTTTGTGATCCTGCTCTGGCAGGTGTCTTTGACTAGATGACGTCCAGAGGTCCTTTCCAACCCCTGGCATCTTATGACTTCATCATTCTATGACATAATGCAAGGAATTTTTATGTAAATAACTTGCATATTCCCATGAAAATTGTACATCAGTTATTGGCTCTCCAGCTTTTTACAGTGACTGCAGGATAGATCAATTCTACTTGTCATACATTGGGGAAGAGCAACTTGGTGCCTGTGAAAATTACAGTTTTTAGGACACATTTTTTGCCAGACTTGATATAACTTCCAAAGCTGGATGAAGAGTGCTGCTCATTTTTAACCATAATAGAATTAGCACTGTTTAAGATAATCAAAATTACAGCTTTTCACTTTGACAAAAATATCAGTGACACTTAGCTAGCCAGGAGGAACAAACATTTATGACTGAAATCTATTTGCTAGCAAGAAGGAAGCACAGACATCCCCTTTGAATGAAATAATAACTGACACCCAAGGAATGTCTTGTCTCTTCACATCACTTTCTGTTTCCAGAAATAAGAAAAAGAACCTCCTAGTAACATTCTTAACTAATTGTGCAGTTATCTACTTATCAGTATTAGCTGATTTCTTTGGCCTGCAGCCAACAGGAGTTGTTTGGGTTGGGTTTTTTTCTCATTCTTTACAGTGCTGTGAATTGAGCTCCTGTCTTTTGAAACTGCCCAGTGTAACAGAATCCCAGGAGGAGAGCAATGCAATGGTTTCCATTGCTCAGCTTCACTTCAGAAGCAAATGCTTGTGTGCTTGTGACTGTGTGAGAATGCATGTCCATGAGATGGTGTCAAAGCTGTGCACATACTTTGCTATTTTCACTTGATACCTCTCTGCCTTTTTCATTCATTAGATGCTTAAGGCCACCTAGGACACCAAACAGTAAGTGTCTTTAACCAATCCTTTCCATGACTCCAGTGTGCTGTGTAGTTGGAGGAATTCCAAACAACTTACACTTTCAAAATGAGATATTTTTCCAACTTTGAAAGGAAGAGGATTTTCATACCTTGGTGTAATTATTAGTGTGGCTGAAAATTTGAATGCATCTCTTCTTGTTTAGTGTCAACTAAAGTAAGGATGTATCCTGAAGTATCCAAATCATTCTTTTAATCACCTCTGGTAGATTTAGTGTAAAGTAATATTCAATGTAATGAAGGCAGTTTGAGATAACTTACTGCTAATGTTCCATTTTATTATTATTATTATTATTATTATTATTATTATTGTTTTAATTGTTAGTATTTTGAGGTGCTGGGGGACAGGTGAATTGGGATCTTTAATTAATCTCCACTGATTACATTTCCTATGTGGATAAACTTGCTTATATCAAACCTATCATCAACAAATTCAAACAAAGCTTAACATGGAAAGCTTAATAACATTTTTGATTAAGCACTAAGCTTAATAACGTTTTTGATTAAGCCATTTTGTATCTTCCTCAAATATGAGTCTCTCATGTGTATTTTTTACATATTTTGGTTATCTACATTTCTAATTGTATTTTTTTTAATGTTCCAACATTCTTTCACACTACATTCAGTATCATTGGATAAATATCTGAGTAGCAGTTGAAGTAAATCAGAGAGTTGCTTATTATCACAAAGCCCTGGTGATCTTGACAACAAATTAGCTGAAAATCAAAGACTGCCAAAATTCCTTGATGACAGAAATTTGCAAAGATATCTTCTAATTTCAGTCTTGCTGGTTTTCTGTCTTTCAGTATTTTTGCTGCTCTCTATACATGAAATGTCCCCTTTATTTCTTTTAACACATATATGTGCATATAAAACAACAAGAAATACAGACAAATGTTCCCAGGTCAAATGGTTTCCTTCCAATATCTGAACTGGAGCTGTTATGAGCTTAGATCTTGTCTTCAATGACGATCTGTAATGGACAGATAGGGGCTGTTTGCTTTCCAAGCTTTCCTTTGATCATTGAAGGTAGGATTAATTTCCAGTAGTAGTAGATGTGTAATATGCAGATGTTTAATTCAAAGCAAATCAATCTGAATTTGCTTTCCAATTGCCAAGGCAATTAGATTGTCTTACACAGCATTTCCTCTGGTCCACTTTAAATACCTTCAGTAAGGTGAAACAATGCATGCTCTACTACTGTTATCTCTCTCCATCGACTGCAGTGACCTCTGGCTCATGAATTGGACAAATCCTTCCTTGAACATTTAATTTTGGTGTTTGTAAGGTTATGAATTCTGTCTAAAAGGTGTGGCAAACACCTGAAACAGAAGTGAGGTTCCACAGGGCTCTGGACAGCCTGATCTAGTTGAGGATGCTCCTGCTTACTGCAGAGGTGTTTGGATTAGGTGACCTTTGGAGGTCCTTTCCAACCCAGACCATTCTGTGATCTTTAAAATCTATAAAGATGGTCCAAAGTCTACCCATGATCCAAGTTCTCACATTTGACCATTATTAGTCCTTGAAACATTTCTTTCAAATTTAATATGCAATTCTTTTTGGTGAGGTCACAGAAATGAAGGGGTTGCTGATAACACATTGCTCCAACACGAAACCGGAGATCTAGGAATAAAATAAATGTTAAATTGTTTCTAGTGAGATAATTTTTCTTACACACAAATGCCAAACAATTTATTAAAAGTGAAGAGGGAAAAAATGAAAGAAAAAAAAATACTTGACCAGAGAGATGTATCAGGTAGTACAAAACTTCTTTACCACTCTGCACTGGTGAGGGTGCTGTTGGCAAACTGACTTCTTCTTCTCCTTGCAGCGATACCCTCCTGTATAATATTTCAATGGAACAAAGCCTGATCCAGATTGACAGTGCTGCTGAAAGTGGACCTGCTTCTCATTTATGCCTTTCCAGTGCTTGCTCCATCAGACCCTCCCATGACCTGATTCTCTGCCCAGTCTGTGTCTGCATGGACAAGCAGCCTGACATTTGCTGCGTTTCCATGATGAGCTGCAGCTGATTGCTGCAGTGCTCCTAACTGCCTTTCCTGTGCTTTTCTTAGGTTACAATATGTTCATTATGGCTAACAGCTTCCTGGAAACAGAACAGTTTTAACAGATCTGACTAGCTCAAGCAAAACAAAACACCAGTCCCCCTTCAGAGCTCACCAAGACCTCTATAAAAAGTCTCTAACTTGTTTCCTTTCTGCTCCAGACTCCAGCTGCTCTGTTCCTCAGAAGGTATTGATATTAGAAAGGCCTCAGACATAAAGATCTGCCCAGATTTTCACTCACTTTATGATATGCTTCCTTTTTTAATAGAAAAGCCTCCAAATGTGGTGAGAACAACATATGTAAAACAACATTTCAGCCCTACCAATTACTGGCTTTATTTGCCTTTTGCTCCAGTAGGTACCACCTGAGCTGAATGTACCTGATGTAAGGAAGTACAGAGAATAGTGACATGGACAATCTGTTGTGTCCTCCTGGCTTTTATCACAGGACTTAGATTTTCTTACTACTTTATTCAAAGTTAAAATAAAAGAAGAATCTCTAGGTGGGTGATAGCCATTCCAAAATGCAGGGGTCAGTAAATTTTCTTTCTTCTATTATATTTTTCCCTCTCTGCTCTTGCATAATGGCAGAAAATAACCTCCTTATTCAGACCAGATAAATAATTCTTCAGTGATCCTTGAAAAATAGCTGTTATATCATCTGAGACTGGTTGTATGTCTAAAACTACCAATGTGTAACCAACCATTAACCTTTTAAAATTGTGTTTCAAGTATAATGACATTTCTGTCTGAATCATATTACATCTTTAAAGGCTAAAGTTAGAATCTAAGAAAAAAGGAAACTCAGAACCATTATTTTATATATATATATATATATATATATATATATTAATCCAACAACAAAGCAAACACAAGATTTAGTAGTTTAGAGACTGTATTAGGTGCTTGTTCCTTTTTCCCAAGGTGTAAGCACTAAAGGAGTCAGAATAGTGACTGCAGGTTATATTAAATTTACTTTTAGAACTACCCAAAGGGAGGTTGTAGCCAGGTGGGGGTTGGTCTCTTCTGCCACGCAACCAGCAACAGAACAAGGGGACACAGTCTCAAGTTGTGCTGGGGGAAGTCTAGGCTGGATGTTAGGAGGAAGTTGTTGGCAGAGAGAGTGATTGGCATTGGAATGGGCTGCCCAGGGAGGTGGTGGAGTCACCGTCCCTGGAGGTGTTCAAGCAAAGCCTGGCTGAGGCACTTAGTGCCATGGTCTAGTTGAGTGGCCAGGGCTGGGTGCTAGGTTTGGCTGGATGATCTTGGAGGTCTCTTCCAACCTGTTTGATTCTATGATTATGATAATAACATATTTGGCTATATTGTACAGAGCAGAAGAGGCAGATGGTGTTTGCCTCCTATGATGAGCCTTTTCATAGAGTCCTAGAATCAAGCAGGTTGGAAGAGACCTCCAAGATCATCCAGTCCAACCTAGCACCCAGCCCTAGCCAGTCAACCAGACCATGGCACTAAGTGCCTCATCCAGGCTTTTCTTGAACACCTCCAGGGACGGTGACTCCACCACCTCCCTGGGCAGCCCATTCCAATGCCAATCACTCTCTCTGGGAAGAATTTCCTCCTAACATCCAGCCTGTACTTCCCCCAGCACAACTTGAGACTGTGTCCCCTTGTTCTGTTGCTGGTTGCCTGGGAGAAGAGCCCAACCCCACCTGGCTACAACCTCCCTTCAGCATTGGGAAACTATCTGGAATCCATCAATGTTATATTTTCAGACTGATCGACATCTTTTGCCCAGCAGGTGAGATAGGCCTGGAGACAAAACTTTATGTGTGTGTACAGTGAAAACAATTTTGAGACACATTTTCTTTTCAAAAGTAAGGCACTAAAAATGCTCAGTAATGAACATGAAGTATGAAGTAATAGTTACACATATTTGTGTTGTCTATTTTATCCGCTACCACCAAGATCTGAAAGGTAGTCTTTAAGGCTAAATGCAGTGAGTAAAACCTTACATTCTACAGGATCTTAACTTTCATTTGAAATCAACAAACCTCTTCTGACTGCCCTTTATTTTTCTTCAGGCTAATGTTGTCTTTCTTCAACAGCATGGCATTCACTGTTGTACTGAATCAGCACAACAGCAGAAAATCAGCCACATTTGGATTGTAAAAGAGCCCTATCAGACCTGATTGGAAGAATGAATTATCTGAAGATTGTTGAGGATGACAGGAAAATAGTTTATCTTGTCATAGAAAAAGAAACATTCATCTCTCTGCATCTCTGGGGTCCTGTGCTGAGGGAAGAGTCACTGGCCACTTTGTGGTAGGAAAAATATTCAGTGTTCAAGGACAGTTTGCTTTTACCAGACAGGAGCTGGCAGAATGACTCACAAATTACAGTCATGGTAATTCTTGCTGTCAACATATTTGACACTGCAGAGGACTTGACAGTGATTCTTCCAGAAAGATGTCAGCCAAGTGAATTTTCTCAAGGTAAAGGTAGTTATATGCATTTATATTTATGTATCTCTACCTATCCATGTCTCTTATTGATATTATTACTTCTTGAAAAGCAGAAAGTAATTAGACTAAAAGAGAAAGACAAGAATTATACCACCACCCCAGATGTTTTGCTTAGCCCTTGAAATCATCCTCAGTCACATTCCAGAGGCTGCACCAAACCTTGGAAAACATCAATTTTTTGTTTAATTATTGTTTCTTTATTACAGACAATTAGTCAAACAATCACCTTTTAGAGAATTCTTCCTGTGATGGCTTTCTAAAACGTTTTCTTCTATCTCCCATCACAGAGAGAGTGATTTGCATTGGAATGGGCTGCCCAGGGAGGTGGTGGAGTCATTGTCCTTGGAGGTGTTGAAGCAAAGCCTGGATGGGGCACTTAGTGCCATGGTCTGGTTGACTGGCTAGAGCTGGGTGCTAGGTTGGACTGGATGATCTTGGAGGTCTCTTCCAACCTGCTTGATTCTATGATTCTATGAAAGTAAAATATTGATGTTAGCATTAATTTTAATTCCACCTTGGAAAAACATAATGTGGAATCCCAGCATTTTGTACACCAGCTTTGTTGCCCTTCTCTGGACACATTCCAGCACCTCAACATCTCTCTTAAACTGAGGGGCCCAGAACTGGACACAGTACTCAAGGTGTGGCCTGACCAGTGCTGCATACGGGGCAGAATAACCTCCCTCTTCTTACTTGCCACACTGTTCCTGGTGCAGGCCAGGATGCCATTGGCTCTCTTGGCTATCAGTCTTAGCAAAGTCTGAGCACATGAGTTGTGTCCTTCTCTTTCCTTCTTCTCACAAAAAAAGAAAGATAAAGCTATACGTAAGAGGAGCCATTCAAGGGGTACACAAAATGGTTTGTTCTGGATCTCAGTTTTGTGCCTGAAAGAAGTCACCAAATTTTGATGGAAAATTGGGTAAGGACACAGGACAAATACATCACCAATAACCACAGCAATTCTACAACTTGCAGGATCACAATTAGCATCAATTAATAAGTTTAATTCCCTAAGAAAACAAAAAGTAGTGATCATTTCTGACACTCTCAGATTTTGCTTGAAATGAGACTCTTGAACTGATTTACTCAGAAGGTGATTTTTGATCAGATAGAGTAAATATATGCGTAAATATCTGTTTCCTCCTATGCTCTTTCCTCTGCCTCTTCCTTTTATTGTTGAATAGTCTACATTTCTCTGTTACTGCAAAGGGATACAGCACTCATGTTGAATAGAAACACACTTGTGTTAGCTTGTTGACTACAGATTTCAATATTGGTTTAATCATCTAATTAACACCATTTCCCCCCCTAAGGGCTTATTTAGGATGCTTCCTTAGAAATTGGTTAAAAGCTACAGCAGGTGGACAAGACTGATTATTTCTAATGTTTTAATGCATTGGCACAGTGAAAAGTTGCATTATATGAATTAATATATTTGGTCTTTCTCTCAAACATTAAATATATTTAATTTACAGAGTGTAACATTCTGCCCATGCCTCTTTGATGGTTGGAGTCTATTTAAGCCATCCCAAAAGGCAAAACTCAAAGCCCTAAATTGTCTTGTGACATAAAAAAGGGAGGCACAAAACCAATCATTTTTGACTGCGTTCAACATTTGTAATGTTGTGCTGCTTTGAGGCTAATTGGAATATTTTAATGAGACAACTTAGATTATTGGCTGTGAGAAGAAAATAACAGTGATGTCTGTATCACCCATTTGTTCTGCTGAGAGATATAAAACCAACAAACAGTAAACAAAGTAAGCCAGTCTCTGCCTGGCTGCTGCTGCTGCTGCATTAACTATCTTTGCCTGGAGCTCTGTAACCTGAACTAGTCACTTCTTTCTAACCTCTTATCAGCTCTCGTATGGAACCTTCATATCTCTGTAATTAATCATAGAATCAACCAGGTTGGAAGAGAAATCCAAGCTCATCCAGTCCAACCTAGCACCCAGCCCTAGCCAGTCAATCAGACCATGGCACTAAGTGCCTCATCCAGGCTTTGCTTCAACACCTCCAAGGACAATGACTCCACCACCTCCCTGGGCAGCCCATTCCAATGCCAATCACTCTCTCTGACAATAACTTCCTCCTAACATCCAGTCTATGCTTCCCCCAGCACAACTTGAGACTGTGTCCCCTTGTTCTATTGCTGGCTGCCTGGCAGCAGAGCCCAACCCCACCTGGCTACAGCCTCCCTTCAGGTAGTTGTAGACAGCAATGAGGTCCCCCCTGAGCCTCCTCTTCTGCAGGCTGCACACCCCCAGCTCCCTCAGCCTCTCCTCATAGGGTTTTTGTTCCAGGCCCCTCCCCAGCCTTGTTGCCCTTCTCTGGACACCTTCCCTCACCTCAACATCTCTCTTGAATTGAGGAGCAGGGCTTACTTTATTTTATCAGAGATATGGGGGTGGGAAGGAGAGGGGTTGGTTTGAAAGCCCTCCTGGGCAGTTCTGCTGTCTGGGAGGGGTTCTGTATTTTTTTATTACTTTTAACTTGTATATAATTGTATATAGTTGCAAATATTCGCATATATTGTCTATATATGCTTGTAAATTGTGCCACACCCTAAATATATAGCTTCATGCCTTAACTCCCAGCAGACTGAGTCAGTCTTGTGAATTCATGATGGGGGACAGGAAACTCTCAAACTACCACAAAAGTGATATAAATGCTATAAAGAAAATGTTGTTAATGAACAATGCTTCAGAAGGACTGCCCCAAGTGTGTTTGTTTCTCTATCTCAAGCTGTTTTTTTGTAGTGGACATGGGTTATGTGGGCATCGTGGCTCAAGCCTAGCTGAGCCCTGTGCAGCCACTCACACCACTGTCCACTTACTCCAGTGGAGATGGGAAGAAACAGGAGAAATAGGCATGGCCCCATGGGTTATGGCAAGTTGAATGTAACAGCACAAACAGATGTGCTAATAACAGTGATGAAATGATACATACAGTGAGGATAGAAAATGCAGCACCAACTGCAGACTGGCCTGGCTACTTAGTCCTGCCCAACTGATGCCACCCATGCCACATCACCACACCTACTTAAAGCAGGCACCATTGTCTCTGCCAAGCCTTGCCTTGTGTAGCAGGCATGACACCAGGATAGCATCAGTGCAGTGTTTTATAATGTGCTAGCTTTTGTTTATAAGTTTTATGCTGCACATATGAGGTGTGGACTATTTGGTATATTTAAATGCATATTGGGTATATTTAAATGCATGGGCTTTGATGATACTCTGATAATTGTGGCTATGAAAACAGGGTAATGAATGAGCCATTCACAGCTGGCTCAGCTCAGGCCACTGACATGTCTGCATTACCCTGGGATTTGTGCCCTTGCTCAAACCTTCCTGCACATAATTTACTGCTTAGACTGGAGTGACATGAATCTCTATTTCCCTGGAATCTGTTGCTTCAAAATATTTAAGTGCTGGGATAAAATGAGTACCTCCTATTCCATTTCCACTACTTTTCTTAGTATCTTTCCTACTGGGAAAGAGTGTGCTTAAAATCTGTGGCCTATATAGTTGATGGTTATCATTGTGAGAGGTTGGGAACTTGAGAGGCACATACGTTTGTTAAAGTGAGTTTAAACTCCTCCTTCTCAGAGAAGGACTATCCCTAACATTAAATTACTACCTCCAGAAGAAATATCAGAGAAGATAGATCAGGTTGAGAGAGTTGTTAATAATTTTTGTTGGCCTGTACAGAGATCTCTTAATTATCAAAGTGTTTAATTCCCTCTAAGCCTTGCCAATTTCATATAGTATCAACCACTCTTAGCATTGCTGAGAGGGCAAAATCTAGCAAGAATTTTCTGAGTAAATAATCTTGTAGCTGTGAGTCAACCCAATGAAATTTTCATTCAAAAAGAAAGTAACCAATCTGTTTTCGTGGAGGGAGAATAAGTGATCATCAGGAAGGCAAGCTGTGTGCCTCATTGTCCTTGTCATAGTCCAGAGGAGAGAAGAGGTAAATACAGTGACATATGAGAACAGCTTTCTGGTAAAGGCACTCCAGTCATATTTCTTGTTATACTAACCATATTTTTTGTTATACTAACCACTTCAGTGCTTAGGGACTACAGAACAAAAATATGTGTATTTCTGGCATTTGTGATGTAAATTGCAATGTATCATAAGCAGAACTCAGCAAAATGTTAATCCAAGCTTTATCCAGCAGAACTATACACTGTGTGCTGACCATCATCAGTGGTGGTAAAATAAATCTGACAGCTTCTAAATTATGCCTGTTTAAACAGTTTGAAAGGGGGCATCATCAAGACTATTTGCCATTGGAATGGGCTGCCCAGGGAGGTGGTGGAGTCACCATCCCTGGAGGTGTTGAAGCAAAGCCTGAATGAGGCACTTAGTGCCATGGTCTGGTTGATTGGCCAGGGCTGGGTGCTAGGTTAGACTGGATGATCTTGGAGGTCTCTTCCAACCTGGTTGATTCTATGATTCTCTGATTTTACAATGTAATTATCCATCAGCAGGGAAGAAAAGTCAAAGGCAAAACCAACCCCCCTTCTCTTTCTCTGACAGCTTGCCAGTACCTATGTCTTTCAAATTAATAACGTTTGTAATTGGAAAAATGTACTAGAATAGAGAGTTGGCAATTAACTACCTCCTCTGACTGAACAACTCAGTGAGCAGGCTGTTGGGCATGCTTTCTTGATGGTGTCTATAGCTGCAGTTGGTTCTGCATGGGCATATTCTGCTTTTGTGCAGTCCTTAGCTGTAATTTCTGTTGCTTACTAGGAGTTTAGAGATAATGGGCTCAGCCAAGGCCCATCAATCTGCTATCAGAGTTTTAAGGGCAGGATTGCTGCTTTTATTGCTCTCTCTTTCACCCTCTATGTATACATGCACGTAAACCTGCTTGAAGCAGTTGTAAGCCTGAACCTTTATCTGCTGTAGAAGTACTGAGCAGACATTACTGCAAGGCAAGCTGCAAAATTGATTGGAATAGCTTTGAAAGCACTCAGGTTGCTAAGAGACCATAAAACCTGTGATTCCATGTTCATATCATTAGTAATGTCTGAAATAGCTACAAACTTGGGACATTTTCACACAAACTTCTGGGTTTTTGCCTTTGTTTTTCCCTTGAAAGAAATATTTTGTGTTTGAACAAATGCAAGAATAGAAATTTCAGGAACCTTCTATGAAACACATCACAAGCCTCCAAACAAATCACACAACCTCAAGACTTTTGGCATGTATTTAATAGTTGCTGCAGTTTTACTGTTATTCACACCCTAACTGCCATATTTGAGGAATCACAGGCACTAGGCCAGTAAATATAGGTATCTGCATGCCCTGAACCAGTCATATCTGACTCTGGTTTTGAAATAAAGAAATAATAGCCTCTTGGAACCCAAAAGAGTCCAGTTGAGAGCATACAAATACTACAGGACTTTTTCCTTCCATGATGTAGTTAGAGTTTCGATGGAGGTGAATGCTGGGAGAGAGCAATCTTCAAATCTAAGCCACCCTGACCCCCTGGTATTCTTTTCACAAGGAAAGTTATTTTACCTTGCTACAGCAATGCATTCATTTGTGGGTAATCTGTTAGCAATGCATATATAACTTCTTCACTTCCCATTTATGTTGCTGCAGTTACTGCTCTGGGTTGATTATGGTGTGAGAGTAACTTAGACATAGCTGTGACAAGTACTCACAAAAAGCTGGCTAAGCACTCAAACACCAAACCTGTACTCAGTTTGAAAATCACTGAAACTAGAGTAAGTGCTTTAACATTAGCTTGGGTTCATTGAGGTGATGCTTCAGGTGGTGTAGGCATATCCTTTGCACGTGGTTCAAGATCACAACAACTCTTACTGAGCTCAAGAAAATGAGCTGAAAGCCTTGGGAAGAGAAAGCCTTGGGAAGAAGGAGTTAAATGTTTCCAAATGAAATATGAACCCACTGCATTTTCAGGCACATTTAATCTTCAATGCTCTGCACATGAGCAGACATTTAAGTCAAGTTACTGAGAAATTTTTGCACAGCTCAAAAGAATTTTGACTAGCTGTTAGCTGTTGGTGAGAGGCTAAAAGGAGTGTACAATGAATCCATGTCCACTCTGTCTCATAGTGATTGCTTAGTCTTTTAGAAAATAGGTGAAAGCAAATTGGCTAAAATATAATAAAGTGCAACTTTTCCAATATATTAATGGTAAGATGTAATGGTGGCCTATAAATAAGTACTCAGACAAATAAAATACATATATTGTGATGGTTTGGATGTTTCCTGCCCCCCTACACTTTAGAAATCACCCAGACTAGGCTCAGCCAGCTCTGGAAAGATGAATGAAGCTTATATTTACAGCTGGCACAATATACAAGCAGATATTTAGAGTAGATACAGTTATAGACAGAAATAGACAAGGTAAAAGGTAATACAGAAACACAGCAGCCCTCCCAGAAACCTGAGTCCCCAGGAGGGGCTCTCAACCACCCCTTCACCTTCCCCCTGCCCCTCTCAACTTTACCCCAGTCCCAAGGAAGAATGGAGGTTCAGCCAGGGGGTTAGGGAGCAAAGGGGATTAGTCCAAACTGGAGGGTGAGGTTAGAGAGTAAAATGCAGCTCAGCCAGCAGCCCCAGTGAGAGTGGTTATCTATGTTTTTATTTCTTGCTCCTATACATCTCAGCAAGCCTATGAGTGCAGTAGACATCACCATGGTTTTCCTTTCACAGCCTGTAATCTAGTTCTTCTCACCAAAACATTCTAGCCTGCTTCAAACTAGCACTATATATATATATATATATAAGAAAAATACAGTTACTAGTAAAGAAAAAAAAGTTGTTCCTATGATAAATAAATCATGCTCCTCTAGCTTTCTTCACTTCTTTTTTAACTTGCTATTTCCCCCTGTACATAATATATAAATAGATTCTGTATCTTTTTGAAACATCCCAAAGTTGTTAGAAAGAGAGCCAAGAGAATTGATGATGTGCATATCTGTAGGGAAGAATAATAAAGGTCTACTCTGGAGCGCTGAGAGAAGTGGGTATGGATGTGCCTTAGGGAAAAGAATATGAAGAAGGAGTTATGAATCTGCAACTAGTTTGCACATTTAGGATTTTTTTTTTAGTAAGAAATGCCCTATAAACTATTTTTTCCTTATCAAGAAAATAGGAGTTTAGATACCACAGGGATTTTGAGCCAGACTGGGACATAAACAGAAGTACCAAATATATTGCCAAGTCTAGGCCATGTCCAATTTTGCTTCTTTACTTATTCAACAAAAATTAGAAGCTGTCTCTTCTTAAGCATTTCTTAATTCTCAATGCTTCTTCTAAAAATG
Source organism: Pogoniulus pusillus (assembly GCF_015220805.1). NCBI lineage: Eukaryota > Metazoa > Chordata > Aves > Piciformes > Lybiidae > Pogoniulus > Pogoniulus pusillus. Next base: position 1,997,684 of record NC_087268.1, read on the forward strand.
TCTTTTCAATTCTGTTGTAGTACACCTTGGGTCTTGAGTATAAAGTCAAGAGAGTGGAGATGGGAGGGTTTTGTATGTTCCCAGTTTGCATCTAGGCAACATTGTCAAAAATCATATCCACACATCAAAAAAAAAAGAGTCTTCAAAGTCCTCCTTCCATCATCTGCCTATAATATATATATATATATTTAAATGTCTTGCAATGACACAGGATATAAAAAAGAAACTGGAAGCACTAGGTAGGAACCCAGGAGGACAAAATGCATGAGAAAGGCTTTTGTAGGAAAGAGATGGACTAGTGTTTAGTGACCTGGATGCCCACTGATGTAAGGCTGCATTGTGGTGTTTTGTATCATAGAATCATAGCATGGGTTAGGTTGGAAAGGACCTCAAAGATCATCCAGTTCCAACCCCCTGCCATAGGCAGGGACACCTCCCACTAGGATGTGTTGCTCAAGGCCTCATCCAGCCTGGCCTTGAACATCTCCAGAGAGGGAGCAGCTGCAACCTCCCTGGGCAACCTGTGCCAGTGTCTCACCACCCTCACTGCAAAGAACCCTTTCCTAACAGCTAGTTTGTATCTCCTCTCTTCCAGTTTAAACCCACTGCCCCTTGTCCTGTCATTACAAGACCTTGTATATCGTTTCTCCCCAGCCTTCCTGTAGGTCCCCTTCAGATACTGGAAGGCCACTATAAGGTCTCCTTGAAGCCTTCTCTTCTCCATGCTGAAGAGCCCCAACTCTTGTAGCCTGTCTTCACAGCAGAGCTGCTCCAGCCCTCTGATGATCTCCGTGGCCCTTCTATGGACTCACTCCAACAGTTCAATGTCCTTCTTGCGCTGGAGGCTCCAGAACTGCACACAGTACTCCAGATGAGGTCTGATGAGAGCAGTCACCTTCTTTGCCCTGCTGGCCATGCTTCTCTCACTGCAGCCCAGCACAGGGTTGCTGTCTGGGCTGCACTCACACTGCCTGCTCATGTTGAGCTTTTCATCAACCCAGACCCCCAGGTCCTTTTCCTCAGGGCTACTCTCCAGCCATTCACCACCCAGCCTGTATTTGTGCTTGGGATTGTGCCCATCCAGGTGCAGGACCTTACACTTGGTCTTGTTGAATTTCATGATGGCCTGGGCCCACCTCTGCAGCCTGTCCAGGTCCCTTGGGATGGCATCTCTGCTCTCTAGAAAGTCAACTGTGCCACACAGCTTGGTGTCATCAGCAAACATGCTGAGGGTGCACTCGATTCCTCTGTCCATATCACTGACAAAGATGTTAAACAGTGATCTATGGCTGTTCAAAGGTGTGAGATGTTTTTCTCCTTTTCTCATTCCAATTTTTCATTTTTTTATCCTAATTTTCTTGAAAATTTCTAAGAGTTATTAACTATATTAATTGAATATTAAGCATATTAATCAAATATTTTCAGTATTTGGAAAGCCTTGGAAAAGGTAAAAATATTTTAGCTATCATTGCTGAGCATGTGATACATCTGAGTCCCTCTTCAGACCAGACATTATCTTGCATCTTATTCCCAAAGTAATATGTACCCTGTTCTTATAATCCCTGAGACATAGATTTGCTGACCTCATAGCAGTAGAATCCAATTCAGAGGTTAAAAAGAATGGAATCCTTTGTCAGAGAAAGCAATAGTGAAGAATAAAAGAGAAATGACATTTTATGAGAGATCACTCTCATAAAAGACACAATTTTCTTCTTATTTCTCCATTCCTATACTTTGAAATGTAGTACTTATGAATCACTTTGGAATCATTGTTTGAGAACGGAGAGTTAATCCAAAACCATTCAGGCATTAAATACATCTCCAGCCTTGGTAATATTTCTACATGTGATAAATAGGAGCATGATTCGTGTTAGGAGTAAACAAAAGAAGGGGGAGATGTGCCTCACTGGGATGGACAATTAGCATGGGAACTGGCAGGGATTTTTTCATTGTGCTTGTGCTGGGGGGGTGGGAGGGGAGGGGGGTCAGAGCTGGGAGGACACACAGGAAGCACCACCAGAGGCAACCAGATGGCACAGGCGCATGAAGGATCTCTGGCATAGCAAGAATTTCAGGGTCTTGTTTGCATACTTGACACATGTGCATGAACTGTGTACGAAAGGGACAGGATGTGTGCCCGTTGCATAAGCTGGTAGAGTGCAGACTCCCCTCATGCCCAGTGCTGTTTGCTTCCATTTTAACAAATGGATTTTATATTGTCTTTGATGCCTGGATTGGTTTCTGCCAATGTAGTGATTTAGTTGGGGCAATTAACAAGGCAGGAATTATAAAATACGTAGTTAATTTTATTCCTGGAAAGCCCTGCCCACAGCTGTATACTAATTAGCTAAATCTGTGTTCTATCTGGTCAGGAAGTTCTTCACAAGGATGCTTATGGGCAAACCCTCTGTGTCAGGAGGTGTTCAGGAAAAGACTGGATGAGGCATTTAGTGCCATGGTCCAGATGACTGGATAGGGTTGGGTGCTAGGTTGGACTGGAAGGGAGGTACCAACACCAAGTATTTCTATTCTAGCTAAACTACATGCTTTATATAGGCCAAAACCTGTTCAGAGAATCAAGCAGGTTGGAAGAGAAATCCAAGATCATCCAGCCAAACCTAGCACCCAGCCCTAGCCAGTCAACCAGATCATGGCACTAAGTGCCTCAGCCAGGCTTGGCTTCAACACCTCCAGGGACAGTGACTCCACCACCTCCCTGGGCAGCCCATTCCAATGCCAATCACTCTCTCTGCCAACAACTTCCTCCTAACATCCAGCCTAGACTTCCCCCAGCACAACTTGAGACTGTGTCCCCTTGTTCTGTTGCTGGTTGCGTGGCAGAAGAGACCAACCCCCACCTGGCTACAGCCTCCCTTCATGTAGTTGTAGCCAGCAATGAGGTCTCCCCTGAGCCTCCTCTTCTGCAGGCTGCACACCCCCAGCTCCCTCAGCCTCTCCTCATAGGGTTTGTGTTCCAGGCCAATCACCAGCTTCGTCGCCCTTGCAGACAGGCAGGCTCCTATTTTCCATGCACACAACTGTTGTGAAACTGCCATGAAAAGGAAGCAGAGAGTTAAGAAGGATTATGTGAATAGATCCATATCAAAAGTCAGTACAAGCATGTCATTGTGTGTACCCATCTGATACTCCTACATTCTGGGAATCCACATTGGTGAGAGCTCACCTAGAATAATGTTTCCATCTCTGGAGTGCTCAGTACAGGAAAGGCATGGATCTGTTGGACTAGATCCAGAGGAGGGCCAGAGAAATAATCAGAAGGATAAAACACTTCTCCTATGAGGACAAATAAAATCTTTATAATGAAAGGCCATAAACACTATGGATTAACAAACATCATCTGAAACACACTGTAAGTGAACACAGAGGTCAGTGTACCAATAGACAGAGTAATAAAACAACCAAAAAATTCCTATCTTCTAACAGAGCTGCAAATAATAATTGCCAAGTGGCATCTTGAGTTAGATCTTGGAAGGAATGCTAGCAGAAAAAAAATGCACTTTGTTTGAATGAAAAATTAGTGACTACAATATGTGGATTGGAGTCAATGAAGACAGAAATGTGTCTGAAAAATTGACATTCGTGAAGTTATAGAACACAGCCTGGAAGGAACTGAAAGAGGTTCCCCTCCCAGTACAAAGTAAGGTTAGTAATAACTACATCTGGGTCTTTGTTGAGATGCAATTGTACACTCTTTTAATAAGAAAAAACAAACAAACAAAACCCCCACACTCAAATAAAACAAAACCAAACCCAAACAAACAGAATGAAAAAAACAGAACCAAACAAAAAACCACCACACACACACACACAAATCTCCACAACAACCAACCAGAAAAGTCTGTAACATGATAAAGCTTCCATGACCTTTACATAAAACCTCTTTAATTGATGAACAACTCCTTTAAAACACAACTGCATTTCTTGATGTACTTTTAGACAATAACTTCATCCCCTGACTGCAGCAGGCTGGGAGAATAATCTATTTTCATGTTGAATCTGTTTAACATATGAAGTATTCATAGTAGTTATACATTTTAGATCTCTGAGGGCTTTTATCACATATCCTTGAAGTTTAATTCTGCTGACTTATCTTCCCAATTCTTTTTTCTTTCATTAGAATTCATTATACCATCTCTTTGTAATTCTCAGTGAAATGCTCTTTGAAACGATGCACATCTCCTTGATGGACAATGCTTAAAACTAAAAGCTGCTCTACATGCTCCCAGCATTATTTAGGCATTTGCAATAGTTCCATTGCAATTCCTGTTCTGGGCTTTGAAGGCTGTATGCAGGTCCTTTACATGCATGTCAACAGTTTCCATCTTTCCCTCCTCTATTTTGGGTAAATCATGACTTTCATCCTTAATATTCCTTCCATGCCTTTTCACCTTATTAGTAATAGCTTTGATTCTCCCATTCTGCATCTATTTTGCATTGCATTACTATTCTGCAAAGAAGCACAGAAAGGATGGAGATTGAGAATGAGGTCATTACCACATGAGGAAAACCTGCAATGAAAAGAACTAAAAATGGTTCAAATTCTTGCCTCTGGCTAATCATAACAAAGTTTTGAATAAAATCAATGCCTGAAGAAGAGATCCTGTAGAGAGAGCTCTAACCAGGTAAAGGGTAGCATCTCCTCAATGGAAACTGGATGTGTGTATGCTGCAGAAAGAAAACCCAAACAGTTTAGGCAGCAGAAATCCATACCTTTGACATCAAGCATATGCAGAAAAGAGATACAGAACCACAGAACTGTCAAGGTTGTAAGGGACTGCAAAGATCATCCAGTTCCAACTCCCCTGCTACGGGCAAGGACACCTCACAGTAGAGCAGGTTACTCAGAGCCCCATCCAGCCTGGCCTTAAAAACTCTGAAGAATTATTTAAAAGCTATTTGGTATTTTGGGCATTACTCACTCCCCACTCTTATGAAATCATCCAGACTAGACTCAGCTGCTTGGAAATTAAGGAATGAATCTTACAAACACAACAAACAGAAAGAAGGAGGACAGAGTTCATGACAATTACCCTTAGCTAGGTGTCTGTACTCATACTTTCTCTTTGGACACACAATTTATGATTTTGCTCTATACAAAGGCCTGAATAACTTTCTAAATCCACTCCTTTCACCCAAGCACACCATTTTCTTGTGAAACTGATTCCTTTGCTTGGAACATTCATTATTTCTACTTCAGTAACTTCTTAAAAACACATACACTGTGACTCTTATACAAAGAAAGATGAATAAACATAGAGCAAAACCAGGGTGAACATTTTCAGTAGCTTCTCAGCATCATATGTAATGTAAGAGTAATCTGATGATTCCGTCTTCAGAGGGCATAACTTCCTTCAGGTTCTGCATCTAGTTGATTTGATAGACTTATTTAACCAGTAAGCAATTCAAATTTGCTTGAAATGAAGAACAATCTATTTGAAATTGACTTTGGTTCAAAGAAATGACTCCACAAATTTATCTAGAGGAGAGAGTCGTGTTTGTATTAACTGGTAGCAGGGCTGCTACTCAGAGAATGGAGAAGTGAGCCTGCATGGCTGCCAGAAATCCAACATGGAGAAATGCTGAGTCCTGTTTCATGGAGGGAAGAGCTTCCCTTACAGCACTGTCTGAGGATGGCCAGGACAACGATTAGCTCTGCAGAAGGAGCCTTAGCGTGATTGCAGGCAGTAAATGTAATGTATTCCTATGGTGTGCCCTGGCAGCAAAGGTGCCCAACAGCTCGATGAGCAGAGACACAGCTCACAGATCAAGGGAGGGGATTATCTCCTTTTATGTAGCATTTGTCAGATCACACATAGATGTTACAGCAAATTTTGAGCCCCTAACTGAGGGAAAGACTTGGACAAGCTGGAGCCATCTCACCAGGGGCCCTTGTCCTTCCATCCTGACTATCTTCTAGTCCTACAAAGAGAAATAAGGGGCAAAAATAAAAGCTCAAGGAGAATTTTCAACTGAAAGTTAATTGAAGGGAGTAACATCAAATAATTGTTTTGGTCTTGTAGCCTTCCCTAGACGTCTGCTATAAGCCAGTATCTGTCATAGCTCTTATGTTATTGCTATTTAAAGCAATGGTAAACATATATAGGCTAAGATACTTTATAAAGCCTTCCCATGATGCAAAGTAAGAAAGTAAATTAAAATAAAATTATATTGAAGATCACAGGATGTCAGGGGTTGGAAGGGACCCAAAAAGATCATTGAGTCCAACCCCTCTGCCAAAGCAGGACCATATAATCTAGCTCAGGTCACAGAGGAATGCATCCAGACAGGCCTTGAAAATCTCCAAAGCAGGAGACTCCACAGCCTCTCTGGGAAGCCTGTGCCAGTGCTCAGGCAGCTGTACAGCACTAAAAGTCCTACCATTCCCAACAGGTATGATGTTAGTGTGATATTGAATAATCATCTGCAGATCCAACTGGCTAAAACCATGACACTAGCCTAGGTTGGTTAGCAACTGAGATGACTATAAATATCTGACTAATTCTGTCCTGCAAAGAAGATATCTACCTGTAAAGATCTTGGTTTGTTTAGCCTAGCAGACATCAACTCAAAAAGCTCTATTGCCAGTTGGACTATTGTGTTTTACAGCAACGAAGCAAATCTGTCAGTTAAGTAAGCACATATTATTGATACAAGAGTAAATGAATTAACCTTGTCAAGAATGTGTTTAAATTGGAAATTGAAAGGATATCAGGCCAGCAGGATTGGAGAATTCTGAGCATCCTCTTTATGGTGGTGGGGAGGTTTTAGAGAAAATCTCATGAAGTTTGAGAACAGAAATACTGAATTAAATCAGCCAAGGGCTGCAGGTAGTAGCCCAGAAAGTCCTTTATGTTTTGCTTTCTTTTTTAATTTCTTCTGTGGCTTAGTAATTACATCTGATTGATTTAGATAAAGAGGTGTGTATGTGGTTTTATTTCCCTAAACTTCCACCTAATGAAGCATTGTAAATTGAATTATTGTTTACATGAACTCCATTTGGCTTTGCTTGCTACAAAGAAAACAACTAAACAAACAAACAAGGCTGCAAAATGTCTAGTCAGGTAACTATGTGACTTTATTGAACAAATAAAATTGTCCAAAGTAATCTTGTTTAAGAAACTGGTTTTTTTTTGTTTTGTTCTTTTTTTTTCCCCTTTAAGGCAGTTTCACATGATGCATTTCCACAGTAAAGATAATTTTTTTCATCCAGATCATAGAATCAAGCAGGTTGGAGATGTAGTAGAGGCCTCTTCCCTAGAGACATTGAAGGTCAAACTTGATGGGGCCCTGAGCAATCTGATCTCTCTGGATGTGTGCCTGCTCACTTCAGGGGAGTCGGACAAGATGACTTCTCAAGGTCCCTTCCAACCCAATGCATTCTATAACTACTGAGATAATGCCAATATTCCAGCCTCTCAAACGTCTCTGTGAAACCCTCCCATCATCTGGTACCTCAGAGAAGCACCTTTAGGAAGACCCCTTAAGAATGTTTAGATTCAGAAAGAAATAGCTGGGTGATGATGACACAGAAGTACAGTTCCTTTTCAAAATAGTAGCCTGTGTGTAGTGCCTAGCCAAATTGTGTTGTGCCTAACCAAATTGTGTTGTGCCTGAATGCTGAAGAGGTATGAGAAGCATGCAGAAAATTGCATTTAGCATGCCCCAGTTTGACTGGGACATCTCATGTGCATAATGGTGGTGCTTTAGGTGTTCCCCGCCCCCCACATTTTAGAAGGTACCCAAACTAGACTCAGCCAGTTCTGAGAATATAAATGAAGCTATTTATTTACAGCTAGCACAATATACAAGCAGCTATTTACAATATGTACAGTTATAGACAGAAATATACAAGGTAAAAGGTAATACAGAAACACAGCAGCCCTCCCAGAAACCTGAGTCCCCAGGAGGAGCTCTCAACCACCCCTGCACCTTCCCCCTGCCCCTCTCAACCTTACCCCAGTCCTAAGGAAGAAAAGAGGTTAAAAAGCAAGGTGAAGTGAGGGAGATGCAGCTCAGCCAAAGCCCAGCCAGAAAGTGAAGACAAAATGTTTACCCTTCTTGTTCCCATACATCTCAGCGAGACTCTGAGGGAAGGAGACATCACCAGTGTTTTCCTTTCATAGCCTATCATCTAGCTCTTTTCACCAAAACATTCTAGCCTGCTTCAAACTAGCACAATAACGAACTGCTTTTATAATCCTCTGCTTTGCTTCATAGCTTCTATCCTCAGTCCATAGGGGCCAGTTGTGAATTCCTTGTGAAACAGCTCTTGAGAATTTGAAGTGGTCTTCTCCAGGCAGTGTATTAATTTTATGCTTGTTGATGAGTCGAGAAAATGAAGGAATAATCCATGCATGAAAGACCAAAGCCAGAAGACATCTTATGCTTACATGAGTAATTAAGCTCCCTTCTGGTCTTTTTGGGTCCTATTTTGTACGTAGTTTCTCTGGTTCCACTGCAGAGTGTGAGGAAGGAAAGAAAACCAGACAGAATTAGTCCCAAAGCCAAATCAAAATTGCAACATGCCACAGGGAAGATAAATAATGATACAGGAAATAAAACCCTTTTATGTTGAAAAGTTTTAATAATATAAATTCATCACTTCCTGGGCAAAGTATTTTAATGAATATTACTGGTTTTAATTGGTTTAGCAATTATGTAAGACATTGGCAATGCCATTTCCTGAAAACAGAGTTAGAAAATCAGTCTCTCTCTTCCTAATCCCAGGAAAAGTTTCAAATAAAAGCTGAGCATTCCCTTTGCAAGAGATTGCAGAAATACAGCACACCACATCCTTTGGTGTTGCTTATTGGACTACTCAGATGTCCAACTGAATGAATTCAATGTCAATGGCTTCTGGGGAAAGAAGGAATATGCAAATTTAAATCCATCTTTTGAGTTTCTCTTTTCAAGTCAGGTACCTGAATATCTCAGCAAACAAATTCCCTTATGGGTATGGTCCAAAGAGCTGTCCTGAACACAGTTTTACTGCCTGCAGTTCCAATATTGACTATGGCATTATTTCAAAAGGAATGATAGAAATTCTAACTTTAAGTAATCCAAATTGATATTAGATACCACGATCTAGAAAAGCTGAAAGCTCAAAGGAGCAGTAGGCTATACAAATTCAGAAGGCATGGGGATAAAGTGGTCTGCAACTGAAACACATGAAGGACTCTAACGTGAAAACATCAACAATGAGGTCAGGTAAGGAGCAGTAACAATAAAATCTACAAATAAAACTGCAACAAATTGCTATGGGAAGCAAAAAAGACCAATTGGCACTTAGTGCCATGGTCTGGTTGACTGGCTAGGGCTGGGTGCTAGGTTGGACTGGATGAGCTTGGAGGTCTCTTCCAACCTGGTTGATTCTATGATTCAATTAAAAGTCTTTCTTAAGCATGCTATGTAGAAGAATCTACTACTCTATTTTTTTGTTAAATAAGACAGATTGATCGATTTATTGTCATTGCTGCATCTGAACACACACCTCACAGACTTGTGAGGATCTGACAAATCAGTGGATAATGTGAAGTCATGTTTCAGAATTTAGTATATTAGGTAATATTTAAAACCTAAATAACTTTCAAGTGACACTCTATTTGATGGTTTATTTTGAGTGATCCAGATTAAATACTGCTGTGCAAATTGTGTGCAAAATCTGGGAGGTTTACTTAGAAAAAAATAAATTAAAATGCACAATTACTTAAAAAACTAAATGAGTCTGAACAAACTCTGTACCCTTTTCCATTGTGGGAAGAGGAGGAGGTAGGAAAGCAGTCATGACAGAAGGGTTGCTCAGGTGGTACATTAACACCTTTGAAGGCTTAACTGGGCAGGCTTTGAAGTAGACCTGCTGCAAGAATCGAGGCAGTACTGTGGTTTTGCATGCATATAGTGTTGGCTGAGTAAAGATGCAGTATGTTCCCATCAGCTAAAACTGAATCAGGCTCAAGTAGCCTGTCAGGATAAAATCCAATAGAGTCAGAACCCCACTAGATGGTGATTGCTGTTTGGTGATTGCACAGAATAGGAAACTGTTTATATCACAGTATCATCAGGGTTGGAAAAGACCTCACAGATCATCAAGTCAAACCCTTTAGCACAGAGCTCAAGGCCAGACCATGGCACCAAGTGCCACGTCCAGTCCTGCCTTGAACAGCTCCAGGGACAGCAACTCCACCACCTCCCCGGGCAGCCCATTCCAGTGTCCAATGACTCTCTCAGGGAAGAACTTTCTCCTCACCTCCAGCCTAAATTTCCCCTGGCTTAGCTTGAGGCTGTGTCCTCTCGTTCTGGCGCTGGCCACCTAAGAGAAGAGAGCAACCTCCTCCTGGCCACAACCTCCCCTCAGGTAGTTGTAGAGTTATGTGTAGCCTTTTTGTATCAATTAGCAAACCAATAAATTATATGGACTTTATTTATTATTATTTTCTTGCTACAACCAATGCCCTGCTCATTCACTCTATATTCAAAAGAATGTCCAGAAAGTTCCTCTCTTTTGTTTAGAATTTAGAACCAAGATAGAGCATTAGCTCTTAAACTGCTACACACAGCCTCTGAACATTCCCAGCTAGAGGCATTTTTTTGGTGCCTGTGATGTTTTTGTAGCTTAGTAACCCATAGTGGGTCCTTCTGTAAGTGCTTTGCACTCCTCCTGTGAAGCCATGCGGCCGCAGTGCCTTTGGCTAATGGAGTCCATGCCTACTTGCGGCTCGAAGAATCACTGCCTTGCATTTGTTATCCACCTGACTCCCTTACAGCCCGTTGGCTTTGTGCTGGAAGTGACTTACCTGTGAGCTTCCAGTTCCACCAAGTACTTCAACTCTCCATGAGCAAGCAGAAGGAAGCAGCTAAACAGAGAGAAGCTCAGCCTAAGGAGACCCAGCACCTGTGGGTGGCATGATCATAAGCTTCCTATCCTGCCTAGCCGGGGGGCCACACCAGGCCCCCCGGCCTTTAGATCACCTCCACCATTCACCCAGTGTGCACCATGGGGACTCACCGGTGATGATCTGAGGAGGATCCCTCTGCCCAGATGGGCAAGCTTGGGGCTTGCCTTTCCTGGAGCTGATTATAAAGGGGAGTGAGAAGGGAGGGCAAAGTGGCCACACCTGGGGTGGGAGGAGTCTCAACAGCACCCAGGTGCTCTGGGTTTGGGGGGAAAAAGGTCAAAACACAGTGTGGGGTGGGAAAGGAGCAGATATGGTGGGAAAGGGAAGCTGGGGACAGAGTGGCTGGAGAGCAGCCAGGAAGAAAGAGACCTGGGGGTGCTGGTAGACAGTAGGCCAGCAATGCCATTGGCTCTCTTGGCCACCTGGGCACACTGCTGGCTCATGTTCAGCTACTCTCTATCAGTACCCCCAGGTCCCTTTCTTCCTGGCTGCTCTCCAGCCACTCTGCCCCCAGCCTGTAGTGCTGCTTGGGGTTGTTGTGGCCAACACTTGGCCTTGTTAAATGTCATCCCATTGGCCTCTGCCCACCCATCGTAATGGTGCAAACTTAACAGTCAGTACTTTCCAAGCGCATTCCAAAACAAAGATAGATTTTTTTGTGTTACAAAGAAACTGTCCTGTCCATTCTGTGCAGGAGGATGCTCATTCTTTAACATGCAGATCTAACTAAAACACCACCATCAGTTTTTCACCTTGCTGATAAATGGATCTAGCCGTTGGTTTATAGAACATGGAATGACTCATTAAAATGAGGAAGATGCCCCTGCAAATGTATTAATTTCACTTTCTTATCAGCTTTTTCTTGTTGCTTTTTCAATTTTTAGCAGTGCTGAGCACGATATTTTATCTGCTTTGCCACCAGCAGGAATCGAATCCAATTCCTATTGCTGACGCTAACACCATGTGTTTACCTAGTATCAGATCTTCAATAATAACACTAATATTGCATTATATTTTATATTCATACCTTGCCTGCTTGCCTGATTTTTTTTTTCAGTTGAAAGTTTGTTTCTCCTTTCTGCACCTTTAATTTTATACCTGGTCTTTTTCATGTCTGCAAATACTCTTTATCTTCAACGTTTTTGGTGTTAGGATGTTGTGTGATTGCTTACTATTACTTGCATTGCAAGCCTCTCACCTTATCTCTGTGGTTATGATGTTCTACTGTATTTGCAGCACTTTGCTATTTAAAATACTGTCTATTGCCTGCTACTGCATGTAAGAACTTTCCCTATTTTGGATCAAGTTGTAAGACCAACTTTATGGTAACTAGAAATGTTGTTTATTTTCCTCCCTGAATGATTTGTCAAATATGATTAAAACAAACAATTTGACTGCAAGCAATCTGAGAATATTTATATTTTAGAGGTGTTTGCCATTGCTTTGAAGGGAGTGAGGGCAGGTTTAAAAAAGCAGTGGGGGGAAATGGGAGGAGTAAGTAAGATATTAAAGGCAGTGAAGATAAACAGCACAAATCACACACCTATCAACCTACTAGATCTATTTATCTAGTCCTTTGTACTTAAAAACCCCAACCAACCAACCAACCAACCAACCAAAAACCCACAACCAAACCAAAACCAACAAACCAAATGAAAAAAAGCCCCAAATCCAACCAAGCCAAAGACTTGATTTAAAAGATAACAAAAGCTACTGAAGCAGAGAAAGGGGAATATTCCATAAAATGTTTAAACCAGAGGGCTAATCTATTTGACAGAATCAGAAGAATTGGCAATGGAAGCACACAGAAGGGATCGAGAGGCAAAGGATTTACTTGGAAGAAGGCCTGGAAAGGGCTGAGGTGTCCTCCTCTGACAGTGATGGTGACTCCTTGTGTTAACCTCAGAAAATGAGAAGAGGATGCTGGTAGCCAGGCTATAGACAGGCAGCTCCTCTCAGAGGAGTGCTGGAAAAGGCTGTGGAGTCTACATTTCTCTCAAGGCACATAGCAGTTTGTAGGTCAGTGTGCTAGTTTGAAGCTAGCTAGCATGTTTTGGTGAGAACTAGATTACAGGCTGTGGAAGGAAAACAATGGTGGTGTCTACTGCACTCATAGGCTTGCTGAGATGTATAGGAACGAGAAATAAAAACATAGATAACCACTTCTGCTGCTGGCAAGCTTGGAGCTGCATCTCTCTTCTAACCTCATCCTCTGTTTCTTTAATTAATCCACTTTGCTTCCTAACCCCCTGGCCAAACCTCCATTCTTCCTTGGGACTGGGGTAAGGTTGAGAGGGGTAGGGGGAAGGTGAAGGAGTGGTTGAGAGCCCCTCCTGGGGACTCAGGTTTCTGGGAGGGCTGTTGTGTTTCTGTATTACCTTTTCCCTTGTCTATTTCTGTCTATAACTGTATCTACTGTAAATATCTGCTTGTATATTGTGCCAGCTGTAAATATAAACTTCATTCAATTTCCAGAGCTGGCTGAGTCTAGTCTGATTTCTAAAGTGTGGGGGGGCAGGGAACACCCAAACCATCACATTCAGCAAATGCATGTGATTTCTCCAGCCAGTTTGACTGAACTACCCCTGCTCAAACTCTTCACAGACAACCTTTCTTCTTACAGCTCATTCTGTTTGGTGATGACCGAGAAACTGCAATGCTTTGAAGTTCTTCACTCAGTTTACGACTGGAACTGCTTGGTGCCCCCTAGCGGCGCATAATTGAATCGCACAGTCATAGAATAGCCTAGCTTGGAAGTGACCTCAGAGATCAGCTTCTCCAGCCCCTCTGCTATGGGCAGGGATGCTTATCAGCTAAATTTGGCTCCCCAAGCCCTCATCCAATCTGGCCTTAAACACCTCCAGGGAGGAGGCATCCACAACCACTCTGGGCAGCCTATTTCAGAGTCTCATCACTCTTGTGCAGAACGTCTTAATAAGTCTAAACCTGTTCTTGATCAGCTTAAAATCATTACCATAGTCCTGTTTCTAGACACCCTTATTGAAAGTCCCTCTCCAACTTTTCTGTAGGTGATCTTCAGGTATTGGAAAGCAGCTATAATGTACCCCTAGAGCATTCTCTTCTCCAGGCTGAACAACCCCAGCTCAGTCAGCCTATCCCCAAAACAGCAGTGCACAGTACAGAGCACAGAATCACAAAATCACAGAATGGTAGGGGTTACAAAGGACCTCTGGAGATGACAGGATGTCAGGGGGTGGAAAGGACCCAAAGAGATCAAGTCCAACCCCCCCTGCAAGAGCAGGACCATGCAATCTAGCTCAGATCACAAAGGAACACACCCAGACAGGCCTTGAAAGTCTCCAGAGATCATCTATTCCAACCTCCCCTGCTAAAGTGGGTTTGCTTAGTTCAGATTGCACAGGATGTCTCACTGAAACATGGCCTTCTCTCTAAAAACTTACAGATGCCTGAAGTCCACCCACGGTGGCGACATCCAGTTTGAAGTCTCCAATACAACATGGTGAAACTGAGAGAGTGGTCAGGTGGGGTGCTTCTTCCTGGCATCCACTCACCAAATATTAGTAACAGAAAATAATTAACAGTGAGAGGCAGTGTGTTCTAATGCAAGTGCTGGTCTTGAGACACTCAGCAAATGGCAAGTTCCTTTAACATTCACTACCATTTTCTGCTATAATGTGATCCTTATGTATTGCTTGTAGTCCTCATACACTTTTAAAGGTTCTATTTGCAATCTACTCACTCTTGTCAGATAACACCAGCATTCCCTGGAAGATAGACAAAGACCCATCACAGCTGCAGTCTTACCATTCTTTCTTTCCTTCATTCCTTTAATCCTAAAGACTTTTGTTCATCATAGAATAATTTCTTTGATTACAGCACTCAGAGGATGAGTCCTACTCATCAGCTTCACTTCTCTGTAACAGTTGCCTCCAGTTGCTTTTATGACTGGTATTCAGATTTTAGATGTTCAAACTAAAGTGCAAATTCCATGAAGCAAAATCATCCAATAGCTGTACAAGTGGCACTTGTTAAACTCTTCTCCCAGTTTTCATATCATTGTTATGTTGATGGTTTGATTAACTTTGTTTGACAGTTCATCAGCACTTGATAAGTTCTTAATGATCTTTTTTTCTACCAGAAGCTTTAAAAGGCCTCTATAAGACAATGAGGAAAATGTAGCACCCAGTTACTAGCCATTAGTCATAGCAATAAATGTAGAATTTCACAACATGGTATGCCTGGGGTTCCTGGAAATTCTGAACATATTAGCTCACTTGTTAACAATTGTCCTCACTGAAGGAAAAAGGAGGAACCACTCCTGTGTATCTTGATTAAGTACTTGACTTCTTTTTCACACTGACAAGGCAGCTGCATAATAAAATGTATGATTCTCCTCCCCTTACCAATCAGAAATTGAGAGTCCTTGCTGCAGAAGTACTGTCACCATGTGAAAGCAAGCTTACTACTACTCTCCTAGCTCTTTAATTCTAAGTGTCTCACATAATCTGAAACAAACCCAGGAATTACTGTAAATAGAGGAGGTGCAGTAAATAGTTGTGCACAGTGATGCTGTCAACAGAATAAGCGTTGCAATTTTCTACAGAAGCTGACATTCCCCAAGCATCAGCAGTCTCCTAGGGAACAACGCCAAGCCATCATACCAACACCACTGCGAGTGCAGCTTCAGATTTTCTCTCCCACAGTCAATGTGAATTGATGTCTCTGCTCCTGAGATAATACCACATATTATGGATTGAGTTAAATCTGCTGTTGTTATTCATACTATGCTGCAGTTATGGCAGCTTCAGAAAAATGAAAGTGCTAACTGGAGCAAAGTATTACAGGGCTTGAGGTTCAGACTGCAACGTGGAAGGCTTCCTGTTCCAGTTGCAGCTTCTCAGTTCTGGGTTCTTAGGTGCTGGTTCTTTTCTGCATGCATGGTAGTGGAATGTGTGGGAGTTGAGCAGCTGCTGGGTTTGGCTTTCTGTTTTATGCTGGTTCTTACCCTGTATTTCACTGTGCTGCTTCTGCAAATAGGCTAAGATAAGGTAATTATGCATTGTATTATTAGATTAATTAGATTATTACCTAAAGTAATTATGTTACATTAAACTCCTAGCTCTTTATCTCAGTCCCAAGTTATGTGTGTGTGTTACTCTTCCTCTCCCTATTTTGTTGGGGGAGGAGGGAGTTTATCTCTTGCGCTAAACCTTTACACCACACACTATAAAACTCTGGCTTAGAAAAAAATGTCTCTGGATTGAATTACTAATAAAGAATTCATTCCCAGTAGCCCTATCTCAATAGAACCTCTGCACTGGTTAAATAGCTAGGGCAGAAGAGGCACACAAATGGTCTAATTAACGTTGACTGCAAGGAGAGCCCAGAGTAGGCATGGGAGCTTAGTCTTGAAATTTAGGCTTTATTCTTACTGACCAGTATGGAAAGTAATTTTTCTCAGTGTGGGAAGAACATTTACTAATGATCACCAAACCTTTTGCATTTCTGACTGGTTCAAACCAGATTCTACCAGAACACCCACACAGACATTCAATTTTTTGCTATGAAAGGATGGAGAAAATTGAACCAGTATTTGAATCATTACTCTCACACACAGATGTGCCTTCAAAGTAGTTTTACAATGTCTCTAGTTATTGCATTCAAGAAATGACACATTGGATTTGAAAGGCACAGAATTTCACCCACACATCTGGAAGCACTTGAAGCATGTGTTACTCAGCTGTCCCATGCTCAGCTCACTTGTAGAATTGCCTTCCTCCATCTTCCCTTGAATATTCTTATAGCAATTGAAGACTTGATTTGTTTTCAGACTGTCCTTGGAACTGCAGTTTACTCACACAGTTCTTGTCAATACACTGTGCTTGTGAGCACACTTCTGATGAGGCATTTCTGTAAATTAACTCTTTTGTCACAGTTGATGAAAAACTCATCATGAGCTTCTGGCTTTCTGCTCAAAATGAGGCTCCTCTATCCTTCTCTTGTGAGACGCTGCCTGGAATAGTGCATACAGTTCTGGTGCCACCAACACAAGAAGGACATGAAACTGTTGGAGCAAGTACAACGAAGGGCCACAAAGATGATCAGAGAGCTGGAGCTCCTCCCCTGTGGAGACAGACCGAGAGAGTTCACCCTGGAGAAGAAAAGTCTCCAGGGAGATCCTATAGCAGCCTTGCTATAGTGCTCTGAAGGAGCAGTACAAGAAACCTGGGGCAGGGGTGGGGGGGCAGTTTTTACAAGGGATTATTGTGATAAGATAAAAAAGGAATGGATTGAAGGTTGAACAGGGTAGATTTAGACTGGATATTCGAAAGAAATTCTTTACAGGAAGAGTGGTGAGACACTGGAACAGATTGCCCAAGGAGACTGTGGATAGCCCCGGCCTGGAGATGCTCAAGGCAAGGTTAGATGAGGCCTTGAGCAACCTGGTCTAGTGGAAGGTGTCCCTGCCCATGGCAGGGAGGCTGGAACTAGATGACCTTCAAGGTCCCTTCCAACATAATCCCTTTTATGAATCCATGATGTGTTTGTGACCTTACCAAAGAAGCATTCCGTGGTAAAAAAGCTAAAAGTTCATGGCACTGTCTTCTACTTGAAATTGATTGTCTGATAAAAAAAAGGGCTTGGGAAAACTTCACATGGAACTTAAAAACCTATAGAAGTTGTTGTATTGTTAGAAACTCTTACGAAGGAACTACAACAAAACTAAGTATCTAATGTAAAGACTGGGGAAAAGACAGAATAATTTGAACATTTTATTGTATGTTTGAAGATGACAGCTGAGGACACTAAAAAGGCTTAGTAAAGATGCTCCTTAGCTAAAACTAGGAAAAAAATGCTGAAATGACTACTATGGTTTGAATAAAGCAAGAGTCCTGTACTGACAGCAACAACTCAGCTTAGAAAGGAAACACAATATTGTGCTGATGAATCTTTTACCAGGAGGTTTCTAGGAAAATATTTTTTCAAAGGCTTTTGGTCTCACCTTTCTGCCTTGATAAGTATAAGTGCAAAAGTATCCTTCCTGAATGCTTCATCCTTCAAGTTCTCAGAGATATAAAGAATGACAGAACTCATTTGAATTTATTTTGTGGGTCCACTGGTAAAAAACCCTAAAGAAAATTGATTTTCACTTGTAATTGTAGATTCTTTCCCTCAGTACTGCTGTTTACAGAGAACTGCTGTGCAAACCACAGCTGCAGCTATGGTGCAAAAGGCTTTTTTCACTCTAGATAGTCCCAGCTAAGACTGAGTATGACAGCTGTTCTGAGAATACTCAAAGATCTTAAGAGTTCAACAGTAAAAAATAAATACATTTCGTATAAACTAAGCCACCAGGCATAGTGGAAAAAATGAAACACATTATTTAAACAATACTGAGGCTGCTTACAAATGACACAGGGAAAAAAAAGAGCTTTGATAATATGATGCATTAAGGAACTTTACCCCACTGTTGAAATGTACCAGACCAGCTCAGACAGGTTGGAAGTAAGATAAAGCTGTATTTATGGCAAAGCTAAATTTACAAGCATATATGCAAAATACATTTACAAGTAGGTACAATTGTCTACAAATGAGAAATAATATAGAAATCCAAATTCCCTCCCAGACAAACTGCCTGGAAGAGACTCCAAGCCACCCTCTCTTTCTCTCTCTCTTTCCCAGACAGACAAACAATTAATTGATTGGCAAAGCTTACTTTGTTATCTGGAAATGTTAGCTGGGGTTAGTGGAAGAGATTAGAGAGAAGAGATCCAACGCTTATGAGCGAAGAAGGCAAAAGAGGGATAAATTGTTTATGTTTTGGCTTTTTATCCCTTTTACCAAACCAATGAATGATATTGACTTTATCACTATTTTCTTTTCACAACCAATGATCTAATTTCTCTCTTTAGACTATTCCAGTTAACCTCAATCAGCTTTATTCCAACAGCTCTTCAAACTTTCCATCTACTAGCAGAAAGTCCCTTTGGGGTAACCACAGGCTGAAGTGCACACATGCCAGAACATCTGATGTGGAGCACTGGTGCTCTCAGATGCAGAGAGTACATTGTTATGCAAACATGATGCAGTTTCTTGAATAAGATACATTTGTAAGCAGCTACTAAAGCACAGGTATATAAAATCAGAGCAAAAGCTTGTTTTGACAAATTTCAGAGAGGGGAGGGTGGGGATCTGGAATGCAATTAACCTATGCAAATTCTGAGCGTAGGCTGTGTCAGAAATGCAATGGGCTGTAACCAAACTGCAGGTGAGGTCAACTCTTTTGCAAATTAAAGTTACTGGAGAGAAGAAAGCAATAGATAAATTTTACCATTCTAGTCAGCTGAAATTGTGCAAGCAAGGAAATTTTTCAGAACGGTGAAGATCCATCTCTGGTGTATTGATGCAAAGATGGAACTGGGAAGAAAGGTTAATTTTCTCCTCTTCCTTCTCAGTGATTTCCAGAGAAATAACTTCTGTCTCCATAGCAGTTCTTGCAAAGATGAAGACCAAAAATGTAGAATTACTACAATAAGCATCATAAGAAGTTTTTAATTTGTAATGACATTATTTTGGAGTGGACTCTTTAATTAAATATATAATCTTAAGGGCATAAGTCAAAGGCAATTAAATCCAAAGAACCTATGTTGACCTGAACACATGGGCCTGGAATGAAAGAAGACCAAATCCTTCAAGCAGAGAAACCAAAGTATGTCAGAGAATTTACTTTAAAATAAAATCAAGTGTTATTCATAGAATTAGAGGAATTAGCAATGTAAGTGCCTGAAAAACATTACAGGAGTACAACCTCACAAATATAATAGACAGAAAATAGTCTGAAGACTGAAATTGTCTTTTCTTCCCAAGATATTAAGAAATATTCACAAGTGGCTGGCTTCTTAGGGCTAGCTATCCTCAAGATTTAGCTACTGAGTTGGAAGGGTGTAAAGGTTTTGTTGCCACTGTAGCTGGGAGCTTTGCTTGGAGTATAGCACCAGAATACTTTTCTAAGGGAGAGCTCATCTCTTTATTGTACAACTGCTTTCAAGGACTGCATTAATGGCTGTACTACAAGTAGTGTGTTACTTAATTTATTACTGTGTTTCTATGCACCCTAGGGTTAACCTCTATACTAATGTAAAGGTTTCACTGTTACGTGAGCCACTCTGATCTTGTTGTGTGGCCAGCTCTCATCATTATTTCTTTCCTACAATCTGATCCTTAATTACTCTTCACTCCCATCTCCTGAATTTGGATCAGAAGCAGAAAGAAAATTTGCTCTGGAGAATACAAATCAGAAGTTCCAAGAGCAGAATACATATATAGGATTGGGAGACATTATGTTGTTGTGGGAGAAGACAATCTTCAGTACTCTCAATGATTGAAAGAATTCCCCCTGCGTGCAGCATGGGGAATAGGAGCTGGGAATCCAGGTGCAGTCATGGGGTTCTGCCCTGGTGCCAATTACAGAGCCATGGTGGGACAGCTCCCATGACTGCAGAGTGCTCCTTTTTAGGAAAGGGCATCAAGGCAAGGTGGTGGACTTGCTCTTTGTGTGAGGGAGCAACTAAAATGTCTTGAGTTCTACCCAGGAGTGGATGAGGGGCGGGTTGAGAGCTTGTGGGTGTGAATTAAGGGACAGGCTAGCATGGGTGATACAGTTGTATGCCACCTGATCAGGAAGTTGATGAGCAACATCTTTGTTCTTGGGCAGCATGATTTTTAAGGTGATGTGTTATGAATGCCAGATTTGATCAATGACTTGCATGCATTTTCAGTTCCACTGCAAAGGCTTTGGGTTTAGATGATTAGTGCTTACAAAACTTTCCTTCACATTAATTATATGTTTTATACTAGAAATATTCTGCATTGCATATCCTTCCCGTGAGCATAGAGCTGCATGGAGCTCTGCCCATGGATAAGGATCATGTGAGACTGAAATGCTTTCTCCTTTTCTTTAAATGAAGATGAGATGAACAGAAAAGCTGCACTCAGAAATGTGTAGTGAAATACACTCCTCCTTTTGTCTAATGACTTCTTGGGTTCCTAAGACCATTTATAACACAATAACTATTTAAAAAATCAAGAAGTCTGCAATTTTAAGAGGTACTGTGCACAAGAGGATTTTTTTTAAAGGCCAGTGAACTAAATTTAGCACCAATGCATTCAAGTCTTATTGGCGAGGAGTCATATCCACTTCAGTGAATGGATGAGCAATTCAGTTAAACTGTTTAGCCTCTGAGATTAATTCTAAGATGTGCTTAGAATTTCTTGAGGGGAAGAAAAAGGGGGAAAAAACCTAGAAGGCATAAAAAGAAATTAGAAATTTGGTACGCTTTTGAGCAATGTGAAATTCAAATTAAACAAAATGCTGCTTCTCTCCTCAAAGGTGATAGAAATGGGAGAAAGCATTAAGACAGCAGAGAGAGAAGGCTGATTAAAAAAAAAAAAAAAGAAGACTGAGCCATAAGAACATGATCAGCAGTGTGGTAATAACTCTTTAAGCCTGGCAAAAAATTGCCTGGACTTCAATAGTGTGGCTGATGATAACCTAATACATCGAATAAGAGAGCAGCATTTTATTATAGAATGTTATAATTTCACTCTTAAGTCTATAATCCAATATGCACACAAAAATATCCATCTTGCATAGCCAAAAAATAGAGATGTACAGAAACTACAGGAAATACATGCATCACTTATGTAATAGGATGAAACTCTGAAGATGAGTTTAATATTCCTCACTGTTGCTAACATTATTTTCCCTCTCTGAAAGCATACACTGAAAAATTAAACACTTTCACATTAGCTGAAAATAAGGCATCGTGGACTGCTTCATCCATGAAGGGTGATGGGGAAAATGAAATTCTCATATTGCATCAATCTCTCGCAGTTTGGAAGGAAACACTGTAGCAGTGAGCCTTCAGAGGTGAAGAACACCACCCAGCATGGGTGACAGCAGAGTTTAAAATCTCTGTAGCAGTCATCATTAAATCATGGTTCATCAAGACAGAACAACCTTGTCCAGACCAAAGTAGCTCTCTATTACTTCTTCAGATTGCCCCATCGTGGGAGACTCAGATGCAACAGTCTGAGAAATCTTTGGTCTGGTAGTAATATAAACTCCTGGAATGGAAATGAAACTACAAAAAAAAAAAAAAATCAGAAACAATCTTTAAGTTATATTTTGACTGCATATAACACTGTATAAATAAAATCTCTGTGTATAAAAGTCAGCAGTAGAAGTTTGGATCAAATGATCAATGTCACAGAATGGTAGGAATTGGAAGAGATCTCTGGCAATCATCTAGTGAACCCCCTGTGCTAAACAGCATTTGCCTAGATCAGGTTACACAGAACATGTCCAGGCAGGGTTTGGAATTCTCCACAGGAGACCCCACGACTTCTCTGGATAGCCTGTGAATAGGTTCTGTCACTCTCAAAGTGAGGATGTTTTTTCCCTTATGTTTAAGTGGAACTTCCTCTGTTTTAGCTCATGCCCACTGTCCTTGTCCTATCCCTGTGCAGCACAGAAAAGAGAGTGGCCTTCACCCTGTGTAAGGACCTCTCGACCTTAAGATATTTGTAAGCACTAATAAGACCCCCTCTCAGTCTTCTCCGTGCTGAATATCACCAGATCTCTCAGGCTACCTTCTAAAAGAGATGCTTTAGTCCCCTCAGTATCTGTGTAGTCCTCTATTGAACTCTTTAAGCCAGAGCCTTCTGCCATAAGCAGACAGACGCTCCCTGTCGCCATCTAGTGGACAAGCAGTGTATTGACCGCAAGCAGCGCACTGGCCACACGAACAATCTCTTCCAGTTTAATTAATGCATGTATTTTTGCAAGTTATTTCTAGTTCTAGTTATTCCTCTGGATAACATTTCCATGACCATGCGAAGAACTAATTATTAATACAAAATCAGCAGTCAGGGCTGGTGAGAGTTTTGAATATTAAAATTAATAAACACTATTAATTTAGAAAATATCATCTCACAATCAACTAATTACCCCTCCCTCCATTACAATAAACATAGATTCGTCACCTTTAGCTCAAATGTGACATTATTAAAGTCAGACTCTTGATGTTCATGATGGGCTTAAAGCATAGTGCCATGGTCTTGTTGACTGGCTAGGGCTGGGTGCTAGGTTGGCCTGGATGATCTTGGAGGTCTCTTCCAACCTGGTTGATTCTATGATTCTATGATTCTATACTGTATCTGCATTTGACTTTGAATAATAAAATACCATAAAAAGTTATATTAGGATCATGGAAGAAGTACAGATGATTTGATTAGTCAAAAGTGATAGACTCTGAATAGTCTCAAAAGGATATTTTCATATTGCACAAGAAACCCAGGACAATTAATTAGAAATATTAACTGTTGTGCATTTTATACTGCACTTATTCTCTTCTTTTTTTGGTCCATTTCTTTCTTGTTAGTAGGAAAAACTCTATTTATGTCAGCAATATTTTAAAGTCATAAAAAAAATCATAGTACTGCCATTAAAAAAAAACACAAACCAACATCTATTTCCTTGTATTTTCAAATAGGGAATTTGTAAATGCTGTAATTTTATATTGACCAATTTTACTTTAATATCTCTACTGATAGTTGCTATAAAGACTTGTCTATGTCTCTTTATGCTACAAAGACCTGTCTATTTGCTTTTTTGTTTCTTCCCTGCTTTTAACTCTTTTGAACAAGTAAGGTTTCAACTGTTGCTCTTTTGTAGCTTTTGTTCTCAACTATTTGAGGATGAAAGGAAAAAAAAATGATGGAAGAAAATTGTTTTTCTGTGTGAAAAATGCATAGAAAATGCACAATCTTGTTGTAGAGGTGCTCTCCATTTTAGAGAAGTCTAGAAGCAACAGGTATGAAGGGCATTATTTTTGCACAAAATGAACAAACAAAACCTCAAAGATATATAGAAAAGTAAGAACTATAAAGGACGTGGTCAACTTTTATCTTTGGTTGTTACCCAGAATTTTGATTGTGAAACACTTTCTACCTTAGCTTTGGTAGGAGGATTTCAATGGGCATTCTGTGTCGGCTGATCTCAATGACAGCAAATAGCCCTTAGCATGTTTAATGTACTCACGTAGGAGCAGCATATGGCTTTGGCTTTCTCACTGAGCTTTCTCATTATGCTACTGTTAGGTTCTCTTCTGCATCCAGAAATATTCCATTCTTGGTATAAAGCAGGCCAGATAAATACAAGGAATATGTTGAGAACAAGAGGCATTTGGTAAGCCCTGACTTGGTCAGGCAAGCTGGACTAGAAGATTGCTGTAGGTCTTTTCTGACTGAAATATTGATTCCTGTTCTATACTATGCTATGCTAATAGTCTTCAGATTTAGATTGATGCCTTTTTGGTGTTTCTAGTCAATTCTTGTTACTATTTAACTATTTGCCAATTTGTTTCCTATGATCTCCAGGGCAGGAATGTTTATTTATTTATTTATTTATTTAAAAATAATTTGATGTTAATAGACACTTATAGGGTTGGATTTAGAAACCTGCTTTTTTTAATTGCCTTGACACTTGTAGGCTTTTATAGCTCTCTTGTAAATGCCAACACATTCCTGCTCTTGTAAAAGGATACAATGCAGGAAAATTGACAGTGAAGGTCATAGCAACATTTCATGACTGCTTTGAAGAGTACTCAGACAGATAATCAGATAAACACATTCATAGAAGAAAACATTCCAAGAGCTTTAAACATTACAAATAAAATACAAATACAAGAGTATACCTGTACAGTAAACCAAATGTCTCAGTTGTCATCCTTTACCTTTAGACAGTCCTGTGAATAAAGTCTGAGAGATCTGATACTACTCACCCTAGAGAAATTATATAGGATGTAAAGATGATAAAGTCTTAAGGTAGGTCCTAGAGAAAATGGAGTCAGGCTCCTAGTGGTTCCCAGTGAGAAGACTTGTTCAGTATTCAGTTACGTATGCAAATTGAGATATAAAACTTGTCATA
Source organism: Pogoniulus pusillus (assembly GCF_015220805.1). Taxonomy (NCBI): domain Eukaryota; kingdom Metazoa; phylum Chordata; class Aves; order Piciformes; family Lybiidae; genus Pogoniulus; species Pogoniulus pusillus. The sequence continues at coordinate 2,022,572 of NC_087268.1, forward strand.
TTTCCCCCTATTTTTTACTTAATGCAGATAAGGAACCAGATCTGGCCTTATTCTTCTAGTCTGGCCTTATTCTTCTAGTCTCTCACATGAGTGATTTGCCATTGGAATAGGCTGCTCAGGGAGGTGGTGGAGTCACCGTCCCTGGAGGTGTTCAAGAAAAGCCTGGATGAGGCACTTGGTGCCATGGTCTGCTTGATTGGTTAGGGCTGGGTGCTAGGTTGGACTGGATGATCTTGGAGGTCTCTTCCAGCCTGCTTGATTCTATGATTCTATGTCTATTTTCCTTAAGACAATACTAAAGGTGGTTCTAGAAGCAACACTTGCTCAGGAAAGTATGGGTTTTCAGGATTTAAGTCCATGCTTATGCTATAAAATATTAAACCAACATAAATATGACTAATTTACAAAAGAAATGTTAAATTTTTATTTCACATATGTTACTAGCTACAAAAATAATAAATATTAAAAACCTCTGTACATCCAAGTGAGTGCACCTTCAAAAAACAACATAGAAAAATAAAAGCCACAACAGTCAATCAAAAACTGGCTGGGATTGTAGGCATCACTCTACTGAAGTGCTTTAAAACACATGGAGCAGTGACTTCTGATTCCCCATTGTAAAACATCCTTTTTTGAAAATCTGGAAGTATTTTAGGAAGGCTTTTAGTCCAGATGTCACTTACTGAGAAGATAATGTGCTAGAACACTGAGCCCTTAAAAATCATCTTTGTAAAAGGTGAACAATGTATAATGCATTTTCAAAGGTGAAAGCAGTAGATGTACTTATAAGCCTATAGGAAAGAAAAAGACATTAATTTTTCATGCATTTTAGCTTTTACTTTATTTTCAGCATCAAACTGGAAAAAACCTGAGGCATATGGATTGGACATTCCTATTCACAGAAGGAAGAGCCATAAGGGACCATTGATTCTGACAAGACCATACACGATGGACCTGCTTTTATGCAAGGAAAAGGGAGGGGGGGGGAGAAAAGTCATTCTAGTTCATAGGATTATCCATGATTTTCCCTTGTGCTCCTTATCAGAGAGTACTATGTCCATGTGAGTCCTGTATTCCAGCTTTAAGCAAACTTGTGTTTTCAAATTGTACCACACATATTGACATGTTTATTCTCACACTGCTATGTGCCCTTCTATTATTTCTTAGCATAGAGATGATCCAGCTGTATTTCCTAGATTGTTCTGAGATTCACAGTCATGTGTCTTTGAAACAGAAGATGCAAATAAGTTGGGGGGAATTCTCTTTGTATATATTAATAAATTATGTAAGAACTTTTGAAGTGGCCTCATTGCATTTCACCCCAAACTCAGATTTCAACTAGCCCCTTCCTAACAGGCAGGAGTGGCAGGAGCAGCAAGTCCCAGTGTTGCAACTCATTGCTAAGCCATTGCTAGGTCATTACTAGGCTCAGACAGAGTCAAACTGACTCAGGCTTGGCTGAGCTCAGGTGAGTAGCTGCCTCCAGGAGTGGGGCAAGCAGTTTCAGATCCTTGGCTCCGTCTGGGCAATGGGCAGAGTCAGCGTCTTCTCCAGGTAGCAAGGAAAAAAGGCAGCAGCAGCAGCAGCAGCAGCAGCAGCAAACAAGTTGGCTAAGTTTTTAAGCATTTTGGCAGATGCCTTTGACCAATAGCAACAGATAAAAATACCCCTAGAACCAGTCCTAGCTTATTTTCAGAAAACAGAGAGATGCACATGTTCAGCATCCGTGACCTATGTTTACCAAAAACAAAGCAGGGAGGAAAACAAGATCAAATATGGTGCCAAGGTCTAGCCTTGAGCTCTGTGGTAACAGGTTGGACTTGATGATCTATGAGGTCTCTTCCAACCTTGGTGATACTGTGATACTGTGAAATATGGTGTCTCTGTGGCAGACAGAGAGGCACTAAGGCTTTTGTCTTCTCTTCCAGCTTGGGCAGGAGAAGGTGTGTGTGTGGGGGCAAGGTGGGTATGTAGATATGTGTTTAGAACCTGCAGAGACATGTCTTGGATATGTATTTTAGGTACAGTTTGCACCTTCTGCCACACACAGATACAATCCGAATAATAAGAATGAGTTGCAGAGTTGTACCAAGAAAACAATTAATCTCACCTGAATTTGTGCACAAAGAAATGTAACACCAGATTAAAGTGTAGACTGGCATTCATGCTTAAAGTAAAACCTCACATTGCCCACTGAAATGGATTCTTTCTCATCGCATTGACCATCAGCAGAAATGCAGTGAAAACCTAAACAGCATTTCTTAGTAATAGATCTGGTAAACCAAGCAAAGAGATTCAGAACTGTAGCCTTTTGTTCCTTTGATGTTTTAACTCCTCAAACAACTGAACTGAAAACGTCAATGTTTTCTCATTACACACATGGAGAAAAAAAGTCCCAGTCAATTTCTTAAAATGAACAGCTGCCTGTGCAACCACTGCATTTAAAAATGTTTGACTTAGCAAATTATCCCTTATTAATTGCCTTGCAATTAGTTTTTCAAAGGCTTTGAACAAGATATTTGGCCACTGTGATTATGCTGTCATTAATATGCAGTGTAGTATAGTAGCTGCTGTATTTGTATTATTTCATAGAATCATAGAATCAGCCAGGTTGGAAGAGACCTCCAAGCTCATCCAGTCCAACCTAGCACCCAGCCCTAGCCAGTCAACTAAAGGAACACTGTACTACAGTGCAAAATATAGAGAAGGGGAGTGAGACAAGGAAGAGAAGCTTCTCTATAGCAGAGCTTTCTTCCATTAATTAATTTCTACATTGAAATACAAAATTAATCTTCAGCATTAGGCCACCCTTGTCTACTTCTATAACCACAGTTCAGGAAGATAACCTATAGGCTTGTCACTTTCTGCAGGGAACACACAGCAGAGACATAACTATCCTTTCCCAGCCACCTTTAACCCTCACACTGCTGAATCTTGGAAGCAGGTTTTGGCACTGGTACTGGACTTGTACATTCAGCAAATGCTTCATTTGGTATGCTGATGCAAGCACTTGTTATGGATTCCAGTAAGAAAGGCACTCAGGCTTTGTCAGATATTGATTAAAATACCATTTACTGGACATTACAGGACAAGGAAAAAGGGGAAAGCATAGATAATCTTATATCCCTTCAAATAGTGGGAACCCTCAGTTCAGTATAAAACACAGGAGGAAGTTCTTCACAGAGAGGTATTTGGCATTGGAATGGGCTGCCCAGGGAGGTGGTGGAGTCACCATCCCTGGAGGTGTTCAAGAAAAGCCTGGATGAGGCACTTGGTGCCATGGTCTGGTTGACTGGCTAGGGCTGGGTGCTAGGTTGGACTGGGTGAGCTTGGAGGTCTCTTCCAACCTGGTTGACTCTATGATTCTAATATGATTCTAATGATTCTAATACCTCAGCAGTCAGTATATGGCACACTGTACAGGTTCTTTCTGTTCTGAGCTTTGGCCAGCACTGTTTGTCTATGGAAGTATTATAGGGTTTTCTTATTGGTGAACACCTCTATCCATAGTTTCTACTGTCAGGCAGAGGAAGATTTCATGTAAGTATGCTGCTTAGCTTCAAGATAAGAAGATACATGCAGGTGGCATAAAAAGCAGGGGCCAAGAGGGAGCTGCATACAGTCTTTTACAGTCACTAATGCATGCATCACAGCATAGGCTTACACCTGTTCAGGTCAACTGTTACATGTTAATGTTCTGGTCCTATGCCTCAGCTTGTCTATAACTTTCTCCTGTGGTACTGTGATCACCATCGGCAGCCAGACACTGTCAAATAAAGCCAAATAACAAATTCATGCCAAGAATCAAGTCACAGAGTAACCAATATGACTTCCTCCCTGTGGAAAACAAGGTGAAAGGGTTTGAGAGGCTGTGTGTCTAGACTGGACACTTTGAAAGTCTTCACTTGTTCATTATTTGAGACAGCCCTAGCTGCATATTGAAATCTAATTAGATATTATGAGCTTGAAGGTGGTCAGTATTGCGTGACCAAATCCTATCAACCTTTCCAGGCACACTACATTTTAATGCAAGAAAGAAGTATATATGCTTAAGCATTTAAATGCAGAAGTGTTTAACAGTGCCACAGCACCAATCTGCACATGATATCAACTACCACAGAGAGCACCTGTTGTGTAAGTGGCACAATTAAACAAAGAAACGAGTGTAAATTATTCTCCCACATCAAGAAAGGAGCTCTGGGGCTAACAAGATGGAAAAATGTGAGAAATCTATCCAAATTTAAAGTGTTCTATAATTAGACTCTTTCCTGCTGCATTATTCATTATAAAATAATTAATGAGGAAGAAATGCATATTTCTCAACATGAAAAAAAAGTTTTCATTCATTTCTGTATTGACACAAATGATGTGATTTATGAATTAATTCATACTGTGTTACTTATCGTAGCAGCCATGAGATAACTCAAGTGCCAAGGCCCTGAGGGAGCTACCAGCCCTGTCTGCGCCCACCCAGCTGCCAGCTGGGGCTCACCCTACCCTGCCTACCACCCCAGGACTCCATTTCAACTTCCTGGGGAATCTCTCAATCCTTCCCACAGCTGGCAAGAAGGTCTGAGCATGAAATACCTATAGACTGGGTAGTATCACAAATGGAGCTGCTCTCCTTTGTGCAGAAAAGTGCTGCTTTCTGCAGCACATGAATAGTTCAGTGCTGCCTTAGCTTAGAGCAAGACAGATTGCTCTTTTCCCTCTTCCAGAAGGGGCAAAAGGAAAATGCTGCATGCACAGGACTGGATAGGAGTGGAAAGTTTAGATGGAGAAGCTATTCATAACTACATAACTGCACACTACAGTACAGAAGCATACACAATGCACAAAATCCATAGGACATCTATGTCATGCTTCACACAAGCCTGAATCAGGCCAACACACCCAGGCCTTCCTATGCCCCCTCTCCACCTCCATGCCTCTCTACCCTTCCATACCAAATCCATTGTGATGCTGTTCAAATTTGGCTTGGCAGCTCCAAATTGAGCCATGCTAGCCAATACACCATTATCATGCAGCCTGCAGACCACTGTAATGATGTTCTGCAGTAACTTCTACCTTAACATGTGACCTTCCTTCTCAGCACTGCCACTTCTATATTTCCTTCCACTCCCATTCTTGTCAAACACACATGCCCTGAACCAGACAAGAGGAGAAAGGAAGTTGAAATGCCTGCAGAAAAGTTCTTAGTCCAAACTGTGTTGATAGTGTCACAAATATATTATAAGATAATATGCTTATAAATAACATGCTTATAAAAGCAGGATAGGCATCTGTCTTCTGAAACAGCCACACTGAAACAATAGTCTAGTCATGGTCTTTTTCACTCATGAAAACATTACTGTCCCATTGTTTCTAGACTGAATATGATGATATTTAAGGTATATCTTTTGTGCTGGGGATATTTCCAGGTGGAGTGTTGAATCAAAAAGGTTGACTTGTGTCTTAGAGGAACATCAAAATGGTCCTTCACCACACTTAAATGGGTTTTGTGAGACTGCAGGTATCGTAGAAGTTGTAGCCAGGTTGGGATTGGTCTCTTCTCTCAGACAACCAGCAATAGAACAAGGGGACACAGTCTCAAGTTGTGCCGGGGGAAGTATAGGTTGGACGTGAGCAGGAAGTTGTTGGCAGAGAGAGTGATTGGCATTGGAATGGGCTGCCCAGGGAGGTGGTGGAGTCACTGTCCCTGGAGGTGTTGAAGAAAAGCCTGGCTGAAGCACTTAGTGCCATGGTCTGGTTGACTGGCTAGGGCTGGGTGCTAGGTTGGACTGGATGCTCTTGGAGGTCTCTTCCAACCTGCTTGATTCGATTCTATTCTATTCTATCCTAAAAAAACTCCTTTGTGTTAGCTGGGGTAAATTATGCTGCTCCCTTTGCAGACTTTCTGTGTAGTGACTGAGATTGCCACTATTGACATTTCCTTTCCCTGTGCATTCTCTTCATTTTACAGCTCAGTCCACACTTTATGAGGTAATTAAACATTCCTACATAAGTTTCTTGGAGCAATCTAAAGATTTGCACTAATAAATCATTTAACAGATGCATCCAAGGGTTGCAAATTGCTTAGGTGATATTGCAGATACTTTAATATCCTTTTTTCCGACGGCCAAAAGTGATTTAGGTGACATAATTATTTTTTTTGTGTGGTAAACTTTGAAACTCTTCTGCACTTGCATGATACACAACACAGGGATTGCAATGGAAGCTGACTGGCTGGGAAGAAATTGGATCCTCTGTCAATAAGGAATGTAGAATTTTAAACCAGAGATTAAGTTTGAATTTATACCATGCTTCTTGAATAATCATGGAATCAACCAGGTTGGAAGAGACCTCCAAGCTCAGCCAGTCTCCCTGAGACTCTCCTCATAGGGTCAGGGTCATTGCTGAAAATGACTATGGCAAATTGAGAATGACAGTGCAAGTTTGCCAAGATCAGTCAGATATACCTTTACAGAAATCTGTGTGCTTCAGAGATATGTGAGAAATTGATTTTTGCAGTGTTTTGAGAATTAACTTTCCATTGTCCAGCTTACCTGGAGAAGATGTGTCATAGGCAAGTGGAAGACAACATCAAATTAATTATGAAAGTGGAATATGAGTGTATAGGACACAGAAGTATTATTTACTTATTTAGCTTTGTAGATGTCTAGCATCACTTAGTATGAATGTTGCATGGCCACAGCTTCAGTATGTTATATTTTTGGTACACCATATTTCTGAATATCAGCATCAAAGCTCACTTTATAGTGGTTCTCACAATAATATAATATTCATGAGCAAAATTTTAAGCATAAATATTAAGCAACCTTTCATCTCAGCCTTTCTCTTTCAAGGTTCATGTGATGTCTTCAAGTGAAATCGCTGGCTTGGATTTATGCTATTTCAAAGAGGTGTAGTTGCCTACTCATTTAAACATCAGTTGTCTTTGGGATAGTTCTAAAATGGAGGGAGGACAATTCAATGGATTCAAATTCATAATGGAATTTTTATTTCCTCAAAATACGATCATTAATTCAATTTGCATTTTTTATCCATTTACAAGTCCTGAATTAGAATATATTTCTTGGCATTAGGCAAAACTACAAATATTCTTTCTGATGTTAGTGCCACTCTTAAACACTAAATGGGCTGCCCAGGGAGGTGGAGGAGTCACCATCCCTGGAGGTGTTCAAGAAAAGACTGGATGAGGCACTTAGTGCCATGGTCTAGCTGACTGTATAGGGCTGGGTTGGACTGGATGATCTTGGATCTTCCAATCTGGTTGATTCTATGATTCATAGAATCATAGAGTCACAGAATCAATCAGGTTGGAAGAGACCTCCAAGATCATCCAGTCCAACCTAGCACCCAGCCCTGTCCAGTCAACCAGACCATGGCACTAAGTGCCTCATCCAGGCTTTTCTTGAACACCTCCAGGGACGGTGCCTCCGCCACCTCCCTGGGCAGCCCATTCCAATGGGAAATCACTCTCTCTGTGAAGAGACAAAAACTAGATCAAAATTAAGATAAATAATTCATACTTTAGCATGAGAAATATGTTCTTAGAAACCACTCAACCTTGCAAACAGACCATGTTAATGTGTTCACAGTTAGCAAAGAACAAATGCGCAGGTCATGTCAAACTACATTAAATTATTTGTTATGAGCCAAATGAATTACAATAAAAGCTTTAGACCCTTTAATGCTTGAGCAGCTTTTCATCTAATTTATTTTTTACTTTTCTATTTGGCAGAATGACAGCCTGGCTCGTTACCTTCATCCCCATCACCTTTGCCTTGTGATGTGAGAAACAGCTATTCAATAAAGGTCAAACAAACTTGAAAACTTAGACGTTAGGTCATAGAGTAGATTTATTTCAAAGACTCACAGAATACTTCTACAGTGAGCTTTTCTGTTGGCTTGACCCTGGCTGAGGGTAAGATGCACACCAAAGCTGCTAATTCCTTCTGGCACTGGATACCTTCATCTGCGGTATTCCACTTTCCTGCAAAATGACATGATCTTCCTTGAATGAGTACCTTGCCCTTACTCTTGAGAAGAGGCAAACCCAAAGAATGAAATTACCCATTTCTTTTCCAATTCCTTTCTCAACCCCTTACTTTCTAGTGAGGAGTTCCAGTTGTCCAGCTTCTCTACCTCCCAGCAGCTGACTGTTGGTCCCTCTATCCCAGCATTCAAGGAGTGAGGCAGCAATCTGCTCTCCTGACTGGCAGCTGTAATCTTCCCAAATGTCTCTAAGTTCTGATGAGCTCAGGGACTTGGTAGTCTCTGCCTCCTGTTTTTTTTCACTTCTGATATCCTAGTTGATGGACCAGGCCTTTGATCAGAGTCTTCCTCTCCTTCTTCTTCCCTTATTAATCAGTGATACGGACCTGTTGACCTCTTGTCCATTGTTTCTTCTTCACTACAGGGATAATCACTGTAGTTGTTGCTTGGGTCCTCATCTCAACTATGGCATCGGCAGGTGAATTTTGGATGCCTGCCTCAACCACAGTCCTTTTGGAGTACTGAACAGTGGCTTGATAAGCACAGGTCAAGCCCCAGTAAAGTGCTAGAAGTTGTTGGTTTTCAATGGGATATTGAAGGCATCCTTCTATCAGATGGCATGTCAGTTTACCAGAATCACTTGCCTCTTCTAGGGTAAGGTATCAGGCTCTGGGAGGTGATTATCATCCTAGGAATCTGCCCAAATCCTTCCAGAAACCCTGCTACTCAGGGACTGTCTACTTCAGAGCATACTCCTCACCCAGAAACTGTCTCCTTTTATGCCACAATGAGACCAAGTTCCACAAAGCCCATAATATGCCAGTAATATTGAATAGGAATACTAAGATACACACATAAGGGTGGATAAGAACCTTAGGGGTCTACATAATCAAACCTTCTAGAGTTTTCCATTGGAAAAAAACAACCAAAAAACAAACCTCAAAGCAGCACCTGCAAAACCTAAAATAAACCAAACCAGACCAAACCAAAAATTCAATGAAACAAGCAGGTTGTCCAGAGACATGATGGAGTCATCATCTCTAATGTATTTAAAAGACACATGGATGTGGTGCTTAGGGACATGGTTTAGTGGTAGTTACTTAGCAGTAGTGTTAGGACTGTGGGTTCAAATTAGTGGTTGGGCTTGATAATTTTGAAGGTCTCTTCCAAGCTCAACAGCTCCATGGTTCTTTGGTACTAAGCTGCAATGAAGTGGCAAGATCAATATTCTTTGAGAAAGGTAGCCTGGGGAGATAAAACAAATGAGTAAGTTAATATTAAATTTCATCTGGTAAAACAGATGTGATTTTTCTTCTGAGAAAATATTAAAAAATGCATTAGCCTAATTACTTCTGCATGGGAGTAATTATAAGTGATTCTTAATGGGCACACTGGCACAGTGTTAAAATGCACATACAAGTCGCAAGCATCCTTTCATGGTGAGATAATAGATAGGAAGATAATTATGATTTATAGGAACATGGAATATCACTGCAATTGCACATTACTTGTTGCTGAAAGTTAATTAGTCCAGTGAGAAATATTAATATGGAATAGATATGCTGGAAGATTTGCCTCAAGAGTAGAGAATGAAGATAGGATAGTCTCTGCCCTAATACAGGCATCTATCTTTCAAAAGTCCTCTAACAAACTCAGCCTAAATATGTCTTGGTGTTTAAGGGAAGAGAAAAGGAAGAGGGAAAAGTAGACAGAGAGAAGAAATGGTCACCACTGTCCATCTCCTAGACTGTGGTTAAGTTAGAATGAGCATCACCTTCCAAAACAGCAAGTCTTAACCACCTGTGTGTGCTAGGTGACATTAGTTGGGTGTCCCAGTTGTGGTGGTCCAGAATGGTGGTCATCTCATCCACACACGCTGTGCAGTCAGCTCATGACAGCACCCACAACCTCACTCTATGTTCCCCCAGTTGGTCTCTTGTCTGGTTGTTGCATGTTAAGGAGCTCTTGGGAGCCTGAGCTCATGCAGGGTGGGGGGATTGCTGGGACAGTGTGGGTCAGCATGGGCAGCCTTTGCAGTATGAATCATTTTTAGAGGTTTTCCACACAATAAAATTCTTTCAACTGAAAAGATTTTGCTGGCTTAGTGGAGTGTGTAAAAACCAAAATGCATCACATTTGAGGGTGGTAAATTTAGTAACTTGCAGAGTTGTGAAAGGAAATTGTTAACACAAAAATGAATGGTCATACTTATATCCAGAATGTTAAGAGCTTACATTTTTCAGTGGATTTATCATAAAGAATATAAAGGGGGATAATGATTTTCCATATCCTTCTTGATTGTGCTGAAAAACTGCTAGGAGAATTTGTGTTGCTGTTATATTGCGTTGACAATGTATTTACATCACTCAACTGGTAGAAGCCTTAAAATGAAAGCAGGGGTTCAGTGTTGTTTTGATTTTGCTTTGAAAGAAATCACTTTTAACAACTGTGTTAGATGCAAAAATCTCTGGTGGGACAAAGCTGCCACAGATAAACTCTGCCAGGCAGCTATGCACGTTTTCAGAGAATCATAGACTCATTGACTCACCTCCTACTGAGTGAACCTGGTTTTAACTTAGTCACAAAGCAAGACAGAGGTTGAGACACTCTGACAGGAAGCATCACTGAGGTTTGAGTCTTCCTCCATTTCCCTTGGTGGCGATTCTCAGGCATTCCCTCCATGCCAATCCAATGCTTCTCTGCAATGGTTCACAGGCTCATTCCTGTCAGCTTTACAAGTGAGCAGAAAGAAGCAGCAGAACGTAGAGGAGCTCAGCCTCAGTGCAAAGACCCAGCCAGCACTTGTGAGTGATGCTACAATCAGAATGAAGCCTACTCCTATGGAACCGGGGGGCCACCACCAGGCCCCCCGGCCTTTGAGTCCCCTTCACCAGCCACCCAGTGCACACCATGGGTACTCACCAGAGATGACAGGATCAGGAGGATCCCTCTGCCCAGATGGGCAAGCTTGGACACTGCCTTTCCTGGGGCCCATTAAATAGGGAGTGGGCAGGGAGAGCAAAGTGCTCACACCTGGGGTGGGAGGAGACTCCAACAGAACCCAGGTGCTGTGGGTTTTGGGGGGAAAAGGGACAGGGCTGAGTGCTAGGTTGGACTGGATGATCTTGGAGGTCTCTTCCAACCTGGTTGATTCTATGAAATAATTTTGTCTGGAAAAGGCTTTTAAGATCATTGGGTCTGACCTTTAACCACCACTAACTGTTCCAGTTACTTTCTGTTATTAATGGAGAGCAGGAGGCATTACGAGTAAGCCAAGCCTTTTGTTGCTCAGCCATAGCACTGCTAGGAGAAAGGCAGAAATTCAACAAGCAGTTTTCAGCCAAGCTAAACGAATCTGGAGGAGTTTGGGAAGTACCCACACTGTATGTCCCATGGCTCACACATCTGGTTCTACAAAGGATATCAAGGAGAACTAACAAGTCTTTCTTCTTGTAGAAGGGCAATTGAACAAGATATTACTGGGACCCAGACAGCTGAGACATAATCTTCAAGCAGTTACATCAGAAGAGGCACACTGGAATTGCTGAAACTGCAGGCACTGCTGAACAACTTGAACAACTTTGTCTAGGATAAATTCCTTACTGCTATTGTGCATATATGTCTTTCTGCCAAATTTTTGTGTCTGCTCACACAAGCTTGAGCAAAGGCAGCTCAAAAGCAGTCAGCTCTTTGAGTTTTCACTCATTTGTGGGAGATGTATTTCATGGTTTCTTTTTAAGAAAGCCAGTGTTTTAAGCTACAGTAGTTAACAATATTTCAACAGAACTTCCAATCTCCTCTGTCAGAAATTATTGTCAGAAAAACATTTCCAGGGATCAATGTACTCTAAGAGTTCTTATTTCAGGATTCTTCTTTTAATTATTATTTTAAGCATGGAAATTCTGTGGAAAAAGAGGTCAGGTTTTCACTATTTTCTTGTCTCAGTATTGAGACAATGAAGCTCATCTTGATTTTCAGCCATTAACTCTCAAGAATTATGGTATAAACCAGGAACTAATAATTTCTCTAAGCTTCAACTTCTACTGCCACTGTTCCCAAACCAATGCGTTTATATTTCCAGAGTGCTATTTCAGACTCAAAAGAGTGCAGATTTCATGCACACCTCTCCACAATGCATTCACAGTGATAGCTGCCACTTAAGTGTCACTTTACTACACAATTCCTACACTTGCATAAAAACTTAGGCTGTTCACCACACCTCGAATTTCCCATGAATATTCCAGTGTTACTCAGTGGATTTTCCACACAGATTTCTCAAAGGTACCAGCACTTTCACTATAGGGCATTAGAAGAACAGCCAAAATTAATTGCTGCCCTCAGAAATATACTACAGGAGTAGTTTGCTTTCATTAAGCTTTTAGCTTCATTTCTGTAGTTTCTTATTTTTGTCCACAGCCCCTTTTAGTTAGATGCTGAATCAGAATCATAGAATAAACCAGGTTGGAAGAGACCTCCAAGGTCATCCAGTCCAACCTAGCACCCAGCCCTAGCCAGTCAACTAGACCAGGCTTGGCTTCAACACCTCCAGGAGCAGTGACTCCACCACCTCCCTGGGCAGCCCATTCCAATGCCAATCACTCTCTCTGCCAACAACTTCCTCCTAACATCCAGCCTAGACTTCCCCTGGCACAACTTGAGACTGTGTCCCCTTGTTCTGTTGCTGGTTGTCTGGGAGAAGAGCCCAACCCCACCTGGCTACAGCCTCTCTTCAGGTAGTACAGTTCCATGTAATTTTTTTACACAGTGTCAGACAAATTCCTTTGACATGAAACTATTTGTCACTAACATTTCTTTCAAAGCTTGAAGAGCTAGTGAGAAAAAGAGAAATTCTCTTTAGTAGTGCATTAAAGAAACCAAATAGTTTCTGGGTCTTGTCTTTCTCTGATGAGGACATTAGCGAAGTGGGAAACTCAGATTTCCTCACAACACAGAGGGCAACAGATGCAGTCTTCCAACTCTTTAGTACTTGAAGCAAAATATTTTCTTTCCTTTTTATTTTTTAGTGTGAGAATAAGCCATTTTTATTTAATTACTCATTCACCCAACTTCATATGGATAACACACAGAGCAGAGTGAAAAGGAAAACAGCCCAGTTTTTATTGTCTGTGGAGAAGATGTGTAACTTTTTGGATGAGTATTGGCACAGAAGTGTGTGTGTGCATCCAAGGAATGGACAGGATTTTCCCAGTCTCTGTAAGAAGGCTGGATGCCTGGGGACCTAGGTAAACTAGTGATAATAAAACACACAGTTGCTAGGAAGTAAATGAGATGAATGGAAGCAGGAGATTGTAAGTCTATATGAAGTGTCAGATCCATGCATCATTTGAAATAGAGATGTGTTGGGGTAGCTTGCATAAACAGAGAGCAACAGCTGGTGACAGGTTCTTAAGGAAAGAATAAGTAAATTGAGGACTGGAAGTGCACCAAACACAAGCATGAAGCTAAAATTCATGGAGATCTTCTATGGAATGGTCAATGGCTTTTTAGAGAGTTTATTTGTCAGGATCAGTGTCATGAGTCAGGTTGAACCTGCTGCTGATATTCCTACTCTACTGCAGTCCTGACAGCTTCAAAAATGAAAGCACTGGCTGAAGCAAAGTAGTATGGGGTTTGAAGTTCAGATTGTAAGGAAAGGCTTTCTGTTCCAGTTGCTGCTTCTGGGTTCCAAGTTCTTTTGGGTTTTGGTGGGATGGTGGTAGGTCAAGGGGAGATGGGGGAGTAGTTTTGTGCCTTGAGCTTTTGGCTCTCTTGCTTCTGCTTGTTGCTGCTTTGTGCTGTGCTTTTTCTGCAGATAGGCTAAGGTAATGATGCATTTTGCACTATGTCTTTCTGATTTTGATCAGTTAAGCCTATTTTATCTCACTTTTTTTTGCTGATCTCAGCCCTCAGTTTTTGTGTGTTACTTTTCTCTTACTTATGTTGGGAAAATGAAGAGGTTAAACCACTGGTCCAGTTTGACCCATTTTGTTTTGCTGATTTAAACTATGACAATCAGCTTTCCAGTGTCTTCCCACCCTCACTGTAAAGAATTTCTGCCCAATCTCCAGTCTGAATCTCCTCTCTTCCAGCTCAAAGCCATTGCCTCTCACCCTGTCACTACAAACCCTTGTAAAATGTCCCTCCCTAGCTTTATTGTAAGTTCCTTTCAGTACTGGACTCACACTCTTTTAGAAAAGCAAACAGTTGGTCAAGATATCAACATCTCAGGCCAAGCCTCTACTGCACCACAAAAGAATTTAACTGAAAGAGCTCAGAATACACAAGTTGTTTTGAGCTCTCTTCCAGATAACCGTGGCACCCACACAAAACTTATGATGACCTAACTGTATGTATGAAGACCTCACTGTACACAAATATGAACCAGCTAATCCCTGACAAATCCTGTTTCATCTCATCTGATGAAAAGAAGAACTGTTTCCTGATCCTGAGTGGATGACACTTCTGAAGAGTGCCAGGACAAAGAATAATTTGCCACCTGGACTTTGCTGCATGTCATCTAGAGACTGTTTCTTGTTTGATGGTATGTTTGAGGCAGGGATTGATAGTCTAGAATAACGAAGGGTTGAATGTTGTGGTTTGAGGGGCTTCAGGTTATCCCAGACTCCCTTAAAAAACTACAAAGACCAAGATCTACCCCAGGAGAGGAACTATTTGCCCCTAGAGATTGTAATTATGTTATTAAAGAATCTCTTACTAAAAGCTTACTGTTTCTATTTTGCTAGTGTTTGAAATTGTTTGGTACTGACCTATGCACTGTACACTTCTGTAATCTATTTTCACAGTCAAGCATAAAGACTCCACAAATACATTAAGAAAATATTTTTAATTAATAATAAATAATTATTATTATTCTTTTGTAATGGATAATAACAATTAATAACCACTCTAACAACACAGTTCACACTTTCAGTACTAGAAAAGCATGTCTGGTTTCTTACATGCAGAGAAGCAGCTGCTTGGAGGAATTTATAAGACACAGAAAAGCTACAGATGAATTTTAGAACTGTACAAACCAGGTTTTTTACAGGTAAAACTTCAGAAAGTACCTTCTTTAATTTAAAGACAAATGCCCAACTTTCTTTGTATGTCAAGGACAACAATGATATTTGCAAAGATGTGACAATTTATTTACAGTAAAAGTCAAACAATTCAGTAATGTTGATGCTAAAATTGGGTACTTCAGAACAATCATCAAGAAATAATATTTCTATTTTTGTCTCGCTGTATTTTATTTTTCATGGTGGTTACCTTTTAGCCTTTCCTCTCTAAAGCAAAAGAGTTCCAACAGATACAGTCTGAAACTACAGATACAGTCTGCAGTTCCAACAGATACAGTCTACACCTGAAGGGAGGTTGTAGCCAGGTGGGGTTGGTCTCTTCTCCCAGGCAACCAGCAACAGAACAAGGGGACACAGTCTCAAGTTGTGCCAGGGGAAGTCTAGGCTGGATGTTAGGAGGAAGTTGTTGTCAGAGAGAGTGATTGGCATTGGAATGGGCTGCCCAGGGAGGTGGTGGAGTCACCATCCCTGGAGGTGTTGAAGCAAAGCCTGGATGAGGCACTTAGTGCCATGGTCTAGTTGACTGGCTAGGGCTGGGTGCTAGGTTGGACTGGATGATGTTGGAGGTCTCTTCCAACCTGGTTGATTCTATGATAAATCAAATGGCATTTCTTCCAATATTTATTCATCATCATCCACTTAGAGTCAAATTTTGATAGGTGCTCCCAGAACGGGTTCACACTCTAGTAAGCAGCAAATTCATTACGAGTAAGATTCAATGCCGCAAAATAAACAGTTACCAAAGTGAAAATAAGCAGAAGGAAAGAAATCTTCTAAGTCCAACAAGGAAATAGCAAACCTATGTATCTAATTTCTATCATCCTCCAGCAATAATCACTTTGAGAACTGTTTCAAATATAACATAGTGAGAGTTTCTCAGTGGTAGCTTTAAAGAAAAAAAGTAGAATTAAGAATGGCTTTCAAATATAACATAGTGAGAGTTTCTCAGTGGTAGCTTTAAAGGAAAAAGTAGAATTAAGAATGGCTTTATGATTATAAATGACAGCAATAATTTTAATGAGGTGATCACTTGGGAAGGAACGTGGCAAGAAATCAAATAATAAGTTGTGTGGTTTTATGAGCCTTTAACTATGAAAAATTAACTTGCATGTCTCAACACTGTAGCAGCAATGGCATGAAGTGACAAGCACCCTGAATCAAAGAAGCTACAGCATTACACAGTTAATGCACATAAAGGAATTATCTGTCACTTTTTTTAAAATCAAAACATTTAATTAATTATTCAAACACATTTAGCTTTGTCATCTCTTAACATCATTGAAAAATGCAGAAGGCATTTATTGATTCCCAAGGAAATAA
This sequence comes from Pogoniulus pusillus, assembly GCF_015220805.1. Classification (NCBI taxonomy): domain Eukaryota; kingdom Metazoa; phylum Chordata; class Aves; order Piciformes; family Lybiidae; genus Pogoniulus; species Pogoniulus pusillus. Next base: position 2,038,969 of record NC_087268.1, read on the forward strand.
TTAGGAAATGCATTTATTTTGCTATGATTTTCCAGCGAAGCTCTGGATTACATAGACACAATATAACAAGAACAGCTTTAAACTGTAACTGCCTATTTGAAGATGAAAAATCCTTTAAATGCAAGCTAAATATCTACTAGACATGAAAGACAGTGCTGCAAATGCTTACAGTCTTGGAACTACAACATGATAATGCTGCCTGTGATGGTTTGGGTGTTACAAATGTTTTTGTAGGACTGATTAATTTCTTTTGTTGAAAAAGGAAGGGGAAAAAGGGAGAAACAAAGAAAATGCACATAACAAGTGTACATGCTTAAGAATGATTACAATATTGGATTCCATTTATCTTTAAAACTTATCAGCAGACTAGTAAACATAGCCATATCTAAACCATCTTGTTATGAAGTCTTTGAGGCATTGTTCATCTACTCTTCATGTTCCCTTGGTTCCACAGAACACATATGGTATCAGGAGCCTGCCCCTATTAAGCTGTGAAAAGAAAAAAAGAAAGTAGGTTCAAGCACCCCAACCACCAGCACAGAGATGAGTTGGAAACATGTTTCTTAGAGCATGTCCATTCTGCTTTCAAATGAACTGCTCAGGACAGGCATTGCTGCTTGAATATTAAGGAAGTTTCACACTAGAACTTCCTCCCTGACTGTTGCAACTACCATTGACTGCCTCCCATTCCTCAGCAGAAATTGTTCTCAGGAAGATGGAATTGGTTTGCTACTTCTAACTGATTCTGAAACTTATTTCATGTCTTCAGTACTTTTTTTTTTCCCCCTTTTAAGATTGTTTTGAGAGGACAGACATGAGAAAAAAATATTAATTTGACTATCTTGTAACTATAGCTGTTCTTTCCTGACAACATTGTGCCCATCTGCACGACTTCATGCCAAGTCTGCAGTCCAAGAGGAACCAGGATCAGGTCAGAAATCATCTATCTTGCACCCAGCACCCTGTTAGATCCTGGGAAGATCTAGAAGGTTATTAAGACACTGACAGAACTCTCTGCAAGAGTTTGGGTACTGTCTGGGAACTACAGTTAGCCCTGGGAGTCTGAAGATATTTTGTAAGTACTTAAAGCTTCTCTCTAATTGAATCCAAGTGCCTCCTTAAGCAGAAAGAAGCTTTTGAGTTCCCATAGTGGACAAGTGGTATAATGGACAGCAAGAACTTCTTTCCACTTCTAATAGTTTAATGCTTGTTGTAGTTTGTTGGCTATTTCTTAAGTGTTCTAGATCCTCTGTTTTTCATCTGTGTAACGTTTTTCATGACTGTGCAAAAAAATGACGAAAAATAGGTAAGATTAAAGATATTAATATTAAAAATAATAAGTGATATTAATTAAAAAAAAAAAAAATCTTGCCCATACCATTACATTCCTTGTACAAATATGGTATGGAATTGGAATTACGGAATCAACCAGGCTGGAAGAGACCTCCAAGATCATCCAGTCCAACCTAGCACCCAGCCCTAGCCAGTCAACCAGACCATGGCACTAAGTGCCTCAGCCAGGCTTGGCTTCAACACCTCCAGGGACAGTGACTCCACCACCTCCCTGGGCAGCCCATTCCAATGCCAATCACTCTCTCTGCCAACAACTTCCTAACATCCAGCCTAGACTTCCCCCGGCACAACTTGAGGCTGTGTCCCCTTGTTCTGTTGTTGGTTGCCTGGCAGAAGAGCCCAACCCCACCTGGCTACAACCTCCCTGCAGGCAGCTGTAGCCAGCAATGAGCTCTGCCCTGAGCCTCCTCTTCTGCAGGCTGCACACCCCCAGCTCCCTCAGCCTCTCCTCACAGGGCTCTGCTCCAGGCCCCTCACAGCTTTGGCGCCCTCCTGTGAACACCTTCCAGTACTGCAACATCTCTCTTGAATTGCAGAGCCCAGAACTGAACACAGCACTCAAGGTGGAAGGAAGCTTGTGTCATAAATATGCACATTGAATGAGAAGGGTCCAAACAATCATTGCACATGAAGAGATATGCCTGTCCCCATATATACAGCTTACCTCTCTTTTGACAATGACCTTTTACTGTACAGCTCAGCTTTCTGCAGAGTTTGAAAAAGAAACACTTTCCAGACTACTGTCCTGTTCAAAATACATGAAAATATGTAACCTTTCTTACTTACGTATTCATAAAGGATATTAACAGTCCTAAAACAATAGCACCCCACTTCTGCAGCTCAAGAACACTTTTCCCTCTTATTATGTGAAAAGCTAATGAACTATTTCCAACAGTCAGGAGATAGAGTTAGAACCAACATTATAATCAAAGTTACAAAGCAGTCTTACTGATTTGATATAGGAAACAGTAGAAAGCAGTACAAGTGTACAACTTCTTTTTCCTGGTAATGGCTCATTTAATGAAAGCAAACTGAGAATAACACTCATGCCAGAGACATTCATCCCACTGATAATCCCTAACAGTTCTCTACCTACAATTTTGGAATTAAGTTTCTTGGGGGACAAACAAAAGAAATCACAGTAGTCAATGTGTAATGCTTTACAGCAAGACAGAAATAATGTCTTTGTAAGAAAGACATCACTATGTGAATGCAAATGATTTTGTTGTCTTTATTCTCTGTAGTCAGATAATTTATGAAAAAACTTGGAATTGCTTTAAAAAAAGCAATCTCTGGATGAATATTTAAAAGTTATTGACTATTCTTATGGCTTCCAGAATGACTCAGTCTCTCTCATGTTGTCTCTGATACAGATTGACATTTGCACAGAGATATAAAAGGAAGATATTTATGCATTTCATCAGCATTCTTTCAATAAGCCACACTGCTATTGGACATCTGCAATCCAATTGCACATTTCTGTGAATTGTCCCAGGCTCATCCATTGCAAAAGAATTGCTTACTTTTTTACCAGGAACAACCTGCCTTAAGGCATGTGTTTCCAACCCTCTGCTGTGGCTCAGTTCTGCTTTTGCAGAATCTTCAGCTACAAGCTTGTACCAATGTGGCAGTTTAGGCTGGATGCCTTTAAACAGAACACCACAGTGAGTTTGAGCCTCTCATTAAACCACGAGGACCAGTTATAGTGTGTTTATCATTCTTTCCTGTCAAGAGAGTGTTAACTTCACCCAAACTAACAGACACCAAGTACTTACACAGTATGTATGTGAAAGAGTCCCAAAGAGAAATCAAAATGAAATATTCATTAGCACATCTAAACTTCTAGGGAAGCAGTTCCATTAGGAAGTAGCTTCCTCAGTGCCTGTGGTGTGAAGTTGTAGTTTGAAAAAGTTTAGTTTTTTGGCTCTCAAGCAGAAGGCTCTTTGAGGACCAAATGCACATTAAAAAAAAAAAAAAAAGCTACTTAAAAAAAAATCCCTCTTCAGAGTTTCCTAAGGTTAGTAAAAATAAAAACCAAGAAAACAACAACAAAAAACCCAATTCTTTTTTATAATACTGGACAAGCTCCTCAGATTTAAAAAAAAAGAGACAAAAAAGCAGCCCTAAATCAACCCAAAACATACATTTGTTGTGCTAGGGGAAGTCTAGGCTGGATGTTAGGAGGAAGTTGTTGTCAGAGAGAGTGATTGGCATTGGAATGGGCTGCCCGGGGAGGTGGTGGAGTCACCATCCCTGGAGGTGTTGAAGCAAAGCCTGGCTGAGGCACTTAGTGCCATGGTCTAGTTGACTGGCTAGGGCTGGGTGCTAGGTTGGACTGAATGACCTTAGAAGTCTCTTCCAACCTGGTTGATTCTATGGCTCTATGCTTGTCATATCCAATAGTGAGAGTGATTATGAGACTGGTAGTCCTATTGTTTCACAGAATCCTTTACTCACAAGTTTATCAGAATTCCCTCATTAAAAAAACTCCAACCCCAAAAAATCACCAATACTGTATCCTCACTATTTTTTTGTAGTCTTTGTACCATGCTAATAATAAATAAAAATGATGTTAAACCACAGAAATATCCCTTGCATTTTAAAAGGTAAGGAACTTTTGCTTTAGGTACTAGTACACAACAGGAATGTCAGCTATTCTGATTCATTCATTTTGTCTATTGTATGTGGACATGATTTAAACAACAGAGAATTACGTAAATATTTTTGTGCTGTTAGTAAATGTTAATTTTTTTCTTGTTGTTACAATATGCATTTACATTTCAGGAGTGCTAACAAGTTCCAGTAATGGGACTGACTTCTAGCAACACTTCTGTTACAGCTAGAAATGATGTTTACTGCTCCAGGGAGCTTTAAACCTAGGTGCAAAAACAGAAGAACAGAAAGAGAGGAATAAAAATACATAATATGTACCAGCTTGATGGATAATATTTTCAGCAGGGTGTCAACTCAGCTGCTTTCAAATATAAATATGATGGATGGCACACGTGAAGAAATGAAAATGTTGGATGAGATATCTGCTGGGGAAGTGGAAGGAAACAGAAGTCTGGGATAACCAAGAGGAACGTTAATCTCTCAGAGATGAGTGAAAGATGATAGAGTAAGAGTGGGCTATAAAACTGATACCACATAAGTGCTGAAAGACAGAGAGAGATGAAACAAAATTATAAGCCAAGAGTAGTACCTTCAAACCAATATTGTGAATGGAAAAGAAAGGGATGAGGCTTTCTTTTTTGTTCTAAGAGTAGTACATTCACATGGAGTAAGGTCTGTCAAGAGGATTCAAATCCTTGTAAAATTCCTGGGGATCTGATCCATTAACCAAGCTTTAAATGATCAGATCTGAATGGTTTTTTAGCCTTTTGAGAGTATGAATATCATCTAACTTCTTTAGCAATTTTTAGGATGCTTTAAAGAATTATTTTTAGTTCTCTCTTGAGGATCTGTCAGCAGGTGTTCATGGGTTTCTTAAACAATTTGGATCTGTTGCCAAAGGATTTTCAGCAGCTTTATACTAAGCTTAGCTGTTGTCTCAAGTCCTGCAGCAGTCTCCTAGAAACAGGATACCATCGACAACTTGTCCCTGCCCTCTAGCAACTCAACTGTGCCACACAGCTTGGTGTCATTGCAAACTTGCTGAGGGTGCACTCAATTCCTCTGGCCATATTTCTGACAAAGATGTTAAACAGCAGTGGTCCCAGCACTGCCCCCTGAGGGACACCACTTGTCACTGGTCTCCAGGTGGACATTGTGTCATTGATCACCACTCTCTGTGTGTGACCATCCAGCCAATTCCTTATCCAGCAAGAGGCCCCCCCGGCCTTTGAGTCCCCTTCACCAGCCACCCAGTGTGCACCATGGGTACTCACCAGAGATGACAGGATCAGGAGGATCCCTCTGCCCAGCTGGGCAAGCTTAGGCACTGCCTTTTCTGGGGCCCATTAAATAGGGAGTGGGCAGGGAGAGCCAAGTGCTCACACCTGGGGTGGGAGGAGACTCCAACAGAACCCAGGTGCTGTGGGTTTGTAAGGAAGAGCTTAGTGTCTATAGCAAAGCTCATACACTGAAAAATATTGGACAAAAGATGGCCTGTGTTTTACAAAACCTATGTTTCAGACAAGCAAATAGATGATAGTCTTTGTAGGAAATGGAGCTAAGATTTTGCTTGTACAATGTACTAGTTGTGTAAATTTTTAATGCAATACAAAAGACTGAGTGCATCGTCTAGTATTAAGAATTTATAAAGAATCCCTTTAGCCATCTAGAGATTGCAGATATCAACACAGAAATGGTCCCTCGTATGTCTGTGTGGATAAATGTTTCTAATTCTAGCTTCTTAGAACATCTTTACTCTAGTTAATAGACTTTTTGCTAGATGTTATGTATGACTTTCCTTTGATTTATAGGCAATTATTCTATTCCAAGTTAAACTGGCATGGTCTTGCTGGTCTGGGTTCAGCGAGAGAAGGCGGCAATTTCCTACAGCATGAATCATAGAATCGACCAGGTTGGAAGAGACCTCCAAGATCATCCAGGCCAACCTAGCACCCAGCCCTATCCAGTCAACTAGACCATGGCACTAAGTGTCTCTCATGCAGGCTTTTCTTCAACACCTCCAGAGAGGGTGCCTCCATCACCTCCCTGGGCAGCCCATTCCAATGAGAGAAAGACTTGAGCTGTGTCTCCAGAGGTGGGGGCTGATATCTACTTGAATTAGACAGGGAACTGTTCAATCTTGTAGAAACAGAATGGTTCAAAAAATTGTTACCTGCAAGTTGAGTCTTCTGGTTATTGCTGTCAGGTTGTGTTGAGGAGTGTGACGCAGCAAAGGACAATTTTTCTTCCCCACACCACTTTCAGACTTGGCTTTGGAAGTCCTTCCCTCTCCCCTGTGTATATGAAGACTACCTAGAAAACCACATTGATTTTGCTGTTAGAAGTATCCTTATAGTCCACCCCATGCTGATAAATAGCTTAATAATGTTCTGCCAGCACACTTATGTGCACAAATCTTGGGATCTCTTATGGGAGTTTGAGTACTTCTATAGGCACAGTAAGTTGGAAAACCCTTTTTTTGTGCTATGCCCACTTATCTCAGGGTTCTAGTTAACACTGGAAACCAAACAAATTAATTCTTCCATGAGAGGCTGCTCTTGAAACTGACTCCTCCATAGTGTTCTCAAGCTTTATATTTTTTTAGCTTTTACTCAATCTCAGACATTTTTGGGTGTACATTTTCCTCTGTTAGGCTTGTTGAGCTTTTCATGTGCTGGTAGCAATAGTCTTCAAAGAGCAAGTGAAGCAGGAATAATTTTTTTGTCTGATTTTGCTTTTGGCACGTTGGACTTTCAGCACCATATACCAAACACATCTTTTTCTCTCCTCCAGTGGTATATGTTTGTCAATACTGAGGACAGTGCTATGTTATGAAGTGAAAAATAAAACCCAACCTGGAGACAAACATGGAAAGATTCAAAAAGATCTGACATGAAGCTGCAAAGATGACAGAAAGTGGAAGAGAAAACCTGAAAGTAGGTTGGCACAGGAACACTGTTTATATCTTTGACTTAAGAACCATTCTAGCTTTGTTATAGTACTAGTCCAGGCATCTTGGCTTCAACTACCTGGACCTGCTCAGCTCTGACATTTGAGATGGGTTTACTTGTGCAACTACTGAAGAACACACAAGAAGCAGTGATCAGATGTATAAGGATGTTCAAAGCTTTTTCTCACAGGACAAGTGAAAAAAAGGGAAGGCAAACAGGGGATACAACTCCTCTGAAATATCCTCGTGTACTCTTGCTTTGAGTTTTGTCATGGTTTAGATCCAGCTGGCAGCTGAGCCCCACGCAGCCACTCACCCAACTGCCCCCCACTCCGGTGGGATGGAAATGAAAATTGAGGGGAAAAGGCAAAACTCCATAGGCTGGGGTGGGAAGAGCTTAATAGAACAAGAGAAAGAGAGAATTAAAAATTGAAATAACGATAATATTCAGTTGGGAAATCTTCACAAGGATGCTTATGGGCAAATTTAGTGATTTAGGAAAGTCAGAAAATGGAAAAGCTAAGCTACAACACAGCTTTACCCTGCTTACAAATTAGGCTGAGCAGAGAATTTAAGGGAACATCAGACTTTACTCACAGAGGTGAGGTGGGAAATTGGTGATCATCCCTGGTGAATTTCTCTGTTTGGCAGTCTCTGAAGCTGCAAGCAGTACCCAATAGTGCAGATCTATGTGGCAAAAGTCTGAGCTGAGTGGAAAAAAACACCAAAATCAGAAGTGTCTCAGACAGAGCTTCCACCAAGGCAGATTTGTGGAGTGGCACTGCCTTAGCAGCAGTGGGGAAAGCCACCCTGCTGGTGTGCTCCCCAGCTCAGGGGAGCGAGCAGGAAGACAGGACAGGGTGTGCTTTGAGAGAAGCTCAGGCTGGGGGCTGCCGACAGCTGCCAAACAGCCCTAAGGACCTGCTGAGCCTGCAGATTTGTGGGCAAGTGGCATGAACTGTGCAAGAGTGGGACTGCACAGGACTGTGCTAAGAAAGAAGCCTTCCCAAAGCAGGAGCAGTCCAAAAGCGGGAACTCTCCAAAGTGGGAACTGTGTGAAGGCAGGAACCCAGTGCCTTCTGCCTCACTCTATCTGTATTTATTCCTAGACAATGTGTCCACTTGCCATAGGTACTGCCCACAGAGTCCAGCCAAGCGCCAGCTAATGCCAGCGTGGGCTTCCACTCAAGTCAGTACCCGTGTGGAAAAGGCGTCTTTTGCTGTTCCCCCTTCAAGCCTGCAGGGAGGTGGGAAAGCAGTTTATCCTGCCTTCTTCTTCCCCACTCAAATCTCTGGAGATGGAGGGTGGGGGAGGAAGAAGGACTTTGGAGTACCCCACAACAACTATACATGAATCTGGACTCATATTCCAGATGTTTTACTTTGAAGGTACTGCTGTAGAGGTACTTTACAGCCATTAATTTGTGATATATTCTTCCTGTTTGTAGGATCACTCATTTCTTCTTGTCTTATCTTCCTTACAAGGACAACCTAAAAGGTTTCAACAGAGAGTTTTGTTTGGAAACACTTCAGCTTTACATTTACAGAAGAGTGTTCTGCAAGTTCAACTCTGCAAGTTCAGGATCACATGGGCTATATGTTTGGAGGTTATCTGAAGAGCAAAATGTTCAAGATGATAAAGTAGCACTAGAAGTGAGATGATTCAAAGCCAGCAAACAGGAATTGCATGTAAAAACTCAGCTAGCTTCCCTGATCTACCCCACCTAACAGGAGAATCTGTTTCCCATCCTTCTCCTCCTCCAAAAAAGAGCCAAACCAAACCAGCCAACAAACATATAACGAGATGATTTGTTGACCTGGAGACCAAACTGAGAAATCTATTTTCAAGATTTAATTTTTGTTTTGTTTAGTTTTTAAGAATAAAACCAAAGATCCTTCTAAAAAAATATGACTTGGAATATTTATTTCTCTTTCTCCACTCTCCTTGAAACTGCCTATCAGCTATTTGCTGTCTGAAAGAAAATAAGTTGCACCTAATGTAATTGCAAGTTATCATGTCTGGGTGTTTCACATTACCTCATGTACTTTAGAGCAATTCTGTTCTAGTTACTGTGATGGAAAAACACTACTCAGTCCCTGATATGACGTGGCTGTGTGAAATGAAGCCTGAAATGATAATTAATGAGCATAGAAATGTACTTACATGTAGTAAATGTGATGTGTGAAAGTCGTTTATAACAGTAAAATATCTGGTACTCTTTGGTATACATTGTTGTTTTGTTGTCTTCACCTTAAACATCAGAGCAGTGTACAAGCTCACCTAATAGTAGAGACCTCAGTTTTTCCTGTGCTGCACACTCCCTGCCGATGATTAATGACTCTGTTTTCCACTTGCTGGCTTATTGTCATTTCTGGAATGAATGACTTTTGGTAGCAACACTATAAAAGCCTCACAAAAATGGTTAGCCCAAATACACTCAAATGTTTTACTGTTAAGTGGTGGTTCTGGTTGGTTTGGGGTTTTTTGTTTGTTTTGTTGGGCTGCTTTTGTGTGTGTGATTGTGTTTGGTTTGCTCTGTTTTGTTTCTATAACTGAGAAACGTCAATATTTGCAAGGCAGTTGGGTCAAAAAACATTGTGATGAAAGAATGTAACTCCAGGGCATTCTGTACGTTTCAAGTACATCTAGGAGCTGAGGAGAAGAAAGGGAAGAATATGGACACTAATTAAAGATTCATTTAAATGAGAAAGGCCTTGACAAGCTGTTTTGTAGAGGAAAAGAGAAGCTGGCATGAAGGAAAGGGAGGCTGCTTGAGATAGAAGGCTACATTATGAAACTTCAGCTGACAGCAGATTCTAATACTTAACCTCATTCACAGCATAACCTCCACCTGCTTCAAACCGAGCAGATGCTTCTCTGTAGAAAAGTAATTATCCTCAAGCTCATGCTATGCTTGTGGTGAGCTGACTGTTCAATTCACATGAGCCCAAGGTTCTGTGTTTTGCAGAGCTTTATTTAATCACATCCTGTATTCACATTCAGTGCTAAATTAAGGCTGGAGGAAAGGCCTTTCTTTCCTCTCAGGGACTCTGATTATTTTTGCTAGCACCAGCAGAAGAAATGAATGTAAGCATAGCTCTTACACCAAGAAATCAGTCTGTCAGTCTAATCCACCTGATCTATTTTACATCTCTATACTTGTATCATGGAATCACAGAATCAACTAGGTTGGAAGAGACCTCCAAGCTCAGCCAGTCTGACCTATCCCCCAGCCCTAGCCAGTCAACCAGACCATGGCACTAAGTGTCTCAGCCAGGCTTGGCTTCAATACCTCCAGGGACAGTGACTCCACCACCTCCCTGGGCAGCCCATTCCAATGCCAATCACTCTCTCTGCCAACAACTTCCTCCTAACATCCAGCCTAGACTTCCCCCGGCACAACTTGAGACTGTGTCCCCTTGTTCTATTGGTGGTTGCCTGGGAGAAGAGGCCAACCCCCACCTGGATACAACCTCCTTTAGGTAGTTGTAAAAGACAGCAAATTTATATTAGTGGTTGTGTGGAGGAAGGAAATTGAAGTTAGTGCCTGTACTGAGCAAGAGCCTGCAAGGAGCACAACAACAGCCATCTTATTTCCCTTGGATTTTATGTTAAGCAGTAAGCATATACACATTAGCAATGACGTACAGTAGCTCCTGAGAAGTCCCTCAGCCCTTGCACTAAATCATTATAGTCTCTGAATAACCTTGCAGGAAATCAAGGTAGGGATATCGTGAGGGCTGGAAATCAGAGGATTTGAGAAAGAAAGTACAACACTAAGAAATCAGATGTGAGAAGAAAGCCAGCACTATTTTGCTAGAAAATACAGAGATATAAGGCCCCAATTCACAGTAAATAGCCTTCATTAATTCTGCCTTATGTGGAAGCTCTTTTACAAGAAATAGTTAATATTGTGGGATAATGGATCCTTAGGGATTAATATGTTTAAGGAAAATGATTTTTGTTCCTACTTTTCTGAAATGAAATACTATATTAACTTACGAACTCTTCTAATTTTCATTGTGCAGATTCAGCAGAAAATGAGGTTTTCCAACTAAGCAGAAACCACAGAAATTCTTCTTGCTTTTTGAAATTGCAATCAGCTTGAAATGGTAATTTAATTTTCTACTGAAGCCTATTTCACAACAACCACTTAAGTTCACATAAGTTCAAAACATGAAGAGTACATTGCAGACTTAATTCAATGAAAAACACAAAAGCTGCAGATGTATGTTACTCTGTTTCTCTTTTGTGGGACTTTGTCTTGAGTTCTTTAAATTAGATTTTACCACTCTGTACTATTTTTAGTGTATTTCATGGAAGTAACACGACAGTTAATAGGTCTGTAAATGTTTACAGCTATCTCCTGCGTGGTAAATTAGTTCTCTTCACAGGGTAAGGGAGAAATGCTTTCATCAGATGCCAAAAGTTAGAGTATGTAATTAGCTTGGTAAGGGTGGCACAGAGATGAAATTGTTGCCCTCCATTAATAGGTTCAGTATGGGATGTAATTTTTTTTGTTTGGATGTCAGTTTCTTTGTTGGTGAAAATCTAAGTCAATCAGTATTATATGACAATACATCACCAGCAGTTTTGGGTTAGGCATTGGTACTTCTTTCTAGTGAGACAGATGACTTAGATTTTGATATTCCCATATTGCTTTCTTTACACACAGTTTTAGGCAGTTCATCAAAAGACCTGAGTAGAGCTGCTGAAAAATAGTACTCTGATATTCACATATATACAATTCCTTTTTTATTTGGGAGCAATCATTGGAATTTCAAACACAAATTCATACAGAATAATAAAGCTAATTTTTCAATCTTAATTTTTGGTTTTTGGTCAGCATTCTAAGGAATCCTCATGCAGGAAAGGAGTGCAGAGGATGCAGTTCAGGCTGGGATTCAGGACAGCTATGAGAGGAGCCATGAAATACACACTTCTACATTTCTCATAAGACTGAACACTGATTTATGATTGAGGAATCCGGGAGACTGTTACAGGTTGAAATGATCAGTCATACAGCATAGATGTACAAATATTTGGATCATATATCCATTCAAATACTCTTGACAAGTCCAAATAGCTGAACATCTTGCTGCTAGGTAGTCTGATACACAGATAAGATTTGAAGTGTATTAGACTTAAGCTAGTTGTATCTGTGAATGAAGAAGATTTCAAAGTACTTCTATTCACAGGAACAAGTTGGTAAACCACCTTGAAAACTGCAATGTTGATGGAACAACTATTTGCAAAGACACATAGGAATATTTTTTTACATGTCACCAAAAGGTTCCCTTCTTCCTTTAAACCAAATGGTTGTTCACCTTAGCTATTACTTCTGTAAAGGTGTTCCACTACAGAGACTTACCTTGTCTGGGTATTTGATGTGGTTGGCTGATGGGTCTCAGCAGAGGTTACCGAGTTCAGTGATTTGCATGCTTTAATCTCTCATCTCAACATGGTAATCAAGCCCATTTTTCACTGTCATTCTTTCTGTTCTGTGCTCTAACCCTCTGAAAACATCTCTCCCTGGTGCAACTCATACCAGCCACTCACAGTGTAATTATCTGAGCAGCCAAAAGCCCAGTGATTTATTGACTTTATTTTAGCTGGGATAAAATGCAAATCTGGGTAATAGCTGTCATTTTCAGGTTCAGAGCTGGGAATGTGAAATAGAGATTTATTTTTAACTGTCCATTTCCTTAGCATAGAACATTATGCAGTATTTCATTTTGGCTTCTGCTGAATGTCTGCTACCATAAACACAGTAACATCCGACTACATCAGGTTGTCTAACCCCTTTAAAATGGTTTTGTTCTGGCACCTCCCAGAAATTCCTCATTAAAACCAGTTTATATTTAAGACTGAGTGTTATTAAGACTAGTAAATATTTAATAGGTGGTGGATTCTCCCCCTCCCCCCTCTTTTTCCCCCCTCTTTCAGTGTCCCCCCAACCAAGGCATGGAAAATTTCAAAGGGCACCCAGTGGATTCTTCCATGAAGTTGTTATCCACAAAAGGTAGAAAGGTGAGGATTATTAACACATGTGAACATGTCTTGCCTTACTATCAGTATTTGTTTTATGTTTCTGCTGGTTTACACGTGGTAATCTTCTGAGTTCATGTTGGAAATACTTTCTTTGTTTTACTAAATATTAGACAGACTTCAGAATGTCATATCAGCTTGTTCTGTATTTGAACTGACAGTATTGAATATAGAATGCTTTGGAATATAGAATTCTATTGAATATGGCTTTCTTTTTGCATTATCAAAACTGGATTTATCAGCTTGTTCTGTATCTGAATTGACAGTATTGAATATAGATTTCTACTGAATATAGATTTCTACTGAATATAGATTTCTACTGAATATAGATTTCTACTGAATATAGATTTCTACTGAATATAGATTTCTACTGAATATAGATTTCTACTGAATATAGATTTCTACTGAATATAGATTTCTACTGAATATAGATTTCTACTGAATATAGATTTCTACTGAATATAGATTTCTACTGAATATAGATTTCTACTGAATATAGATTTCTACTTGCATTATCAATATTTTATTTATCAGCTTGTTCTGTATTTGAATTGGCAGTATTGAACATAGAAATCTTTTGAATATAGATTTCTATTGAATATGGCTTTCTTTTTGCATTATCAAAATTGGATTTATCAGCTTGTTCTATATCTGAATTGACAGTATTGAATATAGATTCCTATTGAATATAGATTCCTATTGAATATAGATTCCTATTTGCATTATCAAAATTGGATTTATCAGCTTGTTCTGTATTTGAATTGACAGTATTGAATATAGAATTCTTTTGAATATAGATTTCTATTGAGTATGGATTTCTTTTTGCATTATCAAAATTGGAATTCACATAAATGGTAGACAACAGGGAAGAAAGCTGTTAATGCCTTTGTGTTATATTGGTTTCACATATGCTTTCTACATGTAATGTGTTAGCTAATGAGCTCTTTCATTTTTTCCTCTGAAATAAAATTCATTATGAAGCAGTAATAAGACCTCCTCATAATCACAGAACTATGAACAGTAAAATGGCATACATACAGTCATCAAAGGGTGGCTGTCATCCTCATACTTTCTGACAAGTTCATGTTTTACTTGAATTAAAGTGGAGACTGAATAATTCTTCCAAAAGGAGTTTGCTGATGGAAGAACAGCTGTACCTCAGACATATATTTCCCTGATAAAACATTCATGTTCATGCAGCTAGTGAGAAATTGACTCTGCAACAGTGTTTATAGACTAGAATTAACCTATAAGAAGATCCATCTGCAAATATTCAAAATCTGTGGTACATTAGGAAAAAAACCCACAGAAATTATGCTGTGGTTGTCTTCATTTGGTTCAAAGAAACAGAATCAACCCAGAGCACTAGAGATTAGATGGAAAGTAAAACAAATTACAGAACTAGACTACATCTAAAAACAAACATACATTTTTAATGAATTACTAATGTAGAAAGTAAGTTTTGAAAATGAGCTTCAGTGAATGCAAACCTAACAAATCCTTTTTATAGGTAATAGAAAATGATTCTTTCCTAAGTACTTTAAAGACATAGGAAAGTATTTGAAAATACCAAGTCACATCTGGCCATGTTTTATACAAGGAATAAAGCACAGTATTTATGCAAAGTAAAAATAAGGATAAGAGAAAATCCCACTAATAGCAATGAATCAGAACATACTTGGGCAGCAGAGGATGTCAATCTCCTCTCTGGTGCCCAGTGGTAAGATATGAAGAAATAGAATATATCTGTGGCATGGGAAGTCCAGAGAGGACATTAGGATAGAGTTCCTCAGTAAAAGGGTGGTTCATCACTGAAACACTTTCCATGTCATGGCACCAAGCCTGTCAGAGTTCAAGGTCATAGGATAATGATCAGACTTTTTGTTTAGTTTTAGGTAGTCCTGCAAGGAGCAGGGAGTTGAACTCAACAATCCTTATGGGTTGCTTCCAATTGAGATATTCTACAATTCTCTGCTATCTACTTAGTAGAATTTGTCTGTAATTGACAAAAGAAGTTTCAGAACTAAAGCTTTCCTGTGTCCCCTTAGATATGTCACGCAGAAATGAGCATTCAAAAGCTACTAACTTAGTCTTCCTTTAAACCTAGTATTCACTTCCTATCTCCACTTCACATTATGCAGCAAAAATAACTGCTCTGGACAAGAAGTGTGTGCAGAAAACAATACTCCAGGGTTTGGCAATTCTTTGATGAAAATGTATGTGTTTAAAATACAAATATAATCATAATCATAGAATCAAGCAGGTTGGAAGAGACCTCCAAGATCATCCAGGCCAACCTAGCACCCAGCCCTAGCCAGTCAACCAGACCATGGCACTAAGTGCCTCAGCCAGGCTTTTCTTGAACACCTCCAGGGACAGTGACTCCACCACCTCCCTGGGCAGCCCATTCCAATGCCAATCACTCTCTCTGGCAACAACTTCCTCCTAACATCCAACCTAGACTTCGCCCGGCACAACTTGAGGCTGTGTCCCCTTGTTCTATTGCTGGTTGCCTGGCCACTTGGCTACAACCTCCTTCCAGGTAGTTGTAGACAGCAATGAGGTCCCCCTGAGCCTCCTCTTGTCCAGGCTGCACACCCCCAGCTCCCTCAGCCTCTCCTCATAGGGTTTATGTTCCAGGCCTTTCAATGCTTCTCAGTTTAGCAAATGATTCATAAACCAGTTGCTAGCACATGGTAGGATTCAATCCTATGACAACTGAATTCTTCTGAACCAATTTACTTCAGATATAGAAGTCAAAGCTCAGTGAGAATAATTAGAGGAATAGTAAACAATGTGATAATATTGAACTCTTTCTTAGGTGACAGGGGATTTTCACTTGTCATAGTTGTAGAGGGAACCTTGAGATACCAAATGTCTATAAAATATCTTATTCACATGACATTTCAAAGGGTTTTATTCCCCCTTATCAGTTTTAACAGGGATTTAAGGATAATGTTTGCAGATATAATTTCCTAAATTATCTCTGACAGTCTACAGCCATGATATAGAGAGGTCAGCTTAAATCAAAGAGTTCATAGATATGCATGATGTAAAGGATACTCAATGTGTAAAAAAGAGTAAAACATAGTTGAAAGATGATATTATTCTCTATGAAGATGAATTACACTGGGGTTTTTCTCATGTGTATTTCAGATGTAGTCAGCAACCCTTAATCAGCCAAAGCCCAGCTGAGATTCAGACTTTTTAATCTCCTGTTCTCCCTGTCTTCTTTCTGCCCAGGGAGGTGTTGGAGTCACCATCCCTGGAAGTGTTCAAGCAAAGCCTGGCTGAGGCACTTAGTGCCATGGTCTAGTTGACTGGCGAGGGCTGGGTGCTAGGTTGGACTGGATGATCTTGGAGGTCTCTTCCAAACTGGTTGATTCTATGATTTAATCTGGCTTTTATCACCCATTTTCATACAAGCTGCAAATACCATGGAACGACAATGCCGAGGACTGGAAAAATTGATCAAGTATTTAATTTGACCTTTCTCATTGCTTACAACAGAATTATTATGAAAGCAGAAACTCCATTTTCCCCCCCCCCACAAACTGACATCTATTTAGGTAGAGAATTGTGCTTTTTACAGCATAGTTTAAATAAACTTCTGCCAGAAGGGCAGAAGCTGTAGGTCTTTAATAATCTTCATTTATTGCCTTGTAACTTTTGCATTAAGATACTTTGAATGCAAACAGATTTTATCATGTCCTGATGATTCTTAGAGTCTTTAGACTTTAGTTTTGATCTTCTTGGCTGAAAACCTTACACCACATACCAAGAGGATTTCTGCTGCTGATCTACTCTGTTTTCATTTTCATATTTTCATTACTAAAAGATATGAAATTCAGAAGCTGGAACATTTATAGAAAAAAATGTGTGTCCTCTCATTTTGAATTCTATCAATCTTGCAGACAAAGGCAGTAATATATAAAATCTCTGCTGCTTCTTTCTTTGGGCTATATGGCTAATTACAGAAGAGATGATGAAACAGTATAAACTCTGACAGAGTATCCTTAGGAGTAATCTGAGTTGTTCTTCCTTAATGTATATGCTCATTAATAGTCTATCAATTTTATGTTCAGAAGTTTCTAGGATGGCTCCAGGCTGTTCTTAGGCTCATAGGGATCCTTAGCAAACTGCAAAGTACAACCTCTTCTATCTTTCCTGGCAGCTTTTGATGACTTAGACTGTTATATTAGTGCCAAATGAGAACACAGCAATATCGCCATCTCCATTCGCAGTGTCATAGAGTTCAGAGTTAGTACTGACCTGCTTAGTCATCTTGTCAGCCTCCAAGATCCACGTGGATGAACATTTGTGTACTTTTATAAAAGAGGAAGATCCAAAAATTCCTTATCAATTGACTATTCTGGCAGTAGTTCCAAGTTCCAAGGCATTTGGAAGCTTCACATAGAGTATTTGTGCCATTAAGAGACCCTAATGTCCTGTGGGCAAGAACAAGAGCTCAATAGGAGCTGCACAATAAGAAAACAGGATGGCAGGTTCCACGTAAGGATTTGTTGGAATACAAGCTCAGGCTCACTGTGACAGTTTTAGGAGTCTTTTGGTGGAGAACACCCTCATAGATGACTGACACAGCCATTTGGAGCCAAAAGAGAACACAGTGAATTGTGAGACCAGGGCTGACACGTGCAACTTATCATGGGGCCTGGATTGCCACAAGTAACTAAGCATGAGACCAGTGCTGACACAAGTTGAATGTGCTATAATTGTGGCAACTGAATAAGGAGCTGTGACCACATAGGAGATAAAAGACACAAAACCTTTAAGGTAACAGGGAAAATTTGAGCTCCCCACTGATTGAAACCTTCAGGAGTGATGAGATGCTGCTTTATCTTCAGTAGTAACTATCTCTGCTTTTGTTACCTCTTGCTTTTTTCCACCTTTTCTATCTTTCCCTCCTGTACATGTAAGTGAAATAAAATTCAAGTGCTTTTCCCAACTAACTATTTGGTTCCTTCTTGGTTTCATGTGGGGATCAATAAAAGAACCATGTCTTCTGCAGAAGCAGGTTGAGACACAGAGTTAACTCACCACTGTTGGAACAAGAACAGCAGAGTAGTGGGGCCTTAAATCTGAAATATAATTGCCTCCTGAGGCTGAACATAATATGACTGTGTTCATTTTTCTCCATTATATTGTCAGAAGGAACAGGAAAAGAGCAGAAACATCTTTAGGAGGACTGGTCCTAAGTTCTGTATAACTAGGGAACAGTTGGCAATACTGCTGGCAATGTACTTCAGCCTTTAAAGTCAGTGAAATTATAGCAGCACAGATTTACTACTTATCTGCTATTAAAACGTTTGCTCAAGAAGACATTTTGGCTATTTCTTGGCATGCAAATGCAACTCTTCCACAGAATAGAATGGTATTGTATTAATTTATTTCTCTTTTGCCTCTTTGTGCTCTCAGCTTTGTTACACTTTGTTTTATTTATTTCATTTGCTGACTTTTATTTTAATTCCAAGTGCAGGACTTACTCTAAATTTGCAATTGGGCAGCATTATAATTTTACCACAGCTTATGCTTATGTGTTGCATGTATTTCTAATTAAGTTAATCTTTTTAGGGCTCTTGACATTAATAGTAGGCAAAACATCAGTGTGGCTTTGTCATGCAAAATGGAGAAGCAGAATACTCTAAGATTAATATACACTATGTTATATTATTTAACAGGCTGACCCATTTCATGCAATCATGGGTCTTGATTTTCTATGTCTTACATCTTGAACACATTTCTTTTCACAAGTGTCTCCATCTCTTTCTGTTTTAAAGATTCTCTGAAAACCACAGCCCACTTCCAGGACAGAGACTTGGATACTGAGTTCCTTCCTCCTCTCATTATATTTTCCACATCAAGAGATCTGATATGGACCATCTCATTTTATCTTTGGTTGGCTTAACATAACTCTTGTATTTTTCTTTCTTTGGGCATTTTGTGTATTCTCTATTTCACCTGCAACAAGATCAGAGTCACTAAGTAGTCAATATGAAGGAATCTGAATGTATTTTCAGTTTCTACATGATTTCAGCTTCATCATTCCTGATGATGCATACAAGTTTGAGCAAGCTTCTTCCTGCAGTTGTGTGATTTTCCCCTTAGCCTTCTTTGTTATCTCTGAGCACGCAGAAAGGGCTTTTATTTGACTGATTCATCAAGTGTGGCTCTCCCTCCTGGCTTTTCCTATGCCACCTTTTAATGTCTGCTTTTCAGAGAGAAAGAGAAGAGGAGGCTCAGGGGGGACCTCATTGCTGTCTACAGCTACCTGAATGGAGGCTGTAGCCAGGTGGGGTTGGTCTCTTCTGCCAGACAACCAGCAGCAGAACAAGGGGACACAGTCTCAAGTTGTGCTGGGGGAAGTCTAGGCTGGATGTTGTTAGGAAGTTCTTCCCAGAGAGAGTGATTGGCATTGGAATGGGCTGCCCAGGGAAGTGGTGGAGTCACTGTCCCTGGAGGTGTTGAAGCAAAGCCTGTCTGAGGCACTTAGTGCCATGGTCTGGTTGGCTGGCTAGGGCTGGGTGTTAGGTTGGACTGGCTGAGCTTGGAGGTCTCTTCCAACCTGGTTGATTCTATGCTTCTATGTGAGATAACACTGAGAAGATTGCAGAAGACACTTGTAGATAGGTAAGTTTTAAATAGAAAGTGAGAAATATTTTTTTACTATGAGGATACAATTAAAAATGTCCAACTTTTTATATTTAACACGTTGCCCAAGCAAAAAATAGCTGTCTTATTCTATCTGCAAAGAAGATGAGCAAAAACAATCTTCATTGTAGCCCTGCTCAACCTTGTCCTAACCATGCAGTATAAATCAATCAGAAGGCTTTCAGGTAGAAAACTTTGTTTAAACTCTAATGCAATTTGCATAAGAACAATTTCATATACCATTTAATCTCCCCCCAGATGCAGCTGGTACAATCAGTTTCTTTCTAAAGTTACTTATTTTAGTGTACATTCTTTGTCATTTAACTGCTATTAAAATGATAAAGGTGTGAAAAAAAGAAGTGCAGAAAACAATCTTAATGAAGTGGTTCATTACAAAGAAATGTGAATATGGAGTATACCTTCAGAGTGACAATTCTGTGAATACTCAATGAGTTGGAAGAGATTCCTCCTCCACTGGAGTAAATTCACTACAACTCAGAATTTGGAAAGTTGGGAAAAATGTAATTGTATTTTTTACAGCTTGAACTAAAAATACTAATATAAGGGGAAAAAACTACTACAGAATAGAATAACCTTAAAGAAGATAGGGATGGGGTCAGGCAGCAGCGAAGCAGCAGCCAAAACAGTGGTGGGGAAAGCTAGCAGTGGGTGCAGCAGAAGCAGCCAGAGGGGTACTGAGGCATGGTCGTTTGCTGTGGTGTCATTGGCTCATCCCCGGAACAGGGAGCGGCTGCATCCAGCAGGAGGACAGAAGTCACTCACGTCAGGGCTGCCACTGCAATCAACCTGCCAACAAGGACGGAGCTGCTTCTGTGCAGCATGATCTTTGAAGCACCACCTGGAGCCAGGGGAGGCCACCAGCATGGCTGGAGCCACCTGCATTCCTGCAGCCCACGGATTCACATTGGGAAGGGAAAAGACGAATGGATTCCCCAGCTCTGTTCTATCCCACCCCTCCAGCTCAGCCCATGCAGTGCCGCTTGGCACCGTGCTGTGGGTCAGCTCAAGCCACAGCCGCTTTGTGCATGGGGCACCCATATCAACTTCTTCAACCACCTCAGACCATCCAAACCGCTGCCTGCTACTTGCTTCTACCCCCTGTGCCCCCCAAAAGGGGAGCGGCTCACTCATCCAAATCATCTCTCTCCACGGCTCTGCAGCTGCCACTGTGTCACGGTTCAAAATGGCAGGAGGGCCAAGCACCTCCTCTCTGCAAACTCCTCCCTCACTTCCCCTGTGTTTTGAGATGGGAAGCGAGTTTAGGAGAAGCACAAAGCACTTCCTAATGAGCCAGACCACTTGCAGAGGACAAAACTGCGCTCTCAACCGAGGTAGCAGGCGCAGACACCCCCTGAGGCATGGTCCTAACTCAGTAACACCTGACACTTCCAGTTTCCATCACCAGCTCACCAACAGGCACCATTTTCTCCCTAAGCTTCAATTCTCTATTTCCTCTCCAATTCAAACTATGCAAACCAGCAACCATTATTATTCTGTCATGGGTTTTAAAGAGCCAACAGAAGGATACTGTCAGGTAGACTGGGCAGGAAAAATAGAACTATGTTTGAAAAGAAAGACAGAAAAATTACAGAGAATGTACAGCAGCAAGCCCCTTTATTCTTCCCCATACCACAAACTAAATCTACAGTCCTCAGTACTCCTTTTCTTCCCTCACAGTGCCTCTGCCTACCCCTAGGCTCAAACAGGGCCTCGGCAGCCACAGCCAGGCTCACTTCCTACATATCTGCCCAGGTCAGTAGCTCCTGCCAGAGACAGCAGGCAGGAGGGAGAGAAAAGGAGCACAAGCTGCCCTTGCTGTGAGCTGAGATAGCAGAACTGTGAGCTTGAATAACAATTGTATGGCTCCTCCACCCCTAGATGATTTTTTAACCCTATAGCCCCCAAGCTACAACAATACCAATGGCCACAAGCTACAACAATACCAATGAATGTTAGCAACAAAGACTGAAGAAGAAATATCAAATCATGCTAACATCAAGTTCAGTATTCAGTGCAATGTCATCATCAGGAGAGAGATAAGCAGTTCTCATGCACTCACACGCCTCTGAGCAGGCAGTCTGCTGATTCAGCACCTCTGCTCTTAGCCAGATGAATTACATGAGCTGGGCCTCCTTTCTTCCCTGCTTCTCCCTACTTCTCCACCCAACGCCTGTTTTTCCTTCTGATGCATCTGCAGGCAAATGCTCAGGAGGGGCCAACTTCCTTTCCCTCCTTCTCTTTTCCTACTCCTATACATAACTAATGTTACAGCTCACATTTCATGTCTGTGGAGAAGGAGAGACCTGACAAGAATTTTGAAGCAAAGAACATCATTATAGCCTTGATTTATCCCAGCTAAATTAGGAACAATACTAAGTTCAAAGTCTGCTTGCCAAAGTTTAGTTTATAGCTGTGGCAAGAGACTAATGACTTTGGAGGAACAATTCAGATCTTGGTGGGCTGAATGACTCTTTAAACATTCTTGTCTCTTATCAATGACTGATTACCTAAAGTCACCACCAAACATTAAAAACCTTTTTATTTTGTACATTTTCCCTTAAACTCCATGGAAAAGAAATAGGAAAAATGGCAGAGCTTTGATATTAAGCACTGTGAGCTGCAAAGGCTAACTCCAACCAGCTAGAGCTGGCACAGGATGAATTTGAATCTGCAATAGGTATCTCTTTCCTCTCTCATCTTTTTTGGAAGTGAATACATTTTTTTTAAATGTGAAAAACCAGATTAAACATAGCCACAAAAAATATCTGAACTAATGGTTCTCTCCCAAGACAGAATAACTAAAAAGTTTCTCTTGTTCTTGCTGGATCAACTTTCTAGCCTCAAATCATCAGAATCTCACTTCTGGTGACAGTAGATTCATTATTCTGAATCAGTGGTAGATGTCCTCAGGTTTCTTTCTCTTTCTACAGGCCACTGATCCTGAGCTTATTATTCTATGTGTGAAAATTCAGAAGACCAAGTTTTCATCTCACTTTTAACAGTTGTGGATGCTTAATATGCAGTATTTTAATTGGCTATGCATGACCAGAGTTAGCTGATAAAGATGTTTCTCCAGGGTTTGGGTTTTTTTTTGAGCATTCATATTAAATACATTTTTGCTACTATTTTAGTCCTGTATTTCAAAATACTTAACTAATTTATCCAATGTCAATTTAAGATGCCCAGTGGTATGGAAATTCACTGAGAAGTACATTTGTAATGCTGGGGGAAAGTGCTCATTTTGCCTCCTATATGGCAGCACATTAATAAATGGAATGGAGAGAGATGAAATATGAAAGGAACAGAAGCTTTTAAAAAGAAGAAGAAAGGAATTAGCTGAAACTGAGGAAGAAGATGAAAATGATGCTGGAAATGTACTGTTCATTTGAGGGGAAAGAAAGCAAGGGGTAAAATGGGTGGTAATATATGGTCAGAGACTTTATTTAGACAGCTTTTATTATTCACTGAGTCCTTATAAATTTCATTCTGATTTTTAACAATGAGTAGTCAACATGTTCAGAGCTAATGCCCTTCCCTTGACTTGTCAGTTAGTCAATAATTTCTCAATTTTAAATGCTTTCTTAACTGCTACCTGTGGTAATGTAAATTAAAGTAAATTGAGATGAGATGTCATTCGCATTCATTCTTTAGCTTCTGCTTTGCCTTGATAAAAGGAGGGAAAAAATCAGAAGGGCTAAACCCAAGGACAAGTGAGTTTTAAATGCACTGTAGTGTGAACAGGTTAAATTAAGATAAAACTATGGGTAGTGCTGAAGAAATGGGTTAAATCCTTAACCTTGTACATTGAAGGGATGAATATAAAATACAGTGAGGATGTTTTCCAAGTCATCTTGTCAAAAATATTTGTCTCATTGTATTAATATAGTGGCAGCTACTCATAAATCTAATGATGCCAAGTTCACACCAAGAAGCACAAAATATAGTTCAAAAGTTTCATCTTGTTTTTCTCAAGTTGGAGGTGGTCTGTCTCTTTGCTTTGGAGCACTTAGCTCCAAGGAGGAAGTATTTTTCATTAGAGGACTTGTGGAAATTTTAATTCAGAATACACTTTAAAAAGATATGCAGTTAGTAAGAACCAAGAAACTGAAGAACCTCCTGGAAAAAAAAAAAAAGCAGCTTCATGATCCATTCTACTAGAAATAGAGATGTGTAATTTATAACAGTGAAGCCTGATTACTGACAGGCTTATCAGAGCAAGCCTTGATGGTTGCTTCTTGTGTTTTTCTTTAAACTTGTAACCCAAACCAGTTAATATAGGTGACAGTTTCACAAACCACTCCCACTCAGATAGCATACCTGAGTCTATGGCAGCTACTAGAATAATCAATAATGTGAAAGGAAAGTAGGGCCTAGGAGAGCTAGGTGATTTTCAAGGATGACTTCCTCTAAGCTCAAGAAAGGTTTATCTCAAGTTGCAAGAACTCAAACAAAGGTGGCAGAGAGCCAGCATGGGCAAGCAAAAGAGGGAACTCTAGAGATCTGACTCACCTGCTGACACTACCCTTTCATTTCTTTTGTCTCTATAAGCCATTTTTAAAAGTATACCTGTCATAAACTTGCCCAAAGTTAGGAAGTGTGTGACCAGTTTTATCTACCTGTAGCTCAAGAGCAGTCCTAAAGGGTAACTGATTAATACTTGGTTGTTGTTTTTATTTTAGTGATATTCTTACCCTCATTATAAGTATATAACTGCTGCAAATGCTGTCAGCTAGCAAGGTTACTTTTAGGCAGTCAACTGGAAGAAAACCTCACTATTTGAGAAATTAATATGTTAAGAAACCACACAACTCTTTTGGAGCAGTGCTGGCATCCAGCTGGCTGCCACAAAATTGCCTAGAGCAGTATATGCTCTAGTAGATGAATCTGAGCACTGGATGAAAGACTTGTGAATGTTAGTAGGTCTTCAAATGCTGTTGCCTGAACTACAGCAACTTTTGTAAAAATAATTCCAGTTAAGTGACTCCTATCTTCAATACTACTGTCTGCAACAGCTTCCATCCTCCCTGCAGACTGATTTGTAGTCCACAGTGATCATGGTCCTTTAAAGCTTCCTAATAGAAATGTAAAGTGCATCTGATTGCTCAGACTAGGTCAGTGCCCTCAATTGCCAAACTTTGATGGAAAGGGAAGCAGGTGCTGGGTTGTTGTCAGCAGTAGCAAGAAATTGGATCTTAGGCCCTGAGAAGGAGAAAGAAACTATTTGGTGATGTTGTTAAACCTATTAACATAGTCATAAATACACACTGCACTTGCCTATAAGTGAAGAATTACAAGACACGATTATAGGCAATTCTAGGGTTAGTATTGCCTTTTACTGCCCACAGTATTTTTGCTGCAATTTAATGTTATCATTCAGTTAACTAGACTCCAGCTCACGGATGTGATGATGAGCCAACATATCTCCAAATGCTTCCTTCATAGCTATCATCTTAAATTCTTATGGAATGAATTGCTGAATCATCTTGTGGTCTTGAACCCTCTGCTTAAGGCAGGTGCTTCTATGTCATCTGAAATACTCACTGATGAGGAGAAAGAGTAAATGGGCCCGTGTGTATCAAGTATATTTTCTTTAGCTTCCCAGTATAAGAAATAAGCTTTGTGAAACATGGTTATTTCCTTTCCAAAATATAATTCAGCCTTGTCTCTAGCATTCATCTGAAATCATTCTCATGGTCTGACACTAGGTTACAAGATTGAACATGCCTACTGAAACTATTCCACTTTTCTCCCATGTTTCTCACAGTTCTCTGCATGTATCTTAAACCGTTTGCATCATATTTGTATGTGCTTAACCTAACTGCTCTGGAGTACAAACGCCGTCAGCAAATGTCCCCACACTTCCTTCTTTCATTTAGCTTATACATCTGAGCTGACATATGGCATGGAATACCCCTTTGGCCACTTTGAGTCAGCTGGCCCAGCCATGTCCCTTGCCAAGATCTTGCCCACCTCTCAGTATTCTCTTGGAGTGAGGGAATGTTGGAAAAGCACAGCTTTGGTGCTTGGCTCAGCAGCAGCAAAAACACTAACGCGTTACCAACACCCAGCTACAGCATTGCAAACCACAGCACTAGAAAGATGCTCTGGGGAGAATGAACTCCAGCTAAGCCAAATCAAACACTTAAGCCAAGGTTATTTAGTGGGTGACATTATTTTCCTTCCTTTGCTTCTTGTATTTTGTTCCCTTTTGCTTGCAGAAAAGGCAATTTGAGTAATAATAAAAAGCAATAGGGAAGAGATGAATGTTGACAAATGAAGAATAAGGTTTGCTTTACAGTTTTATAAAAGGTGAACACTTTTTAATTCTCAGATTAAAATGAATGGCAGCAATTTAAGTGGACATGGCTATGTTTCTCATGAATATTGTGAAGCTTTGTGATTGCACTATTTTTATTGATGTAAACTGGCAAAATATATTGTTTAAAATGGCTTCATGACCCAAGGCTCAACCAACACCCATTCATCTGGTGCATGCTCATTAAAGCAGAAAGCTTTATCTAATCAAGAACTAACAAACTAATATGCAAGACAAATTACAAACAAAAGAGGACTGAAATGATCTTTTATTTGCTCGCTTTTCCAGGGTTAGGCATAACACTGCTGCTAGAAACAAGACTGCTCTCCAAGTGTTTGGAGTCCTGTATTACACCTTCCCTTGGTGGATTAGTAATTATGGGAAGAAGCATCACAGTACTTCTAAGTCTGAAATACCAGTATGACCAGCACTGTTTTTTCCATTTCTGATGGTGTGTGCTTTTAAAGAGAAACATGCTCTGGAAATAGATTGCCATTTCTCAGAACTGCCACCTGTCTAAATGTATGACTGAGACTTTCTGTAATAGTTTTATCTTGTGATTCCCTGTTGCAGGGATTTATTGACTAACATAAATTCTGTTATGTAATTACTCTGCTACTAAAATGCACTACATCAGTCTCTGCCTCTCCTGTTGGAGCTGCTCCATTTTAAATAAATAAATATTCACTGGGCCAGAACAAATGAATGATTGCCTCCATACACCAGTGATTAGGGCACTTCCTTGAGAAATATGAGTCAGACTGATGCTGTGGCTCCTGCTGTTATTTATACCAAGTGGAACAGCTCCAGCCTGCCCTTTGACTTTTAGAAGCTTAGGTAGATTGCATGTCACTTAGAGGTATTTGAATCACAGTTTTAAATCACCTTAACAAGGAATAACTTGACACTACGTGTCTCATAACCCAAGGATAATTGGGCATATTGGGAGTGAAGGGGGAGCTCAGTGCTTTTCTGCTACATTAACCAAAGCAATGTGTGTTTCCAGCAATTTCAAAAATATAAAGAAATAAAATTAAATTCAATTCTTCATTAAAATGCATTTTATCTCTCTCCACAAGAACTATATATTACTTTGAAAAGGTGCAGTTCAGACAATCCTTGAGAACTATTCTTCAATTCTTAGAATGTCCTTTGAGTCTCTTTTTCATTATGTTAATATGCAACTTCAAATTCTATATGTAAAGTGTATGAGTGATAATTATTAAAAACTCTTTACCTATAGCCCGTCAAGAAAGATGGTTTCATATTCATGCAAAAACACTCAAAAACGTGGAACTTTGCTGCACACCTATTGTAGATGCATCACCCTTCAGATGTCATGCAGTTATATCTGTATGATGTGCAGATGTTTATGATGGTTAATGTTTGCGAGCAGAGAGGCATTAGGCTATTTAAAGGAGAAGATGATTTCGTTGCTAATGTTATATAATTATATATTAATACATATTCTTGCAAAGAAGTCACATATATATTTGCATATATCATTCTGAAGTCTTTGAAAGGTGATTGTTTTCACTAGTTTTTTGGTGTTTTTTTTTTTTTTAATGGGGAAAGAATTAGCAGAAATACCTGTGGTGAAACAGTCTACCTTAAACATGGCTTAAGATATCTATGAAATAAACATGTACCTAAGCACATTATCTGCCTCAGAGAGTGGCCCTCTGAAAGACAAAAATACCTAGTATTCAATTTATATCATACATTTTAGGCCTGAGTATTAGGGTAAGATAAATCACAGCCTGAGCAAAACATTTGTTTTGTTATAAAACAGCTCTAGATGGCCAGCTTAGAGTATGCCTGTGACGCAAACTACAGTTAAAATGAGCCAAATGTCCTCATCACTTGGCAAAAGTAAGTGCACATATGTAGTGGTTTAGGAGTCATCCCCTCACAGCCAGCTGGAAGTTAGGGGTGAAGCTGTATTTTACAGCATAATACAAATTTACAAGCATATATATGTACAATATATACAGATATTTACAAGTATATACAATTATGTGCAAGCTAAAAGTAGTACAGAAACTCAAACCCCTTCCCGAACAGCAGAACCGCTCAGGAGGGCTCTGAACTAACTCCCGTCCTTCTTTCCACCCTATCACAGAAGGTTTATGTGCAGGAGTGAGATGCAAAAGCAAGGCCAGCAACAGGGTAGAAGGAGAATGATTGGATCAGGTCACACAGATTCAGGCAGAGATGGTTAATACGGCAAGCAGCAGTCACAGACTGACTGACTTTGTTCTTATTTCTTGATTTTAATATCCTTAAGCAAAACCAATGAGTGATATAGACATACTACTATTTTCTTTTCACAGCCAATTATCTAATTTCTCTCATTAAAACATTCCAATTAGCCTCAAACCAACACAACAGGAAAGCCTGTTTTTTGTTACTCCTATTTTGGTTTAATAGTTTCACAGTGTTGATTTAACATGTCTAAGTGATTCTATCTGGTGGTCAGGTATGAAAATTTCTATATGCAGTGCACTAAACTATCATAATTAGCACTTTTTTTTAATTGAAGATACCTCCTTTATTTTAGAAAGCAGAACACATGATAATGTAATTTACTATTGTATTTAGTTGACAGAGGTTCTTCGAAAGAACAGACATCTGAAAACCTATGCACTTCCCAGGCACAGTTCTATTTACTGACATGACATTTTGGCACTTGCTTTTCACAAAGTGGTTTACTGAAAACATTGAAAGTAATCAGTATCTATAAAATTTTCTGTTCCCTAATCCTAAGGTTAACACTTCAAATTCTAACAGGAGAGGTGTTAACTAATATTTAAGTTTAATATGTGTTTATTACCGAATTTAAAGACTGAAGCCACTGCACAGAGGTGAGTCTACCATGCAGAGGCATCAGTTTGTTGGATTCAGAGGCAAACAGTTTATATGTGAAGTCCTGCTGTAGCTCTTCCAAACCTCAGACACCAGCCTTCAAACTGCCTTCTTCTTACTTTGGAAAAAAAGTTAAAGAAGCATAAAAGAAATCATTTTATAAGGCATAGAAAACTTGAGAACTGTGTCTCCATAATGTTGATGTTTTCAAACATCTATTATACTTTCTTAAATGCTTAAAACAGACTAATCAGGCAGAGGCTGTTTAGCACATGATAGTCTTATGATATGAGTATTACAGCATATAAATATTTCAGGAAATAAAAGTCATTACTTTAGCCATTGGTTTGTGGAGAAGTGGCAGTTTTTCTCCCTTGGGTAAAATGCTTGTTAGTGTGCCACAAAAACTGATGTGGCACACACACATGCATAGAAGCGCATAGAACGTGATTACCTGTGTCTAATTTACAGTGCTCAGGCTCACATGAGATAGTCCTAGTGACATAAATTGTTTTCTTAATTGAATAATATAGAAATCTATGGCAATTATAATACAGATGTCACCCTGCAAACAGCAAGAAATAGACAAGAAAAAATCTTATAACTTACTGTCCATGTCTCACCATACCCATGGTGATCCTATCCTTGTGGTTCTAAAGTATGTTAATAAAACCTATTTTATTTTTAAATACTTCCCCATTTTAAGCTACTTTATTGCCACTTAATTTATACCACCAGTATTGCCTCCAGTTAATTTCTTTCTGCACCTGCCTTTGGTGCCTTTACTACTTTATTACCAATACATGATGTAAAAAAGTGAAACTCTGTCCTAATACTGGCAAGAACTTAAAACAAACACAGACTTACATTTTAATTTATATTAATATATTTCAAGTTCCCCTGTGATTACACTTTAAAATAATATCTTCAATATGACCTATAAAGCTCATTTTAAGACTCGCTCAAGAAATTAAGATGAGAAAAAGAATGTGAGACTGATTCCTTAATTTTAGCAGATTCCTCTACTAGACAGCATATTCTCTCAGCAGTGTAACTATTGTATATATTACTTCTGTACATGCTGGACAAGTTAACATATAATCCTAATGGGCTGTACAGTTGGTATGTTGTATGTTAGTGAGACAGTATTTAATGCAAAAGTATTTTTTTGCCTCGAGGATTCCAGCAAATATTCAATATTATTGCATTTCAGTATGCTATGCAAATAAGCTATCTCGCCTGGAGCTAGCCTCAGTAGTATCTGTAGCACTGCAGCAACAGGAGGGTATATCTGACCAAAGCAGAAGGAATTTTACACATCTGATTTACCTTACTGCTGAAACTCCTCAGATAAAGGAGTGCAAGGGTAGGAATGAAGCTGAAGTAAAGCACAGAGAGTGCAGAAGATATCAAATCAATGACATAGTAACCAGGAGGGTAAATCTCTGTGCATGAGATTTGATAGATCATGCACAACAAGGACACTGAGGAACTGGAAGACATATACATTTCCAAGCCTTATTTCACATACATCTGTATTCAACTGTGAAATATATGTGTATTCATATATATGTGTATATATGAAATATATGAATACACATATGAAATATGTGTATTCATATATAGGTGTATATATATCTGTCTTTTTATTTGAGTAGAAGTTTATGGATTTTACATATATATCAAAACTGAAGTATTATTTGGCACAATGTCATATCTGAATAGTCTGCTCTTCCTAAAGTGTTTACTGTCCTGAACTTTGGAACATGACTTCTAATAGGTAACATTTAACATTGATTTTTTTTTTTTATGCACTCAGAAGCCCAGTAGGTAACAAGTATGATTTTACTGAGAGAAAAAAGAAAGAGTTGGTAATTTATATTACCAACTATTACAAAATATGATAGCAGTGCTGCTTCTAAAATGACAGAAATAATAATTTCTATTACCTTGAACTAAATGAAAAACTACTTCAGCCTGCCACTGTATAGTCTTCTTACTAAAGAATATACTGTCCTCTCCATTAGTTTTGTATTTAAGACAAAGCCACTGGATGCAAGTAACTTCCTAGGTAATGTGGCTGCCATCAGGAATTTGAAAGGTACCAGCATTTTAACCTGTGGGTCATTTAGTCATAGCATTGAACAAATAACTTTAATAGCTGGTATAGGTTTAGGAAATAGTTGTTGCTGCACTGGAGTAATCATCTGAACTGAAAGAGAGTGCTATTCTGAATTACAGTGACACACAGATTGCTGAAAGTAATGCCACTGTTCTTAAAGCCCTCACTTTAATAATAGTGAGATTAGAGACAACATCTTTGGAACTCAGCTAGTAAAATATGGGCTTAATTGTTATTAAAAACATGCAAACAATCAATATGAAATTAAAATATTTTCTTGGATCTACATTTCTGTAACAGGTTTGGGGGGAGGGAGGGTTGAATCACAGAATCAAGCAGGTTGGAAGAGACCTCTAAGCTCATCCAGCCCAACCTAACCCCAAGCCCAATCCAGTCAACCAGACCATGGCACTAAGTGCCTTATTCAGGCTTCTCTTGAACACCTCCAGGGACAGTGACTCCACCACCTCCCTGGGAACACATTTGTTTGGGTGCATTAGTGATCTTGTTCTTTGGTTTTCATTGTTGGTTTTATCCACTTTACAAAGGTAAAGAGGAAGATAACAACAAAAGAATATTTTCTTTACTGGTGGTGAGTATGTCTGTGTAGTGATGGTATCTATAGAATTAAATATCAGTAGCAAACTAACAGTGTATTTCAGCAACCTTTCACCAGCCTGTGCAAATCTTCCCTTCCTGAAACCACTGTGAATTTTTTTAGGGGGAAAAAAACCCCAACAAACAAATAAAACCACCCTACCAGAAAAAGTATTTGATATTTTTTTCATCAGGGAACAGCTTCTTGTCTTCCTCAGCAGAACATGGGTGCTTGTTTGAGGACTGGAACTGACAATCTTATCTGGAGCAGTGACACTTATTTGATCTCATCAGCTCACTACTAGAAACAGGTGCATACCCTTCTGAATTTCTAATGTGGTACAGTAATCACAGAGAGCTTCAGAAACAGCAACTTGTTGCTGTCATATGTCTGGGACTACCTGCCTCACAGATCAGAATTTACCTCTCTAAAAGCAGTGCAGCTCTTTCTCTCAAGCTATCTAAAATGGTACCATTGCCTGAGCCTAGCCTCTTGCTAAACACCACTTAGAAAAAGGCTAAACACTGTCATATTATCCACAGTGACTTATTTTAGTCACATTTAGACATCATTACCTTGTTGAACTTGTCTGCCACAAATGACCACTAATGTGGTCCCAAATGTCCGCCAGCAATCACCACTAAGATTTGTAAAGAGATGATTTCCTGGATGCTAATTGTTTCCAGATAAACAATCACATCTATGGAAGAAGAATGTCAGTGGCTAAAGAATATAAATCCTTAGTTTGAAAATCACCAAAACATAGTAAGGAAAAAAAACACCTTTTGCCTGTCTTTAGTGGCAATCCAAAATGAACCAAAAATGAACAAAGGACAGACTTGTCACCCATTGCTACCAGTCATTCGTGAGGGGAAAAAAGCACTGCTTTACTTAAGAAATAACAAAAACTAATATCTTCTAGATTTTCAAAATAAGACAAACTCTGATGAGCAAAACAAACAAGACAACATGCAGGGCATCCTGAGACCCTCATTTTACATGGTATTTATAATAGCTGTACATTTCATTGAACCCCATTTCAAGTCCCAGATCATTATGAGGTAATCCTATGTTAGGGAATATCATAAATTTGGGGGAAATTTGTTGTTTCAATTAGCTTGGGTGGATGAATCTTTCTGACCTTTTATGCTGAGTCCAGATTTGCAGATTTACAATTTAGTTATGATGTAAAGGATATGTATAGGTGATAATGACACCTCCAGAAACAACAAACCAACAACAAAAAACCAAACCCTCAAAACCAAAACTTTGTTGCTGTTCAATTTTATAATATACACTGATTACCAAAACTTCTAACACTGTACCTGTTTTCATTCAAATATCATCCTCAGGATGTTATTCATATTATCTATACTGTCTGCAACACTTTTATGCTTGAAAATTGCTGTCCAGACTTACTGCATTCTTTGGTACAACCAATGACTAACAGGTGTTAGACTTTCTGGCTGTATCTCTAATAGGTTGATATTTAGTGTGCATGTGTGTACATGTCTGTGGTTATGGACAAACCCCCAAAAGGTTCTTTTTCAGAGAGTTCTACTGCTAGTTTGCTTAGCAACAGCTGCTGGCTTTAAACCATCCCATTTATAATCTCGAAGAAAAATACATCTATAAGTAGTGCTGCAGAGAAGAACCACCTGATATATATTTCATATTTCATCACATCTTTGTAAATCCTCTACTGAAGCTCACAATCCTTTTACCAGCTTAAAACACTGATAGCAATTTTATTACCCCTGCAATAGCCATCCCTCCCTAATTCTCTAGACACAATTACTATGCTCCTTGCAACATGAATACAAATTAACACAGGGAAAAAAAAAAACACTAGAACAGAGAAAATCAATGTGGGCTGAAATGTTCCTGCAGGGGATGCTCTTGCACTCTGCAGTTTGGCTGAATGAGCTTCCAGAAACAGTTAAAAAAGAATAGAGGGAGGAAAGAAAAAAAAAAGAAAGAAATGCAGAACATCAAGCAATGTTTGGTTTTTTTCTGCTGCCCTTGGTAATTCTTACAGATACAATTAAATTTTTAATTAACTCTGTTATCTAGATTTTTTTTTCTTAATTATACTTTGCTATTTTAAGCAGTTGGTGCTTATATTTAGGAAAAAAAATCCACTGTGTTTCACTTTTTGGTCAGTAAATGCTTCTATCTGAATTTATGCTAAATTATACTGGAAGAAATCTGAGTATAAAGTGTTGGATTTTTTTTTTCTTTAGTAAAATCCCTGATTTCTGCTACATAAGCAAAAAATGTACCTATACCATAACAACCTTTCACAGAATGTTAGTTTGGAAATGACCTCCAGAGATCATAGAGCCCAACCCCCTGCCAAAAGTAGGATTGCCTAGGGTTGTCCACAAAGGAATGCATCCTGGCAGGTTTTTAAAGACTCCTGAGAAGAAGACTCCACAACCTCTCTGGGCAGCCTGCTCCAGTGCTCTGTCACTGTAAAGAAGTTTATCTGCACATTGAGGTGAAACCTTCTGTGCTGTTTTGGGAATAACCTGCTCCCCCACATGATGAAATCACCCAGACTAGTCTCAGTTGGGTGGAAGTTAAAGAATGAAGCTATATATTCACAGCTTAGCACAATATACAAGCAGATATTTACACAATATACACAAATATTTACAGCTATATACAAGTTAAATATAATGCAGAAACACAATACCCCTCCCAGAAATCAGAGTTCCCAGTAGGGGCTCCCAACCACCTTTCCACCTTCTTTCCACCCCTCTACTCTATCCCAGAGTCTGCCTTATGTGCAAGGTGGGTTATGAGGATTGGCAAGCAGGGGTTAGAAGCAGAATGATTAGTTGGGTTACACAGATCTATGCAGAACAGCCCAGGGAGAAAACATAGACACCGATTCCAACAGCTAGAGACTGTCTTATCTGTGTTTGTGTCCTTGGTTTTATACATCTCAGAAAGTCTATGAGTGAAGTAGGCATCACCATTATTTCCTTTTCACAGCCTAGAATCTATTTTTTCTCATTAAAATATTCCACTTAGCCTCAAACTAGCACACCTTCTATGTCCAAGTTTGCATCATTTCTTCCTTTCCTTATTACTGTGCACCACCAAAAAGAGATTGGCCCCATCCACTTGACATTTGCCTCTCAGACATTTATACACATTGATCAGATTCCCTCTTGGTATTCTCTTCTCAAGGCTAAACAGCCCCACATCTCTCAGTCTCTCTTCACAGGGGAGATGCTCAAGTCCCCTAATCATCCTCATGGCTCTCTCTTGGGCTCTCCCTAGCAGATCTCTGTCTCTCTCGAATTAGGGAGTCCAAAACTGGTCACAATACTCCAGGTGTGGTCCCACCAGGGCAGAGTGGAAGGGGAGAAGAACCTCCCTATGCATGCTGCACACACTATCCTGCATACAGCCCAGGACACCATTGGCCCTCCTGGCCACAACAGCATATTGCTGTCCCTTAGAGAACTTGCTGTCTACTAGGACTCCAAGGTCCTTCTGAGGAGCTGCTCACTTAGTTCAATTGGGTGGCATTCTTAAAAGTTTTGTCTTACATGGAAGTTATATGTTGACATTAAATAGGCTTCATTCTGTCCTGATGACCTTATGTAACAATCAGGCAATACAGCTTTCTATCTCTATAGGAGAAGATGGACCTGTATAGAAGTTCTGATATAGATCTGTATCACTTCAATTCTCTATCAATTACTTCTCTTAGATAGAAATAGATCAAGTGATCCAACTGAACACATTTATCTTACCTTCTTCTCAGGATGTTTTGGACAGCTGGTAGATAATAGCTCTCAAAGACAGGAAGGCTGGGAAGGGAGAAGTGTTTGCACTGTTGATCTCAAAAGCTTACCACCTTCCACAGAGTCCACTCTTTTTTAAGGTCAGCAACACTAAGCTATGCTGAGTTAACAACAACTGTATTAACAACACCTGGGCATGTTAAGACTCTAAACTTTTCTCAAGAGCTTTTCTCTGATGTAATTCCTATCCAATATAAACAAGCTCTAAACCCCTCTTTTGTAAATTTTGATCTCCCCCTCAAAAGAGTGAAATTTATCTGCTCTCAGAATGAACTCAGGTTTTTTCCCCTCCATATTTGTCAATGTCTTAAGGATATGTTGGAGGCTGGATGTGCTCAGCATGATTATTTTTTGTTATGTGTTTTTGGATGAACTCCAGTCACACTAAAACTAGTAGAAACTATACTCAGCACTGCTGAGGCCATGTTCAGTGCTGTGCCTCTCACTACAGAAGGGACATTGAGGTTCTGGAGCGTGTCCAGAGAAAGGCTACAAGGCTCATGTAAGGTCTGGAGCACATGACCTATGAGGAGCATCTGAGGGAGCTGGAGTTTGTTCAGGCTGGAGAAGGCTGAGGGGAGACCTCATCACTCTCTGCAGCTACCTGAAGGGAAGTTGATCCAAGGACATGGCCAGCCTCTCTCCTTGGTGGCAAGGACAGGACTAGAGGAAATGGTTTCAAGCTGCATGAGGGGAGGTTCAGACTGGATGCTAGAAAGTACTTTTTGTCAAAGAGGATTATCAATTATTGGAATGGTCTGTCCAGGACAGTGGAGTGGATGGAATCACCATCCCTGGAGGGATTTAAGCAGTATGTGGGCTTGGCACTGAGGGACATGGTTTAGTGTTGAGCCTTCAGTGCTGGGTTGAAGGTTGGACTCTTACAACCAGATGTTTTCTGTCATTCTGTGGAAAAAAATACTAGCAAAGGTTCAGCTATTTCTGACTCTTAGTGTTTCATATCCAGTTACTCTACTCTGCCTAATGCATATAGACGAGTTACCTAAGACTGTTGTTTCCTATTCTATTCCTAGTTTTTATCACCAGTAGAGTATTTCTGAGTACAATCACTTTCAATTTCTTTATGCTACCTTTTTCTGTCAGAAATCTAACATAAAATTCTGAATTAAACAAGGAGGGAAAGCTGAATTCAATTCAAGAGAGATATTGAGGTGCTGAAACATGACCAGAGAAGGGTGATGAAGCTGGTGAAAGGCCTGGAACACAAACCCTATGAGGAGAGGCTGAGGGAGCTGGGGGTGTGCAGCCTGCAGAAGAGGAGGCTCAGGGGGAACCTCATTGCTGTCTACAACTACCTGAAGGGAGGTTGTAGCCAGGTGGAGGTTGGCCTCTTCTCCCAGGCAACCAGCAACAGAACAAGGGGACACAGTCTCAAGTTGTGCCAGGGGAAGTCTAGGCTGGATGTTAGGAGGAAGTTGTTGTCAGAGAGAGTGATTGGCATTGGAATGGGCTGCCCAGGGAGGTGGTGGAGTCACTGTCCCTGGAGGTGCTCAAGCAAAGCCTGGCTGAGGCACTTAGTGCCGTGGTCTAATTGAATGGCTAGGTTGGACTGGATGATCTTGGAGGTCTTTTCCAGCCTGGTTGATTCTATGATTCTATAATGAAAGCAATTTCTATCAGTCAGGTAATGTAAGTAGGTATATAGCTTCAGATAGGACTCTGAGGAATATTTGCAAAATATCAGTTAACTAAGTTTCTTTATTGAAAGAAGAAGGGTAAATAGTCTACCTTCTATCCATTTCAGTCAAGTGACCATTAGGCATGTGAACTACAACTCTGTAAGGGTAACAGAGGGCCATTAAAAGTTTTGCTTACATTTGATCCATGCACCCAGACATTATATGATGTTATATGGCTTTGGTTTGTTCTGGTTTGGTTTTTTAAAAAGCAGTGTTTGCTTCCTTCAACAGACTCCCAAGTAAGTTTGTATGTTCAGTCATAAACAGGTCTAGTAATCAAGCTGGGTTACTAGTTGAGTCACTCTCAACACAGTTTTAAGGTTAAGATAATTACTGATTTTCTTTTTCAGTTGAGCACAACCTATGTCATAACAAATGAGCCAGTAAAATGCAAGGCACCCTATTCCCAATGTGCATCTTAGCAACATATTCTGGCCTTACTTATGTTCTTGAATTGCTTCAGGCCTTTCACATCCTGCCTCTGTACATGGAATACCAGCAGAAATTTCAGTGGGCACCAATATAGTCTAACATCATTTCAGAC
Source organism: Pogoniulus pusillus (assembly GCF_015220805.1). Classification (NCBI taxonomy): domain Eukaryota; kingdom Metazoa; phylum Chordata; class Aves; order Piciformes; family Lybiidae; genus Pogoniulus; species Pogoniulus pusillus. The sequence continues at coordinate 2,076,590 of NC_087268.1, forward strand.
ACTTTGAACTGAAAAAGGTGCATTGAGCAAGTTACATATATATAGTACCCCAGGGAAGCACAAGAAACATAGGTATGGCCTAACATAAATTGCTATATAGAAAGGAGACAGTCTGACACCTAACTGTGGGAGAAGGACATGGTCCTAACCTACCCTCTGCTCACACAAACAGCTTCAAAGTGTGCACAAGCAACTTTAAAGAGCCTCAGGACACATACGAACACAGAGAACAGTTAGACAAACTATGTGAAAAACTATCTGATTAGAGACAAATATGAATTAAGTTATATGCAATATCCATTCCCAAGGCTGTAGGTTTCCTAAGTACAAGCTAAGAGATATGGTACCTCAATAAAAAAGCTAAGAGCAAAAAGAAAGATCACACAGAAAAGGAAATCACCCTCTTTTTATTCTATGAGACTAGATCCTGGGAAAAGCACTATATTGTTACAACTTATTTAGGTATCACTGTGAAAAGTTACTTTAAAATGAAGAAAACCCAGGGAAAATGTTTCTGATAAAAATAGTTGTAAAATTAACCTAAGAACTTGATGTATGAACAAGAATGCTTATTTCATCTATGAAAAATCCAAGACAAAAATAGATTGTTTATCTAGGTGCTAATATGCTTTAAACAATCAACTCCCTCGGCATGCATAATAAACTGCATTCCTGGAGCATCACATTAACTACTGCAGGAATGAAAAAAGGGATACTAGTGTATTTTCCTCATCTTAAAAGGGACACACACAATTCTGGAAGGAAGAAGGAAGGCAAAAGTAATAGTCAGAAATTGAAGTGTGTATCACTGATACTGAAATCCCATTTCAGCCTTGCTAAATCAGTGCATCTGAATCATAAGTATTCCAGCTCTTATTAAAATAAGGAAGAACAAAAACAATCACCAGTGATGCACTTGTGCATTTTTCTAACATGCAGTGGTTTAGGTGCTTTCTAGGGAGATTCACTCAATCCAATCTTTCTTCAGTGGAACACAAAATTACTGACATGTAAACTCGAAAAATTAAATCCTTGACATTGCTCAAACAGGCTCAGAAATCACTTAAGTTCAGCAAAACAGTTCAAGGCAGCTGTGTCAACACTAGGAGTCTTTAAATTCTGTTAATGCACTAGTATCATAGAATCAATCAGAGTGGAAGAGAACTCATGGCTCATCCAGCCTAACTTAGCACCCAGCCCTAGCCAGTCAACCAGACCATGGCACTAAGTGCCCCATTCAGGCTTTGCTTCAACACCTCCAGGGATGGTGACTCCACCACCTCCCTGGGCAGCCCATTCCAATGCCAATCACTCTCTCTGACAACAACTTCCTCCTAACACCCAGCCCCCACCTGGCTACAACCTCCCTTCAGGTAGTTGTAGCCAGCAATGAGCTCTGCCCAGAGCCTCCTCTGCTGCAGGCTGCACACCCCCAGCTCCCTCAGCCTCTCTTCACATGGCTGTGCTCCAGTCCCCTCACCAGCTTTGTTGCCCTTCTCTGGACATGTCCACCAAATATCAATCCTCTGGCTAAAAATTCATACCTTATATAGTGGACCTTAGTTGATTTAGGTTAAGGAACTTGCTATATATAAAGTAGAGCTTTGTCACAAAGAGATTTATTCAAACAAGGCAAAACTACCAGGGGAAATCGATTTAATTAACCTAAAATTCCAACCCTGACTGATTCTATGAATTTCAGGGGGGATTTTTCACTTAAAGGCACCAGTGGCACAAGTTGTGAGCTGCTAAATACACTGCCCACTTGGCAAATGAAGCAGTGGTTTGAGATGTAAATATTGGCACTTGAGCCCACCTTGCCTTGATGGAACTGACCCCTCATTGCCAGGCTTCCTCCATGCTGATTCAGTGCCTCTCATAAACATTGCACAGATTCATTCCTGTCAGCTTTACAAGCGAGCAGAAAGAAGCAGCAGAACATAGAGGAGCTCAGCCTCAGTGCAAAGACCCAGCCAGCACTTGTGAGTGATGCTGCAATCAGAATGAAGCCTACTCCTATGGAACCGGGGGGCCACCACCAGGCCCCCCGGCCTTTGAGTCCCCTTCACCAGCCACCCAGTGCACACCATGGGTACTCACCAGAGATGACAGGATCAGGAGGATCCCTCTGCCCAGATGGGCAAGCTTGGACACTGCCTTTCCTGGGGCCCATTAAATAGGGAGTGGGCAGGGAGAGCAAAGTGCTCACACCTGGGGTGGGAGGAGACTCCAACAGAACCCAGGTGCTGTGGGTTAGGGGGGAAAAGGGATAGGGGCAGATATGGTGGAAAATGGGTACAGAGGCAGAAAGACTTCCCTGGTCCTGTTGCCATTCTATTCCTGACACAGGCCAGGATGATGATTCTTGGCTACCTGGGCACACTGCTGGCTCTTATTCCATTCTTTAGTTACTGAGTTGTGTACCAAAACTTTGTTTATTTATTGTGATGGTTTGGATGCTACCTACCACCCCACACACTGGAGATCACCCAGGCTAGACTCAGTGGGCTCTGGAAATTGAATTGAAGTGCAATACACAAGCAGATGTTCTATAAATCAGCTAAATTAGCAGAACTGTCTCCTGTAGATTTGTTTCATTTAATAAAGTGGCTAGTCCTATATTTTAGTTTGAAAATTTAAACCACCAGAAAGCTGTAGTTCTGCAGCTAAAGCTTTAAAACCAATCCTGCTGAAAATGATTGCTTTTATTTTTTCTTTTCATATCTAAAGGATCTACTGTTATTAACTTTATGGTACAACACACTTAAAAAAAAAGAAGTCACATAATGTGTGATTAATTTTGTGGTGTTTACAGGGGAAAAAAATCAAGCCAATAGATCTTATGAACAACTAAGATTTTTTCCGTCTTAGGTACCCTAAACATTATTTCCAAAGTATATTAAAATAATATAGAGGATTCTGAGAAGGAATCCTATTAAAGCTAATAAATGTCTAAAGGACAAGAATTCAAAAGCATGGGACTAGATTTTGGACTTCTTTTCTCCAAGGAAAGCAACAGCTGGAATATGGGAAGCTCCATCTGAACATGAGGATAAACTTCTATACTTTGATCAAATAGCCTCTTTTGTTTCTGTTTCTGTTAAGAATATTTACTTTATGGTAACCTGCATGAAGGTAATTTTCTAATACTTGGAAGAGAATCATAGAATCATAGAATTAAGCAGGTTGGAAGAGACCTCCAAGATCATCCAGGCCAACCTAGCACACAGCCCTAGCCACTCAACTAGACCATGGCTCTAAGTGCCTCAGCCAGGCTTTTCTTGAACATCTCCAGGGATGGTGACTCCACCACCTCCCTGGGCAGCCCATTCCAGTGCCAATCACTCTCTCTGCCAACAACTTCCTCCTAACATCCAGCCTAGACTTCCCCTGGCACAACTTGAGACTGTGTCCCCTTGTTCTGTTGCTGGTTGCCTGGGAGAAGAGACCAACCCCACCTGGCTACAACCTCCCTTCAGGTAGTTGTAGACAGCAATGAAGTTTTTTCCCAAGTGTACTCTTTTGCATATTCCACAAATTTCATTGCATTTTCTGACCTTTTCCCATGATATCAGGAGTATTCTGAATCATCATCCTTCCAACACTCTTCTAATCTCTTCCATTTAGTATCATCTGAGAAGTTCACAGATACACTATTTCTTAAACTATGTGGTCAACCTTGACAATGTTCTACAGTTACAGATACAGGTCGTTGGTTAAGTCACCCTTTTTTTTTTGTGCTAATGAAAGGGTAGTGCTGTTACAGCTCTGAAATATTTTTTACATTGCTTACAACAGCTTCCTCCAGACCATGCTTTCTGAATTTAAGGGAATGTCATGTGGGACAGCATCAAAAAACCCACCGGAGTAATGGTATGACATCTTTTTTTGTCTCTTGCCACAGGGCTTGTTCTTGTGTCATGGGAGGATATTAGATCAGTTTGACACAGTTTGTTGTTGACAATATCATAATGGCTGTAGGTGTTATATACCCTTGTGTAGGACATTGCCATAAAAGAAGAAATGGGAAGTACAGAGGGGAGAACTGTGATCTGGGTATGTAGGGGGTTGTGGAGTTTATTTTTCTTCCAACCTTAGGAAAGACATTGATTTTCCAGCATCTTTGAAAACCATGATTCTCTGGACATGCATCTCTTCAGCTTCAAAACAGCTACTTGGAATAGATTCTTCATTTCAGATTCAGTCTAAATATACAACCTTTAAAATGAGTAGTCACTATTTCTCCTTGGTCAGTTGCTCCTGGTGCTGAAGGGAGAAATTGTAAGGGTCAGTTTCACAGGGAGACCAGTGCTTAAACAAGTGGACAGGTGGCACTCTAGAGAATATATCCCATTCCTATGGAAAAAGAAAGATAAGATTTTGCTGAATGGGTGCAGAATGCTGTACAGAGATGCAATTCAGTTGTTCTTAAAGGCTTAATCTGGAAAACTTGGATATCCATGAATATCTGATATGCATTTCTAACACATGTCAAACTTGACTTAAGCTGCTTAAACCAATATGGAGCTTCTTCACCACTTACTCCTTCAGTCTACATGGTGCAAATCCTTTTCAGGAGCACAGTTGTCAAGGACTAGGGCAGGATTGGCTACTAGAAAAATAACAGATGTAATCTGTTAACCCCTTTACCTTCACAAAGGAGAAGATAAATTGACTAAGGGAGAGAGACTTGTGGACTGGAAAAAATCCAAACCAAACAAAGCCCCAGCAAACTAAAAATGCTTTAATGAAAGTAGCAACAATAAAATGAAATTATACATAAAGGTAAGGTCTTCTAGAAGTGAGCCAGGGGTCTCTGAGGTAACAGAAGACAAGAGGATAGCTCCCATAAAATGCCTTGGGGGAATAAAGGGGTGCCCCTCTAAGGAGGAGACATGACTGGCACCCCAGCTGAAGTGCCTCTACACTAATGCATGCAGCATGGGCAATAAACAGGAGGAACTGGAAGCTATCCTGCTACAGGAAAGCTGTGACATTGTGGCAATTATAGAAACTTGATTGGATTAATCCTGTGACTGGAGTGTGGCTATCAATGGCCACAAGCTAGTCAGAAGAGACAGGAGAGGAAAAAGGGGTAGAGATCTTGTCCTCTATGTAAAGAACTGGATAGAGTATAAAGAGTTGTTGGCAAAGAATAACTGTGAGCAGGTCGAAAGCTTGTGGGTTTGTATGAGGGATCAGGACAACCAAGGAAACATTGTGGTAGGAGTCTACTACAGGCCACCTGGTCAGGCAGAGTCTATTGATGAAGCCTTCTTAGGCTTCACAGGCTTTCATCCTTCTGGGGGCTTTTAAGCACCCCAACATCTATTAGAAAGGCAGCATGGCTAGATGTAGGCAATCCAGGAGGCTCTCAGAGTGGCTGGGTGCCAACTTCTTAAGACAAAAAATTAACAGCCCTGCATAAGGGGATATGTTATTGGACCTGTTGGTCACAATTGCAAGTGAAGTCATAAGGGCTGTCAAAGGCTGAAGGCAGCCTGGGCTGCAACAGTCATGCACTAGTGCAGTGCACTGTCCTAAGGATTATGAAGCCAATGAGACTCTAAATTTTAGGAAAGCAAAATTCCAGCTTTTCAAGTAGTAGGTTTAGATGGGGTATTAGGAATAAGTTCTTAACCATGAATGTAGTGGAACACTGGAACATGTTGCTCAGGGAAGTAGTTGAGGTTCCATCCTTGGAGATATTCAAGGTGAGACTTGACAGGACTGACCAACCTGATCTAGTTGAGGATCCACCTGCTTACTGCAGGCAGGTTGGACTAGATGACCTTTTGGAAGTCCTTTACAAGCCAGTCCATTTTGTGATTCTATGCTTCTGTGATTGTATGACTGATTCTATGCTGTAGAGTCATTTGGAGACTGTCTAGTCCAGCCTTCTGCTCAGACCAGGGACAGCTGTGGCAGGTTGCTCAGGGCTATGTCCAGTTTGATTTTTTCTCTTATCAGGTGTTTATGCACACTGACAAAATTCTCTTGAATCTTCAATTCTCCAGACTGAAATCTCTCAGCCCTCTCAGTCTTTCTTCTATACCAGATGGTCTAGTCCTTTATTTGTCTTTGTGGTTCTTCATTACATTCACTTCAACATGTCCATGTCTTTCTCCTGTTGAATGATGGGGCAATTTCCCTGTTTCCATCAAGCAGATAGTTAAGAAAAAGAAATATGACAGAAGCAAGAGCACAGCTGCCAAAAGTGACAGGTTTAACAAAGTAAAAACTGGCTTGTAGTGATATCATGGAAGGACTGCAGTTACACCAAGGTATTTGCAATAGGGGACAGTGTCTAGGGAGAGCTGGCAATCCTCATTGAAGCAGGGACAAATCTTTCTTGTGTATTTAAAATGTTTGTTGTTTCTGTATCACTTTATTATAACAAATCCATGTGTTACTAAACAAATATAAAGACAAGAAGAAATATTGTTGTTCTTAGGGAGAAAATGACATATGATTCATAATGTGAAAATCAGTTGTCAGTAGTTTCCTCTTTCTTTATTTGTTAACTGAAAGTTATGTCCTTTGTTCAAAAACCAAAATGCATATCACAAGCTTTTTCTGTAGTTACGTATTATGTATAAAGAGCTTTCCAAATAGTTTAGCTTGCACCCACTTTTGTTGCTTAGTGCCATACCTGCAGATGAGAGAGTTGTAACAGTGTCCCACAAACATTAAATATGAGGCATGAACCTCTGTCCTTAATTCTTTTCTGGATCAATGGTTTTTGTGGAGGAAAAAAAAGACAAGACAGGGACAATAATTTCTGGCCTCTGCAATCCAGTATCTGGTGGAGATTAATAATGGCAAACAGCAGACCATATGACCAAAACAACTAGAATGTTGAACCCAATCATAGAATCAACCAGGTTGGAAGAGACCTCCAAGATCATCCAGTCCAAGCTATCCCCCAGCCCAATCCAGTCAGCTAGACCACGGTACTAAGTGCCTCAGCCAGGCTTTTCTTGAACACCTTCAGGGACAATGCCTCCACCACCTCCCTGGGCAGCCCATTCCAATGGCAAATCACTCTCTCTTTTTCTGCTAACATGCTGCCAAATATTTAGGTATATCAACAAAAAAACAACCAACTCTTTAAAGCTGTTAATTTCTGGGCTATGATACCTCTTTAATGCACCAAAAAGGTAAAGCTACAATTAATGGTTGTATCATGAACTAAGTTAACACTAAACTTTTGACAACTTGCTCATCATATATTTTTCAGATTACTTTGGTGCAGTTTATCTTCCCATCCTTCTTTTCTCCCTCACCAACTTTGCACAAATTTCCAGCAGGGGTTTTGTATCACTGTTCTGAATACAAGCACTCAAGCTCTGAGTATGGTTATTACCTGTCTGTGAAAGCTTGGCTTCATACTTGTAGCAGTTGTCATTGGTATTTTTCTTCTTCTTCTTCTTCTTCTTTTTTTTTTTAATCCTCTGGAGCTTGAAATGGACTCATTCATTCACAAAGGTGAAAGATTCAGATGTTTCACTTTAGCAGCCTTGCTCTGAGAAATATTTGCAGATGACTGAAGCAGAAAATTCTACATGCTCCAGTGCATGAGAACCTTGGTAGCACACATGGTTTTGATGGCATTTTATTTGTGTGGAGTACCTTGAAAGCTTACAGCACATTGGTAAGGCTAACTTCTAGCCCATACAGCTTTAAAGTGTAAAGCAGTCATTAAATGTTCCGTCATGAATTTCTTTCAGAGTAGAATCATAGAATAGTTTAGGTTGGAAGTTGACCTGGTAGGGCATAAATCCTACCAGGTCAGTTTAAGTGTTGCTCTCCTCCTCCTGTTGTGGGTCTGGGAAGTTGAGTAGATGAGCAAACTTGGACTCTATTGATAGAATCATAGAATCAACCAGGTTGGAAGAGACCTCCAAGATCATCCAGCCCAACCTATCCCCCAGCCCTATCCAGTCAACTAGACCATGGCACTAAGTGCCTCAGCCAGGCTTTTCTTGAACACCTCCAGGGTCAGTGATAAAAGGAGACGAGCCAGTAAAATCAATGTGCTGCTGCCATTACTTCTGCTTTATTGTGCCTCGCTGACATTGCATCCTGCCATGCTCTGCAGTATTATGTCTGCTAAGCTATGAGCTAGCTCTGCTCCATAATAACAAACCCTGATGCTTTAGGTTTTTCTGCTTGGAACTACTTTGAGTTTACCAGGACTAGGCCTTAATTGCCTTCTTGTGATAGGCTTGCTTAGCCAGCACAATGTTGTGCCCATCTGCACACTGCAAGATATCCTGCCTACACCTGTAAGCCTTTGCCAACTCTGGAGCCAAGAGGAACCAGAATCAGGTCAGAGATTGTCTGCCTTTCTCCCAGCACCCTTGTTAGATCCTGGGAAGAATTAGAAGCCAAGACACTGATAAAACTCCCTGCAAGTGTTTGGGTACTGTCTGTAGTTGGTCCTGGGAATCTGGATGTTAATGTTTGTGAGTAAATACTCAAGAGGCTCTTTAGCAAAACTCTGTAAGAAAGTCTCTGATTGAATTCACCAAGTGAATTGCTTTTCCCCTGTGACTATCTCCTTCAGAAGGCCTCCACTAAGCACTAAAACAATGCTCATAAACCTCTTTGCAGCCAAAATGGGCAAAAATCATGGCCTTTCTGAGAAGTTACTGACATGACATTACCTGTGTTACAGAATTTTGCACGTGGAGTTTGAGCCTTTCAAAAGTTTGGCTGCAGGAAAAGTTGATTCCTCATGTGAGCCACTTTCTGTATATTCATTTTAGAATATGATTTAACACTTACAAAGAGCTTTCCATTAACTAACAGAGAGATGATTATCAAATGATTACAAAATGCAGAACCACCAGCAACCAGAGCCACTTAAAAAATAAGATTTAATATGTATAGCAGGGACTTTCCATTAAAAATGCAGGGCTGTGGGTCCTAAGATTGTAAATTATTAACATAAAATGTATGCAATGAGAAAGCCATGGGGGTCTGGAATTGTGCAGAGACCTCAGGTCAGAACTCTGTCTGAAAGTTACATCTCTGCTTTCCTCTGATGAGAAGATGTGATTTTTAATTCAGAGTCCTGAAACACCTTTGAAATGCTGATGAGAGATGCCACAGGCACAGCTCAGGAGTAACTGCGAGGCTCTTGGTTCACCATAAGGGTGCTGGTTTACTGGCAAAACTAAAATGCAGAGTTATATTACATAAATCACAGCCACTAAATGGCAGTTTCTGACAGTTTGTGACTCTGCAAAATTAAATGGATTTTCTTGAAATAGAAGTCACTTTTCCCTTTAGAATTTCCAGTTTGAAATTCTGGTGTCATATCTAACGTCAGCACTCATTGAGAGGAAAAAGAACGACAAAGCTACTTCATGTTTCCCTCTATTAGTAAATGCCAGGTAATTTTAGCACAGGCACTGCCATACACAGAAGACAATGGCATTTCATGTAACAGATGGTGATGAACACCTGAGGAGGCTATAATAGCTACATAAAACTATTCCAGTAAATTTTCAGATGAGGCTTCATCCCTTTTGCAACACAATTTTCAAGTGTCATTTATCTCTGATTGCTTATCTGCATAGGGGCATTGCTATCTGATTGAAGGAACAAATTTACTTAGCAAGAGCAAAGTTGGAGGCTTTATTTCACACAGACAGGTCTTTTTTTCCTTTGATGCTTCTGGCTCTTTTAAGGATAAAAGGTAGTAAAAACCTGGTGGTATACTGGAGCTGGGAAATCAGGGAGCACTGTACCTGCCCCATTCATAGCTGTCATTTATGAGATGCTGTAATCAGCTAGACTGTAAATATGAAAACATTTAATATGATATTAGTGCCTTTAGTTCCTTCATCAGCTTTAAATTGATCACTTTGCCAGTGTAATGTTTCATCTACAGAATTGTGTATTGCATCAGTACTGATGATATGGGAAAATATTATCTGGGCCTCTCTAACTTATTACAATCATCCAAATATCTTTTCTGTTTCTAGGGTTAAAAAACCTGCAAGATATGAAGTACTCTGACACGTAAATGCCTTTCCACTGAAGCTGCTTCCTAAATTGCAAATAAAGTACCCCAACCAGCACTCTTTGGTGTAACTACAAAATAAAGGGGTACTTGTTGAGAACTCCAATGAGCTTTTTGGGAACATACTGTAAGTAGCTGTCTTATAAGCATAACTGAGGACAAGATATCTTTATACATCAGAATTTAATGGCTTATATTTTAAGGTTCTTAGAAGCAAATGTCAGAGCTTTAATAACTGCCATTCTAAGTGTTCTGCCCTATATTCAAATTTACTTTGAAGAAGAACAAGTGGAAAAGTTTTATTTTGTTTTATCTGGACCCTCTTACCAAGATGTAAGTAAACAAACACTCTCTAGAACATTTCTGATGCTTTGCACTCAGACTGGCTGCTATTTTTAGATGTACTGCTAAGTTGTCTGCTTTTCTGCTGGAACAAAGGCTGAATGGATCAATGATGTAAGCACACTCAGGATACATTGAGTTCTCCCTCAAGTAACAGGTTAAAAATATCAGACAAGTAAAGTGGATGGAACCAGTGGATGTGACTTCATATGTCTCACAACCTGGGTTACTTCACTGTGTAGGAACTATCTCAACATGTTTGAGACTCTGAGGAACTGATTTATGGGCTAGCTGCCTATCTGGATTTGCATAGAAACAGTGGGAGATACTCAGATGGTTGTAAGAATAATGAAAAAGCTTTCAGACTCCAGGTTGGATTGTTCAGTGGCAAGCTGCCAGCACATTTCCAGTAAGCAGTTTTCCTCCCTCCTTAATGATTACTTCTCAGCAAAACTATAGAAGCAATGCTAATCTCATGTGGTTTAGAAAAGTTTTCACCCTTGCAATTGACACACAGCACAAACAAGCAACTACAACAGCAACAACAGAAAAAAGAACAAGAAAAATGCAGAAATTCCCTGCCCGTTTGTATTTGGTAAGACAGTGCCTAGGAATATCTGTCTCTTGTGACTCATGACTGTCTACATTGAAACATTTGCTACCAACCCTTCTATTTTTGGATTGGTACCAGCAGGAGATGCAAAACTCCAGGTCCAAATCCCCTTTCTTCAGGGAACATTTTTCTTACAGTAAAAACAGTCAATCAAATGGTGTGCATACAGAGGTGTTTGGATGTACTTTTGTTAGTGTGTGTGCAGACTCAGAGAGAGAGACATTTATTTGGAGCAGTACTGGTTTTAATAAGCCTCCCAGATAGAAAATCATAGTGGCTGGCATTTTAGAAGTGCAGGAAGTGTCATGTGTGCTGTTCAGTGATAAATGGACAGCGAGACATCCTCTGAAGTGAACAGTCTCAGCAGTGATACGCATTTTGTTTCTTAGGGACAGATGGAGAGAGATGATAATTTAATGACCTTCTCCCTGTAGATTCCAACACCTGCAATCCAGCAGGAAATGTTGCTGGTGTACTGCTGGCCCTATAACTGCTGAACAGGTGTCTTTCACACCAAAGAATGCAGCAGGAACAAGCTTCCAGGGCATCTGAATTATGAACATTTCAGTGTGCTCACTACTAGGTTGCAAGAATGATGACTTTATATATATATGTGTGTGTGTGTGTATGTATATATGTGTGTGTGTTTATCTATGTCTTGTGCCTGTTTTATTACTCTGACCTTGCATTCCTCAGCCTTGCATTTCAAAGGCTTTTGTTTTCTTCTTTAATTTCTTTTGATTTTCAAAAGCTCTGGGCGTATTGGATGGATTCCCACGTTTTGTTTTGGAATATCTAGAAGCAGTCTCAAAACTGTAGAATAAGACTGTTTCTTCCACTTGCTTTTGTAAAGCTTTTTTCATTGATTAACTATAGATAAGAAAGGGACTTCATACTTAAGCATATGGGAACAGCCTTGTCAGAGGGGGTCTGTATAGGGCAGGTGACACTTAGAGAGTCATACCCCATGAATATGTAATAGGTAAGAGTCCTAATTGCATTAGGTAGGTGTGACTTTGCCTCCTTGGAGTTTTGGGAGTAATCTAACCAGGATGACTTTTTGGAACTAAATAAATGGAAATTCCACTTCTTATCTGAGAAGGTTTTTGATTGTTTTTTTATTTCAGTGACAATCCCACTCCCTTGCTCTCCAGATTAAAAAAAGTATGGGCAAACAACAATAACAAACACCAAACAACTAATCAGGGGGGGAAAAGTCCTTATTTCCAGTCTTCTCTGAATGAAAAACTGGAAGAATATTTTTTTTAAGCATAGCTTATGGAATTAAATCAAGCAAAACCAAAACATAGTCCTGAATGATGCCATGGAGGCACTGACAAAATGGACAGCAACAACCACCCAAAAATTGAATGTACCCCAAATGACTCAGCCCTTTTCTGACACAGTCACACTACAAGTTTGGATGCCAGTCAGGAATATACTAGTACAGAACCAATTAAACTTTAAGCTTAAAATAATATCCTTTCTTGAAAGATGAACCTCCTGCTCAGTGGTATTCAAAACATATACTCACCAAAGTGAAAGTGAGAACTCACTTAACCAATGGAAGTTTAAAAGACACATAGGTATGATACTAAGGGGCAGGACTTAGAACCAGACATGGTAGAATTAGATGATGGTTGAACTTCATGATCTGAAAGGTCTTTTCCAACCAAAACAATTCTGTGATTCTAAGTGTCCTTAAATGGTGTCCCATTCTAAGAGGAGAGAATCCAACTCTCAGATTGCTTGCTCTGTGGACACCAACTCAAAATATCTCTGTAGCTGTACTCCATTTAAACCTGAAGTCAAGGGTGCAGTGTGAGCAGTTCTAACTTGTTGGAGGGCCAAGCCCACAGAACCAGTCAAAAGTAGAGCAAGAGTCCAGGCCCAGTGACACCTTTAATGTCTGGGAAGTATCAAGCTGATCAGCCCCTTTCAAGCCTTGGCCTTCTGTCAGGTGTCTGTTGGGCTTTTATGTTTCTGTCAGGTTGTCTGCACATGCCACAAGTGTGCATCCATCAGAAAACAAAGTTCTGTGACTAAAGGGTAGCTCACCTGTCTCTGAAATGGGAGTCTCAGAAGTATAAATAAAGATAATGAAAATGAAAGTTTTTTTTTTAAAGTCCTCATGATTTAATAAAGACTCACAGGGCTCATCTGTGCAGGGTCACCACTGGAAAGATTTGAGTTGAATTTGTGCTTTATTTGTTTACCAACACAGTAGAATTTTAGAGAAGTGTGTGCAACTTAAATCAATGCCATTTTGCTGAATCCAGTGCATTCTGAAATCAGTAACAGTATTTTGAACCAATAGCATGGTATTTTTATGTATAAGCAGGTTTTCTCTCACAGTGTATATTTATAGAAGGCAGTAAATTTTTGTCAGCCAATACATTTTCATTTCTATCAATGCATTTATTTCTCAGCTCCAGATTTTTCCAGTCTGAAGTACTTGCCCACCTGATGCATATTTCCACACGACATATACCCACTGAAGTTAACACAATACAGCAGCCTCTGCTCTTCTGCTGTGAATGAATATAAAGTGCTTCTGTGGAATTCAATGCATAGTTTTGAAAACAACATATTTGAAGCCATGACACTTCACATTAAATCAGCAACCAAGATTTGAATAAAGAGTGTTTTGCTGAACAAAACCTAGACCTAGGTGAATATGTATTCAGATAATTTCCAAGTGGAACAAAAAGGCTTTCAAGTAGTGATGGGAAAACCAATTCTCATAACCCAAGCAAGTTTGGATTTCTGCAGTCTCCAAGTCTTGGGACTGATAGGTGAAAGGCAAAAGATATCAGAAACAAAGCTCTCAAAATGTCATTAGAATTTCTCTCCCTTGCTTGCTAAGTGTAGCAGCCAGTAGTGGAAAAGTGATTAGTTTTGATTCAGATCCAAAAAGGCACGAACAGAGGTCCCCATTATTTCCATCCACACTGCAGATCAACAGAGGAAATCTTCATCCTGCAGAAACTCTTTTTTTTTTTTCAATGTTCAATCTCAAAAGACCTTCTTCAAAGCAAACACACAGATGTGAGGAGGTAAGACGCTTTGCTGTAGCTGCCTTCGTACCACAGCACTTCTGTTAGTAATCCTGATCGCTTCACTGATAATCATCATTCTGTGTAGCATCAAAACATTTTCTGTTATTCAGATTTCAAGATGATAGAATTATAAATCCTTTTTTTTTTTCAGCATAAGATGTTGAGTCATTTCTAAGCAATTCCTTTTGGTAGAAGAACTATTTGACAGTGGTAGAGATTTTCCCATCTCTTTGCCCTGCAGACTTCAAAAATTGATGACTAAAGAAGCACAATAAGAAGATTCCTTGCCCATGAACTCTAGGTCCAATTAACAGAGGACTAAGAGGACTATTTTAAATATCCATAATATAACTAGAAATAGGATCTTTTCTAACTAAAGTGGATAAAAAATGCCCTCATACTGCTAAAAGGTTTTATCTGACAGAAGTAAACGAAGTAAAACAAGAACAGTGACAGGTACCAAAGGAGAAAATATTTCATCTTAGCTTTGAATCAAAATGCTAAATTTCTTCCATCTTTGCGTCCTGCAAAAGACACTAATAAAGGGGATTTCTAAATATTCTATATAATAAGCCATGGAAACAGTTCTCTCATATGATTTCTCAAAATGATGACATAATAATAGATTAAAAATCATATGTACATGGAACTAGATCCATTTCTGCAACCTTTTTGTGGTGGACAGTAATATTCAGGGGAAAAAGACTGTTTTCACATAAGGATTTATATTTCCATCATAACAAGCTCCTAGCCAAGCTGGCAGCTCATGGCTTGGACAGATTCACTCTGATATGGATCAAGAACTGGCTGGAAAGCCAGGCCCAGAGAGTGGTGGTGAATGGTGCCACATCCAGTTGGCAGCTGTCACTAGTGGCGTGCCTCAGGGATCAGTGCTGGGCACAGTCCTGTTCAAGATCTTTATTGATGATCTGGAGCAGGGGATTGAGTGCAGCATCAGTAGGTTTGCAGATGATAGCAAGCTAGGAGCAGCTGTGGAGCTGTTGGAAGGTAGGAGAGCCCTGCAGAGGGACCTGGACAGGCTGGATGGGTGGGCAGAGGCCAAGGGGATGAGATTGAACAAGGCCAAGGGCAGGGTTCTGCACTTTGGCCACAACAACCCCAAGCAGCACTACAGGCTGGGGACTGAGTGGCTGAGAGCAGCCAGGAAGAAAGGGACCTGGGGGTACTGGTAGAGAGTAGCTGAAGATGAGCCAGCAGTGTGCCCAGGTGGCCAAGAGAGCCAATGGCATCTTGGCCTGCATCAGAAACAGTGTGGCCAGTAGGACAAGGGAGGTTCTTCTGCCCCTGTACTCAGCACTGCTCAGGCCACACCTTGAGTGCTGTGTCCAGTTCTGGGCCCCTCAATTCAAGAGAGATGTTGAGGTGCTGGAAGGTGTCCAGAGAAGGGCAACGAAGCTGTGAGGGGCCTGGAACACAAACCCTATGAGGAGAGGCTGAGGGAGCTGGGAGTGTTTAGGCTGGAGAAGAGGAGGCTCAGGGGGGACCTCATTGCTGTCTACAAGTACCTGAAGGGAGGTTGGAGCCAGGTGGGGGTGGCCTCTTCTCCCAGACAACCAGCAATAGAACAAGGGGACACAGTCTCAAGTTGTGCCAGGGCAGGTCTAGGCTGGATGTTAGGAGGAAGTTGTTATCAGAGAGAGTGATTGGCATTGGAATGGGCTGCCCAGGGAGGTGGTGGAGTCACCGTTCCTGGAGATGTTCAAGCCAAGCCTGGCTGAGGCACTTAGTGCCATGGTCTGTTTGACTGGCTAGGGCTGGGTGCTAGGTTGGACTGGATGATGTTGGAGTTCTCTTCCAACCTGCTTGATTCTGTGATTCTATGAATATTCATCAAACAGTGGTGTGAAAAGAAATCAAATTATATGTAATCTCTGTCCAGGAGGAAAGTGTCACTGGATTTTATCTCTTGTACTGCATACATCTGTGGCTGTTAAGCTATTAGCATATTTACAGTGTTGGAGCATTTGTTTATTGAATTAATAATTATTACTTAAGCTTTCTGAATTGTTGCCAATTTCCTAGAATAAAAGGTAACTTATAATGGAAGTAGAGAGACTCTTTATTATGCTACCTTCTGATGGCTTATGTATTCCTAAGCAAGCAAGAGACACAAAGAAAAATTACCTCAGTGGGTGATTTGTGTTTTTCTTGCAGTGTGTTTCCATATGCTGCAGATGGTGGGAGACAAAACCAGCCAGCACATGCTGCTAAGTCTGCTAGGCAACTATTGCTGTTATTCGGATCAGTAGATAAGATACTGTCTCTAAAGACCAAATAGGGATATTCTCTGTCTCCAGGTATTGTGGTCCTTTGTGTAACTATGTGGCATACAATTACTGTAGTCTCTGTTGGTGTTCAAGAAAAGACTGGATGAGGCACTTAGTGCCATGGTCTAGTTGATTGGATAGGGCTGGGTGCTAGGTTGGACTGGATGATCTTGAAGGTCTCTTCCAGCCTGGTTGATTCTATGATTTTATGTGGTTAGATAAGTCAGATTGTTTATGTCTCTTACAGAGAGTATGATATGAAACCTACAAGGTCCACCTTAAAAGTATCTATAGAAAAAAAAATTCTACAGTTACAGTTTTAATGATGATAAAGATTCAGTTAAAATAAGCAATAGATTCAGGTTCATTGATGCAAGTGGAATTTCTTGCATGTGAATACAGCTAGTTATCAAATGTTCTCAAGTCTTGAGACTTGGGACACAGCCTCAAGTTGTGCTGGGGGGAAGTATAGGCTGGATGTTAGGAGGAAGTTCTTCACAGAGAGGGTGATTGACATTGGAATGGGCTGCCCAGGGAGGTGGTGGAGTCACTGTGCCTGGTGGTGGTCAAGAAAAGCCTGGATGAGACATTTAGTGCCATGGTCTAGTTGACTGGCTATGGCTGGGTGCTAGGTTGGACTGGATGATCTCAGAGGACTCTTCCAACCTGGCTGATTCTATGATTCTATGAGGGGATCCTAGTTTTTTTTTTTCCATATCATAAAGACAGAGTCCAGTGCTGGAAGAGACTTCAAGAGGTTTCTAGCCCAACTATCTGCTCAAAGGAGGTGCTTCAATGCAAGTCCTGTATTCTAAGCATCTGAGTTTTAACAGTACTGTAGAAATTGTTGTGTGGGCTACCATCTATATCAACCAGGAAATCTTTTAGCTTCACAAACAAACTTTTGGTGAAGAAGCATTATGTTCTGTGGTATATGTTCTAAGATTTAAAAAGTTAGGCATTTTTAGCCTGCATTTTAATAGGAAGGCAGTACCAGAAATGGAACATGTATGCATAGAGACAAATAGATCCCTTGTCTTTTAGAAGCTCTCAGCTATTTCTAAACCTACAATCATTTCTGTGAAATGTAATTGTTTGACATAAATAATGAAAAACTGCAATGGAATCAAATAGAAGATTTATTATTGTAAATTTAAGTAAGTCCATAGATTATTGCTATGGAAAAAAAAAAAAGATACTTCTTTAAAATTCTCTTTAATTCTTTTAAGAAAAAAGAAATAGCAAACATGTATGTGAATGTGAATAAAGAAGCCCAGAAGAATTTTTTTAGCTAACCTCTACAGATTTAGGGACTTTTTTTAACTGTTTGCAACAGTCAGCTTCTTAAAAAGACACAGATTGAATAAACCTCATTAAAACTCTGCTGGAAACTTAAAGGGTATTTCAGAATTACTGCACAGTGAAGTGAGACTTTGCTCGTTGTAGTTCAAAAATAACATCTGCCATCAGCTTTCCAGCAACAAGATCAGTTCAAATAACTGTTGGAGGCAATTTAAGACAAAAATCAGTCTGTCATTCACTGATAAGTAAATAATTTTAGAGACGCTATTATCACAATGTCTACATTTTCATGCATATATTGCTAACATTAGAAAATCTACACCAGTGGCAGGCATCCAAGAACACTTCTCAAACATGATTGCTAAGGCTACATCTTTTCTATTTCAAACTCTTATGTACAAACACATTAAAATGTTTCATATCCAAAAGGACTTCAAACCATGCATGTGTTTTATGGGTAGTAGTTTTGGGAAATATTGGCTGTAAGTCTTCACAGAATTGTATACACCATTTAACAAAGTGCTTTTTAGGCTGCAAAAGGTCTGTTGCACAACTCCATAAACAAAATAGGTGTCTACTATTTGCAATGGATGCTGACATGGCAGCCCCACCAGTGCTGAATAGAATTCTTAGCTCCCAAACATTGAAGAGCAGTAGCATTCACAGAGAAGCCTGGATGAGGCACTTAGTGCCATGGTCTGGTTGAGTGGCTAGGGCTGGGTGCTAGGTTGGACTGGCTGAGCTTGGAGGTCTCTTCCAACCTGCTTGATGCTATGATTCTATGATTCTAAGAAGGGCTTCTACAGGCATGACAACAGAAAAGACTAGAGAAAGAGGACAAGCTGCTGAAACAAAATATCAAAGGAAAACAAAAGACAACCTCCCTGAAAAGATTCTGTCAATTCCCTAATTTAATCAAAGAATCCACTAATAAGATATACATCCTCAAGATTATTTTGTATCTCTTTTTTTGCTGAGGCACATTTCTCTTCATGTGAACTTGTGGCATTTTATGATTTTAAACAATTGAGATAAGCATGCCAAAAACGTCCTTCAATTCCTTTAACCCTTTCTTTCTGCAGCAACACTGACAGGGCTTTTAAACTGTGCTCTAGGTTTTAAGCATCTCTTCCATTTCCTTCTCAATCACAGTTTTTTATCATATTTTTGGGTATCATTTGTATAATTTTATCATGGTTTGGATATGACACCTAGCATTCTAGTCCATTTTTTTTTCTCTTTAAAAAGGCCTCTTCTTTGCCAGTTTCTGAGACAAAATATCTTGATTACTGATGTAATAATCTAATCTATCACGTTCTTACATTCATGTGCATAATCTTAATGTGCCTTTCAGAAGACTGAAATATGTCAAGACTGGATTAAAGAAGGATGATGATGATGATGATTATTATTATTTACACTTTGTAGATGGTATAATGTTATCACATGTCCACTCTGCTATAAGAAAGCATAGGATAGAAAGATTTTTTCCTAAGTAAGGTGATTAAAATGTGGCAGAAGTGTGAACAATTCCCATCAAAGCCAACTCAGGCTATAGCCCATTCCACTTAATAGAATCATAGAATCATAGAATCAAGCAGGTTGGAAGAGACCCCCAAGATCAGCCAGTCCAACCTAGCACCCAGCCCTAGCCAATCAACCAGACCATGGCACTAAGTGCCTCCTGCAGGCTTTTCTTGAAGACCTCAATGTGCATGTTTAACTAAATATCAACAGTAGACTTCTTCAGGGGAAACCCTCAGGCATGCAAAATTAATGTTGTAGTAAGTACACAAATATAAACTGCAGGTGAAGCAACATAAATTCATATCTATATGTCAAAGATGTTGAGTAGATTAATTAATGATTTCTAGTCTTTATCTTTAACCTGTATGGTGGTCATTCTGCTTAAAATTCATGAGAGGGGTTACGTTGGGCACTGGAAATTATTAGATTTGGGTGAGGGAGCCTGGATGGTTATAGGAAATAAAAGGAATAATAGTGAAGAGAGAATTATTATTGAGTAAACTAAAACTGGATATTCCTAGAAAAAGAGAAAAAAACCCATATTTTGAGTAGCACATTGTGAAGCTAAATTGAGTTCTAGTAGCCTGAAAGGCTTCACCAAATATAGAAGGGACTCGTGTTAATAAAGTTTAATGTATCACTGATTAATTCTTTAATTGTGGAAGTTTCTGTAAAAGCAAGGCTATGAATTCTGCAGAAAGGGATATCAAATGAGTTAAGAAGATAAAATCCTATATTCTCCTAAGGTTTCCTTTGCAGTATCTGTAAAGGATACTATATCCCATTGCAAAGTATAATTCATAGAATCATAGAATCAAGCAGGTTGGAAGAGACCTCCAAGATCATCCAGGCCAACCTAGCACCCAGCCCTAGCCAGTCAACCAGACCATGGCACTAAGTGCCTCAGTCAGACTTTGCTTCAACACCTCCAGGGATGGTGACTCCACCACCTCCCTGGGCAGCCCATTCCAATGCCAATCACTTTCTCTGCCAACAACTTCCTCCTAACATCCAGCCTAGACCTCCCCTGGCACAACTTGAGACTGTGTCCCCTTGTTCTGTTGCTGGTTGCGTGGGAGAAGAGACCAACCCCCACCTAGCTACAACCTCCCTTTACACAGTCTTCTAACACACCATGATGTATTTTAATGTTGAAATTTACCTTCTGTAATGTCCTACTCTGAAAGGTAATATTTGGGAGATCAAGAAAGATACCTTTATTTCAGAGAAGTTTTCTTCTAGCATTTCAAAATGCAGATTTATTTGGCATCCTGTGAGCTTGTGCAAGTCTTTAGACCTGGCTTCACATCTCTGCTGATGAGATACAATTTTTCTTTAGCACTATGCTGCCATTAGGCAGCAGATATTCCAAGCTGTCTTCAACTTCAATGAGGCCAGTGTTACTGAGCTTTGAAAAGCTGAATGTGGTGGGATTTTAGTGTTATTGCATCAAGTGAATGAAACAGATTTATTAAAATCTCCTTGAGACCTTTGCAGGAAATTTCTACTGCATCTGGCTGGCAGGAGCCTTGAAAGATCACCTGCCAGAGTCCTAAGGCTGAGATATCCTCATTGAGAAATCCAGATCTAGCCCTCAGTCATCTGCAAGCACAGGGGAGCAAACAAGCTGATGGAGGCAGGAAAGGCATTCCAAGCTCTCATATAAATAGCTATTGCAGACTGCTATTGAACCTTCTCTCTGCAATATGTGCCAAACACAAGCCACCACAGAGAGGAATTCTGAGCAACTTTCTCTCACCACACAATGCAGTGGCAGTTTTACTTATACATCTAAACACATACTTTGGAGTTTTGACCTCAGTTGCCAATTATCTCAGTACTATCAGCTCACTTCCCTGTACTATACATACACAACATTACCTCCTCTTCATAGCCTTCCAGTTGCTGTAGATTGTACTTTAAGCTTATCTGAGAGTGAATGTGATACAAATGATTCCTTATACCACTGTGAAGGGCTGACTTTCCTGGAAGAATATGTAGATGGTCCTGAGATACACAAGCATCACAATCACACAGTCACAAGTCTTCTCCAAAGTGCCTTTTGATACATTCTGACCAAACACTGGAAGTCAGTGTAGGAGTTGTGTAGCCACTACGCAGGAATGCAGAGCGCAGAAGAGCTGTGGGAATGGAGTGAAGGAGAATAACAACAAGTGGATGCTGACCTTGGCTCCCACCAGCTGCTGGCTACCTTATCTCACAAGGGATAGATAACAGACACCTTGTTAATGAGAATAACAAGGCATGGCTTATGCTGATGGAGTGGCTTGGCCTTGACTACTTATGCTAATGTGTAGCTGTGTGCTCTACTGGCTGAGTGCTTATATTCAGGCTGCAATGTAATAAAACTCTCTGGCAGAATTCACACTGAATTGTCTGGAGTCCTGTGTGGCAAGGCCTTGATCACACTGCTCTGCAGGCCTTTCAGCCATGGTTCCCTTGGACAAGCAATTCAAGAGAGATGTTGCAGTGCTGGAAGGTGTCCACAGGAGGGCGACAAAGCTGTGAGGGGCCTGGAGCAGAGCCCTGTGAGGAGAGGCTGAGGGAGCTGGGGGGGTGCAGCCTGCAGCAGAGGAGGCTCAGGGCAGAGCTCACTGCTGCCTGCAGCTGCCTGCAGGGAGGCTGTAGCCAGGTGGGGTTGGGCTCTTCTCCCAGGCAATCAGCAACAAAGCAATGGGACCCAGTCTCAAGACGTGCCAGAGGAGGTAGGAAGTCTAGAAGGAAGTTCTTCCCAGAGAGAGTGATTGCCATTGGAATGGGCTGCCCAGGGAGGTGGTGGAGGCACCGTCCCTGGAGGTGTTCAAGAAAAGCCTGGCTGAGGCACTTAGTGCCATGGTCTGGTTGACTGGCCAGGGCTGGGTGCTAGGTTGGACTGGCTGATCTTGGAGCTCTCTTCCAACCTGCTTGATTCTGTGATTCTGTGATAAGAAGCAGCACAGTCTGCAACAGATGTCCAGGAGGGAAGTGGGAATATTTTATTGTGAAAACTCTAAGAGGCATGAGGTAGATCAAGCATGATGTTGACACACTTGTGTGACTTCAAGCAGACTTTGAGGACTGCACAGGACAACACTATGTTGGGCTAAACTTCAGCAGGCATTTGTGTCCCACTGTGGCAAACAGTACAGGCACTAACAAACGTGGTCACACTTAGGCACTGAGTGAAGTGATTTTTCAGCATGAACAGTCAGCAACTGGCAGTAAAACTTAGGCTTTCTTCTTTGAAATGAATTTTTACTAAGTTTATGTGTAAACAGGAATACATTTGCCTGTTGCAAATCTTACAAAACACAGTTGACAAAGAAATAAAAGGCTTTTCATGGCTTTTGAGCTGACTCTAAACTTCACTCTATTTGAAGGGAAATTAAAATGGACTTTTCCACAATGCCTGTTTGCTAAATGAGCTGCTACAAAAGAAGGCTTTTATGAAATGCCTTTCTTCTGGAAGAAAGGTAGGGATTCGTCTACACTAAATTTTCAGCTGCTCCGTAAAGTCTTTTAAATATGATTTTCATTCCAGCTTATATTATGTGGTATTCTGGTTTAGACCTTTCCTGATTTTGTAGATGTTTAGAGTAATGGTAAAAAACCCTATTGAACAGCAGTGCCCATGTAATATAGCTATGTTATTAAAAACTTTGTCTTTATTTCAGTGCTGATGACACCTTTGCATAGCTAGTGTGGTTCATTTGCAGCTAGATGAGGTGCTGTCAAATGATCCTGCTGCAGTCATACAGACCTTACACAATAAGCATCTGGCCTTCTTTATCCTATTTTCCTTTTTTCCTTTTTTTTTTTTTTCCCTTTTATTTTCCCCTTTTATATTTCCCTTTTATTTTTCCCTTTTATTTTTCCCTTTTATATTTCCTTTTATTTTTTTCCTTTTATTTTTCCCTTTTGTTTTTTTGCAGTTTGTTTGCTCCCACATTGATCTGTTGTTCAACTTTCTAGATACCCACAAATACTTTTATCTGATGATATTGCATTGTTAGTGTCAGAAAAGAAAATGGAGTAACACACCAAGCTAGGAGCAGGTGTTGATCTGTTGGAAGGTAGGAGAGCCCTGCAGAGGGACCTGGCCAGGCTGGATGGGTGGGCAGAGGCCAAGGGGATGAGATTGAACAAGGCCAAGTGCAGGATTCTGCACTTTGGCCACAACAACCCCAAGCAGCACTACAGGCTGGGGACAGAGTGGCTGAGAGCAGCCAGGAAGAAAGGGAGCTGGGGGTACTGGTAGAGAGTAGCTGAAGATGAGGCAGCAGTGTGCCCAGGTGGCCAAGAGAGCCAATGGCATCCTGGCCTGCATCAGGAGCAGTGTGGCCAGTAGGACGAGGGAGGTTATTCTGCCCCTGTACTCAGCACTGGTCAGGCCACACCTTGAGTGCTGTGTCCAGTTCTGGGCTCCTCAATTCAAGAGAGATGTTGAGGTGCTGGAAGGTGTCCAGAGAAGGGCAATGAAGCTGGTGAGGGGCCTGGAACACAAACCCTATGAGGAGAGGCTAAAGGAGCTGGGGGTGTGCAGCCTGCAGAAGAGGAGGCTCAGGCGTGACCTCATTGCTGTCTACAACTACCTGAAGGGAGGCTGTAGCCAGGTGGGGGTTGGTCTCTTCTCCCAGGCAACCAGCAACAGAACATGGGGACACAGTCTCAAGTTGTGCTGGGGGGAGTCTAGGCTGGATGTGAGGAGGAAGTTGTTGGCAGAGAGAGTGATTGGCATTGGAATGGGCTGCCCAGGGAGGTGGTGGAGTCACCATCCCTGGAGGTGTTCAAGAGAAGCCTGGATGAGGCACTTAGTGCCATGGTCTAGTTGACTGGCTAGGGCTGGGTGCTAGGTTGGACTGGATGATCTTGGAGGTCTCTTCCAACCTGGTTGATTCTGTGATTCTATGATTAGAATCTAGCTCTGGAAGGGTTATGTTAGGAATGTGTTGGATGAGTTAATAGTTGTGATGGGGAAAAAAAAATCCCACCTTTTGGCAAAGACTCAGTGGGGTTTGGATTTGTTTGTTTGTTTTTATTCCATGAGTTTCACTGTTTCCTGGCTTCTATTAAAAATGCATAAACTTTTTGATTAGTTTATCACAATGTGGACCGAAACAACTGGGTATGACAGAATTTAATTTTGCTGCAGAAGAACCATTCCCTTGATGCACTGACTGGGATCACCCAGTCAAAGCCAGAGTAAAGGTTAGGAAATACATCACAGCCAATATGGCAGGATGTATTTTATAACACCACAAATAACCTTATCCTTCCAATGATTTGAAAATGAGAGGGAGAGAAGGAAGAGATATTGAAACAGAAAACTTGTATGAAAGCTACTTTCAAGAAGCTCTTTTTCACTTTTCTGCACCAGTGCCTTTCAGTTATTAATTTCTTCTGCTTAATGAATGCAGGCTTTCTAGAGGAAAAGACAAACAAAAATATACATCCTAAGATGAAATTTCCTTGGTGCTTTGAATTAAAAAGAATTACTTTAAGATACAGTCTTCCTACGCACAGAGATAGTGATATATAAGGATTAGTTTTGATTGTATTAACAGTGAGGTTAACCAAATAACCACCATGAGAAAAAAGAACCCCCAAAAACTTACTGTGATTAAAAATGCTGCTACTAATAATACAGGTCTTTAGTGCAATTGCAGTCCCACTGAGAAAGTTAATGAGTTTTCACACTTATGTATTTGAAGTCTAGTCTTATAAAGGACAAAACTGAAGTTATGGGACATAGCAACAGACAGTGTGATTCTGCTGGACAGGGTAATGCAATAATAGCACTGTAGATCCAGATAAAAACCACTGACAGTTAACTGAGTGACACATTTGAACTGAGGAGTGAAAAGAACAGATTTTCTGCTATCAATATTGCTTCCTTCTCTGTTGTTTAGATTTTTCATCACACTGGCCAAGTGACTGAGCCTAAGTCAAGGGACATTTTAATAGCTTAAAATCTGCAGTTAAAAAGTATATCCTGCAAAATATATTTTCCTTCATGGCATAGAGTAGTTAACTTTGCTTTAAGGATCAGGGGCTTTAGAGGGGAGGTCTTAAAGAAAATATTTTGCTGGTTTTTTTTTGGGTAATTTTAATTAGTTTTTCATCATGAAATTTAGCCTCAACATTGCAGTAACATAGATTTTTGCCTTTAATTATAGCAAAGCTTAGGAATTTCACCAGCTAACCCTAAAAAAGAAAATACTGTTGTACATCACTAATTTCCCAAAGTAGCAATGCTGCTCTGAGTTGCAAAAACAATATTACAGAGGACACCATGAATAATGCAAGAAGTCTGTTGTAACTCCAGGATTATTTCTGGCATTCAGTATTTGTGAAACCATATTAATAGCAGATACCACTTTTTATGATTGAATGATAGGAATAATTAACTGGCATTGAGTCTTTGTGGTTTCTGGCCAGAAATTGGAATCTGTTCAGTGAAGCTAATCAATTTTATGTGTAAAACAAAGCAATTCAGTTTGTTGGATTGCAAGGCTAGAAGAGTGGCTTTTGCTTCTATTTGTTCAATTGCTAAGTGAATTTGCATGAGACTCGTGACTGGTAACTGTGAGGGATGCAAGGAGGTAAAGCATTCCTAATTTAACAACCACTGTGTGCCATGTAAACATAAACCAAATGTATGGCATTCAAATGACATCTGATATTGAGAAAAGTGTGATGAGTAGCAAAAAGAAAGAAGTGTTCTGGCCTTTGCCTTTACCTGAACATAATTTTTACGCTCTGGCTTGGTAGGTAGGACTCAAGACTTTCTGAGGGAGTTTACATTTCTCAGGAGTATAATCAACAAGCAAGATTCTCAGAAGAGAGGCTCTGTTGCTCCTGTTGCAGCAACTCTGATGACACTGCTCTTTTTCCATCCTTTCACACATGTAATGCCATTACTTGGCAGAGGCCAGCCTGGCTTTTCCTCCTGTACAGTAGGAGGAGAAATGTAAGCTAGCTTGTAGTGGCCTTCCAGTATCTGAAGGGGGCCTACAGGAAGGCTGGGGAGGGACTATTGACATTGGTAATGACAGGACGAGGAGTAATGGGTTTAAACTGGAAATTTTAAACTAGATATTAGAAGAAGTTCTTTATAGTAAGAGTGGTGAAACAGTGGCACAGGTTGCCCAGGGAGGCTGTGGCTGCTCCCTCCCTGGAGGTATTCACGGCCAGGTTGCATGAGGTCTTCGGCTATCTGTTCTAGTGGGAAGTGTCCCTGCCTATGGTGAAGGGTAGAAACTGAATGATCCTTGAGGTCCCTTCCAACCAAAACCATTCTATGATTCCATCAATGCAGCAGTACAGATCAGTACATGCAAATATATGCTTTTAATTAGTAAGCTATTCTTGCATTTAATGTATCCAAATAAGGAGTAAATAGCTTACCAGATATCCTGGTATTAAGGACTCCCATTATTAACACCTTTTAATGTCAGAGGTTATATCTGGACTGCATTATGGTGAATTTCTACCTGCATTTGTTTTTGCCAGTTAAAGAAAGAAGCAAAGATTGAAGCACTGCCAAAGAGCCTTGTCTGTGAAGAGCTAAGAGTGCCAGGAAGGGAATTTTTAACTATTCAGACTATCCACACTATTTTTGCTTCTCCTAGGTAATAGGAAACCATTTATATGCTGTCCATCAAGTGCAGTCTCTTTAGAATAGGACAGAAGTCAGTTCAACTACTGAGTCCCACAATTGCTATAATTAACAGTACAAATAATATGATTTTATTGCCATTCCAAGTCTGAACTTACAAGAGCACACAGTACCCTTATGAAAGAAATAAGTTAAGAGGAAATAATTATTTCATATTTTAATACACACAGGAGCACAGCTGTTAAGTGGCTAAAGATGATGAGTCTCCATCATGTGTTATATTAAATCTATAAATTAATTATTACTGGTTATGCTACTCTACTCCTACATTAAGCCTAGTTTAACTTAGGGGATATGCATGACTATTTCCCATTAAAGCAATAATTCATGAGGTGGATCTGAGGCATTCAGTAGTGTAGCTAATTTATTTACTCCAGTCTTTAATTACAGGCCAGATATTACACCTCTCAGGTTTCTCATTGATCTCCCCCCCATGCCCCTCCAGCCAATATGGTCCCAAGAAATGATTCTGCATTCTGAATTAGTTTACTAAAAGAAATTAAGCAAAACTCTCAGCGTTACTGCTATGTAACATAGTTCCCTGAAAAGCAGAGAGCAGTAATAAATAACCTGCCAAAATGTTATGTGATCTCCATGCTAATGGCTGGGCCAAGTGTTTTCTATGCTTTATAATCACTATAAATGGGAAGATTCCTTTACATGAAGGTGAATTATCTTCTTTCTCATCTTTTATATCCACATCTTGCTTTAAAGATTACCTCATGGGACATCCAGACTAAGTGCAAGTAGAAACTGCCTGTATATTCAGTGGCCAGTATCTAAAACAGTTCTATAATCTTGTGCTATTTTGTTAGTTCTCTAATTAGCAATTAACCATATGTAGTAGAGATGAAACATTACTATGTCTGAAAAAGCCTTCTGAGTTTAACCCTCAAAGTTCTAAATATTTGAATGGTGGTATAATTAAATGCACATCAGAAACCTGGTCTGAAGCTGGACTTAGCATTTTGTCTCACCTCTGTGAGACATTATATTAGGCCATTTTCATCTGAAACTGATTCCTGTTCCATTGTGCATAGAAAAACAGCTGCTATCAGCCTGGAGAGCTAATCCCTCCCAGGTTAGAGACCTGACAGACCTTGGGCCAAGGCTTTTGAGGAGTTAGTGAAGATTAGCTTCTCCTTGTCTCTAGGGTTGTTTTGTTTGATTGGAGAAAATAGCCTGCCAACTAATGAATCAACTGACAGCAGCCAAACCTGAAAAGTTACAAATGGAGTCCTGCTATGAGGAGGAGCTGTTTCATGCTCCTGCTCCATGGAAGTGGGCTGTTATCCTGTTGGGCTGTTATCCTGTTGGCCTGTTAGAAGAAGTTGTGCAACAGCATTTTCCCAACTGACATTCAAACCTACAACGTAATTGTGTCAGAAGGAGAACAGACTTAATTGCAGTGAGTCAGTGGCTTTTAGCCACCTGTTTTCATCTGTTTCTTTATGACATTGTAGTCAGCAGCATGTTGATAGAGGAATTTGTGTGCAAGCACAATTGTGCACGCTGGGTGCTAGGTTGGACTGGATGATCTTGGAGGTCTCTTCCAACCTGATTGGTTCTATGATTCTGTGTTAAACAGGCAAAGGGAAACTGTAACAATCCCGTGGCAGTTATAGGGAAACTTGAGAAAAGCCTTGTAAAGTTCTGGAGTAGTGCAGACAAAGGGGCCACGTGTGTCATAGTAGGTGCTAGTTTACATCAGTCGTTGAATTAGGTTGAAAAGATGGATCACAGAGCATGTTATCTGAAGAAAGTACTGCAAAGGGAAAAGGAGCAGACCTGTGTGTTGATCAAGCTGATAGATACACAAAGAAAAGAATCTCCTGCTACTTACTGGGTCCAAAAAAAAACAAACTACGGGTACAGACCCTGAGGACTCAGATGGAGAAACATGGGGAGATGCTGATGAAAGCATCCCTGATGAAACAGTGACATTTGAGAAAAAAGAGGCTATTTAAAGCCAGATGCATTTGTAACCCTGTGGCAGAAATGCTGACTGAAATCTCCACCATACCCTGGTTGGATTCAGAGCTAAATGAGCTTCAGGACAGGTTTTCACACAAGCCAAGTGAAATTGGGATAGAGTATTTATGGAGATTTTCTTTGCCTGGGGGTGATTTGGTATTGCTTAGTGATGTTGAGGCAACAGGTTTTTGACTCCTGGTGTGTTTTTGAACTATGATCTGGTAGGTAACCTGTCAATCATGTCTCACATGGCTTCCTGGGGTGGTGGTGTGCATCTCAGTAAGAAGGGAGAACCCCTTATTATCTGTATGAAAGACTTATCACAGCTGGCGGTAGGGGCACAAAAAGCAGCCTTCATCCAGTCATTGTACAAGCATGGAATGTTGATGGCCACTGCAGTAAACTCTGAACACCTTGGACTGCTCATTAAAGGGCTACTTGATGCTTTTAGAGTCTATGTCCAAACCCTGGTGTTGTGTATTTCATTTACAACACAATCACAGGATACGAATTTTCCTAAGCATAAACTATGGATTAAAACAGTCATTGATTACACCCAGATACGGAGAGAAATTATGGCTCTAACCAGAAAAAGCCTCTGCTTCTCAGTTCTGTTCATTGGGTGATTTGATTTTACTTTTTTAAGTCTACCATGTTCTATCATGATTGTTGTAAATGTTAGTTTTTTTCTTTTAAAAGATGCTTGAAAATCAGTGCTATGTACTTAAGTGCATATTTTACTTGCAGAGAACAGCTAATGAAGAATAACACAAACCAACCAAAACAAAAATCACTCTACTTAAGCTCAAAACATGCTGCTGTAGACAGGCTCTTATGGTTGAAAGCACAAAGGAGTAAAAAAGCTTTATTCTTCAGTCTGTCACTGAAATGCAGTTTCTGGTTTGATCTCTTTGAAACAGGATAGAAGCTGTAATTCTGCCCTGACCAATTCATGAGCTTTCTGGTGGACATTAATAGTGCAAGCTATTGATGTTTGAGAAACTACATCTCCATCCTTCAAAATGTGAATAGAATGCTCTTATACAGAGAACAGTTGTAAGTGCACTGCCTTGAAATTTATACCTGCAAAGTCTAGTTTAAAGGAAGTACATAGACATTTTGAATCTTCAGAGCTGAACTTTCATTCCTGTTTTTCTCGAAGATTGCAAGGACAAAACTTCTCTAAAATCCTTTTTTTCTTCTTCAAAATGATAAATTTGTTCACATTCTTAATTTGCTAATAGGCTCTGACATTTCCAGCTGCAATTGTTGTTTTTTTTTTTAGCTTTACACAGGTGTCCCAGGTTAGGGTGGATCCCTTCCCCAGTACAGATTTCTTTAAAGTCAGGAAAAATGAAATTGTATTTGTTATAGTTTAATTATAACAGTATAAGAAGAATCAACTACTACAGAAATGCGATAACCTTAAGGAAGATGGGGAAGGGGACAAGCAGCACAAATTTCTTTAAAGTCAGGAAAAAATGAAATTGTATTTCTTATAGTTTAATTATAACAGTATAAGAAGAATAAACTACTACAGAAATGTGATAACCTTAAGGAAAATGGGGAAGGGGTCAAGCGGCAGCAAAGTAGCAAAAGCATCAGCAGCCAAAACAGCGTCGGGGGATGACAGCAGCGAGTGCAGCAGAAGCAGCAAGGGGAAGGTACAAGCTGTGCTTGCAGACATAAAGCTTTTGATGTTCCAATGAAATTATATTATCTTCTCCATTGTTGCCATCATATGGCCTATCCCTAGAGTGCTCACCTCTCCACTTAGAGCTTCCACTTCTAAGTTTCTCTGTTCTGATTTTTTTTCTGTCTGAGCTTGAAATCTAGCACAAATGGCCACAACAGGTGTACCTTGTTTTTTTCTGAGAGAGAAAAGGCAAAATTTCATCCAGTCTGTCCTCCTTGAAAATAAGGATCCAAAGTGGCTGAGAATAGCAAGCCTGTACTACAAGATATGCTCATCTTGCAGTGAACATACTTCCTACAAGGAGACATAGAGTCACAGAATCAACCAGGTTGGAAGAGAACTCCAAGATCATCCAGTCCAACCTAGCACCCAGCCCTAGCCACTCAACCAGACCATGGCACTAAGTGCCTCAGCCAGACTTTTCCTGAACACCTCCAGGGACGGTGACTCCACCACCTCCCTGGGCAGCCCATTCCAATGCCAATCTCTCTCTGGCAAGAACTTCCTCATGTTCTCTTTCTTTAGATTTCTTTCCTATAACACTGAGTTCCCACCTTAAAAATCCAAGATAGAAAATATATTCTTCATTTTAAATGCGGATACAAGATTTATCAGCAGTTCCCTCCCCACTGCTCTTCTTATTCAGTACTAAGATAAATTTCAGAGCAGTGTGCTATTTCTGCTAACATACATCCTACTTTTAAACTTCATACATTCCTGCAGACTGAACAGGCAGAAGACACATAGTGCTGAACTTCAGAAAGTGGATAGGTATGTATTATACAAGTAAAATATTATTTACTAACCTTCATCTGTGTCATCACAATTGTAATTTCCATAAGAAAAGTAGCTCTAGGTACCTATAGTCATTCTCTAACACTGTATCATAACTGAGACTGTTAAGGTAACTCTTGGATAAAGCTATAAAAGGCAGCAGGTACTTCTTGCAATATTTTAGCAAGCATGTTTTAAACTCCCAAAACATCCACATAAGAGATGTAAAATACTGTAGTATGTCTGGCTGTTGCTGGCAGCAGCTCCACGTGGGAAACACAAAATTTTGTTTAATGCTTCCTCAGAGATGGAAACAGATGTTTTAATGCACTCCTGAAATGTTTGTGTTTGAGATCCAATTATTTTTGTTCAGTTAACAGCATATTACTACTTTGAAAATAAAATGAGGTAGCATTCTTGATCTTAAGGCCAGACTGTTGGAGGATAATATGCAGGTTAATATGTCTGGTGCAAGCTTCCACTTTTGCTTAAGATTTTCACTTTCTCTACTGGTCAAGGGTTATGGCTGGGCCAGACAGAGATGAGTGATAGATGCTCTCTATTCACCTTTCTCCCTTCCCAGAATGGGAAGAGAAAGGGAATAAGGGAGAGAGACTTATGGTTTGGAAAAGAAAACTGAAACTGCTTTAATGCAAATAATAACAATAAGATGAAATGTATGCAAATATACAAAACCAGAACTGAACCCAACCCCCTAATGGCAATTATGTCACCATTACCACTGATGCTGTGGGTAGGCACTTGGAAGCCCCAGACTGGATTTGACAGCAGATAGGAATCAGATTCATGAGATATATTCTGGAACTGGATTCAGGAATACATGAATTGAGATTGAAGGCAGAAGAGACAAAATCCTTCTCAGGTTCCAGCCACTGAAGAAGATGCCTTAACAGACATGCTGGTATAGCCTGTGCTGATGACATATGTATACAAGAGTTTAAGAGCAAGTAAGCATCTGAGAGTACAGAAGCATGAAGGGTTTGAGTACAACAGCTTCTGCAATAGATTAATAAAAACCAGAGATTCCAGTCTTGTAAAGTTAATAACAGTGTATTTGTGAGTATGTTTGGTTTTCTTTGACAAAAACATAAGGAACTTCCCCTATCCCATGATTCTGTCCTTTACAGAACCACCTTGATCTATGAAGTATCACTTAGATGAGAATTTCTGTGATTCTTCAGTATGATCACATTTAGTTTAACTTGTGGCAACAAGGTTTTTATTCAGCAGTCTGTACTTCTGGGACTCAAGTAGCTCTTAACAGTTACTCCATCTGTCCTGTCACCACCCTCACATTACAGCAGGATTTATATTAGCCAAAGAGGGTAGATGAATCATGATCCTGATAAAGAAATTACAGTGTGTACATTAGAATATGAAAGGTTGGAGTGGCATTAAACACGGTGTTTTGTATCAGAAATAGTGACTTGGAATAAGGGAATTACAGAGAAGGATATAGGGCATGACAGAAGCTGTTACAGAGATGTGTGTTTTATCTTCTTCACTGTTGGAGGTTTTGATGAAGAAAAATGTGGGTATAGAGGAGCACTGCAACAAAGAGTGAGTAAACCTAAGCTACAACAAGCTGGAACTTTTTACATTGCTTTGGTGACTTGGTCTAAGAGTTAGGAAAAAAAGATACTCTGTTCAAAATAATTTTAAAGAGGATCAAAAGAAGGACCTAGACATGTCACCTTCTCTATTTCCCAAATAATTCTGAGATAATCATAGATAATCATAGAATCAACCAGGTTGGAAGAGACCTCCAAGATCATCCAGTCCAACCTAGCACCCAGCCCTAGCCAGTCAACCAGACCATGGCACTAAGTGCCTCAGCCAGGCTTTTCTTGAACACCACCAGGGACAGTGACTCCACCACCTCCCTGGGCAGCCCATTCCAATGCCAATCACTCTCTCTGGGAAGAACTTCCTCCT
This sequence comes from Pogoniulus pusillus, assembly GCF_015220805.1. Taxonomy (NCBI): domain Eukaryota; kingdom Metazoa; phylum Chordata; class Aves; order Piciformes; family Lybiidae; genus Pogoniulus; species Pogoniulus pusillus. The sequence goes on from NC_087268.1 coordinate 2,109,832, forward strand.
AACACCCAGCCTAGACCTCCCCTGGCAAAACTTGAGCCTGTGTCCCCTTGTTCTGTTGCTGTTTGCCTGGGAGAAGAGACCAACCCCCACCTGGCTCCAACCTCCCTTCAGGTAGTTGTAGACAGCAACCTCTTCAAATCAACCATTTTTACCAGTTATTTTAATTGCTGATAGCTAGGCAACCATGATATAAACTACAAGTTGCCCTTGCATGATTTGAACTTACTAAGAGATTTGCCACCAAAAAAAAAGAGAAATATTTCTCTGCTGGATTTCTCTCTGCTTCATTTACTCCCTGCAGTTTAGAGCAGATTAATGTGTTCAGAGACTGATTGCTGTAATTACTCTGCCCTGCTGCTCTTCTATATTATGCAAACAAATGCACATGATGAGAGAAAATGGACAAGAGTAGCAATTCTTAGGCTCTCCTGATTTACAACTTAAAATATCATGAATAAAAGCTAAAACTTTAAATCAAACTTGAATGCAGTTCACAAAGCAAATTACGCATCTCATTACCTATTTTTTAAGGTTTGTTTCAATGAATATTATGCAATATTTTTTCATTCAAAAAGTAAGCTTTTTAAGCCATTCTCTTAATTTCAGAAAATTTGGAACTCAAACAGGACTTTCATTATTGTAAATGTTTCATTGATTTTGGAATACTACTTCCAAATGCTTGTCAATAGCAACAATCAATGGGAACCATTCACTTGTGTTTCACTTACAGCGATCATAGGTAATTTACTTTTGCTTTTTTTCATTCCAGAAGATTGCAATCTGAGATTTATTTATTTATTTATTTAATCTGAAACAGAGCTCTAAAATTTGTCAGGAGGTTTTGGATGATAATCCCATAATTGTTACCAGTAGTATGCTAATTAGCATTTAACATTCAACAAGGCCAAGTGCAGGGTTCTGCACTTTGGCCACAACAACCCCAAGCAGCACTACAGGCTGGGGACAGAGTGGCTGAGAGCAGCCAGGAAGAAAGGGACCTGGGGGTGCTGGGAGAGAGGAGCTGAAGATGAGGCAGCAGTGTGCCCAGGTGGCCAAGAGAGCCAATGGCATCCTGGCCTGGATCAGGAACAGTGTGGCCAGTAGGACAAAGGAGGTTATTCTTCTGCTGTACTCAGCACTGGTCAGGCCACACCTTGAGTGCTGTGTCCAGTTCTGGGCTCCTCAATTCCCTGGGCAGCCCATTCCAATGCCAATCACTCTCTCTGGCAAGAACTTCCTCCTAACACCCAGCCTATACTTCCCCTGGCACAATGGGAATTGTCTGGCTCTCATTTTCCTATTGTTTGTACTTTTTTCCTTGGATAATTATCATGGAGCAAGGTTTAGTGATTTTTTTTTCCATAATGGGCATTAATCAGCCTGGATTTATAACTACTTCTATTTTAATGGTACAGGAGACCATTTCTTTAGCAGGACCTAAATAAAATCTTGCAGTGCTAAGACTATATCTGAGATTAATTCCAAAGTCACAAATGGTAGAAGTATATTTTTTCTTCATTTCTTGTGGAAATATTTTTCACTATGTTCATTTGCTATTATCATTACAACCTCTATTAAACACTTTTTTTTTAATTGAGGTTTAAAATATTTTTAGTTTCAGTTATAGGATTGATCTTTGTAAGATTAATACTGTCCAGGGAAATGTTCAAGAAAAGCCTGGATGAGGCACTTAGTGCCATGCTCTAGTTGTCTGGATAGGTTTGGGTGCTAGGTTGGACTGGCTGATCTTGGAGGTCTCTTCCAACCTGGCTGATTCTACGATTCTATAATACAGAGCACACTGGAGCTTTACATATCATTCAGGAAAAAAACAAAACAAAACCAAAACAAATTCAAACAAAAAAACTAAGTCAAATAACATCTACTCTCAGAACAAAGTGCTGAGAAATGGCCAAGTTGTTTTTCTGCTGCAGGGAGCAGTGTGTTATTTATTGGCAGCTGGCATGGGTTCAGAGAAGACCTATATTGTCCCTTATAGAATTAGAAGAACACTATGTCTGCTTTATCTAATTGCTTCCTTTTAAGATATATATCCCACTTACATTTGTCTCCCCTTTCTCATGCATTAAACTACCAGATGAGATTACCTGCTCATGTGTCTCCCATAATTTATTGAAAATGTGACAAATCCACTTACAGTTTTCTACTGTATTTTAACATGTGTACAATAATTGTCCCCTCATTGTACTAAGAAAATAAGAAAGACAACAAAATACCATAAACCAAACAACACAGCATAAAACAACAACCAAACCAAAGACAGGAGCAGAATTTCTGTGAGGCTGTCACTCTGAATGTGGTTGACCCTGTAAATGTAAAAGGAGTACTTTGAATATACATCTCAGTAAAACCATCTGTGCCGAGAGCTCCCTTGGTAGGTTCCAGCCTGAAAAGTTCCAGTAGATATTTTTAAAGAAAGGTGAAAGCTACACAGTCCAGTGGCCAATAAAGGCACTGAATAAATTAATCAGACATTTGGTGTTTCTTTTCTGTCTGTTTTGTAATCTGACACTTATCTGACACCCTGAGTAGTGGGGAGGTTCTTCTACCCCTGTACTCAGCACTGGTCAGGCCACACCTGCAGTGCTGTGTCCACTTCTGGGCCCCTCAATTCAAGAGAGATGTTGCAGTACTGGAAGGTGTCCACAGGAGGGCGACAAAGCTGTGAGGAGCCTGGAGCACAGCCCTGTGAGGAGAGGCTGAGGGAGCTGGGGGTGTGCAGCCTGCAGAAGAGGAGGCTCAGGGCAGACCTCATTGCTGTCTACAACTACCTGAAGGGAGGCTGTAGCCAGGTGGGGTTGGGCTCTGCTGCCAGGCAACCAGCAACAGAACAAGGGGACACAGTCTCAAGTTGTGCCGGGGGAAGTCTAGGCTGGATGTTAGGAGGAAGTTGTTGGCAGAGAGAGTGATTGGCATTGGAATGGGCTGCCCAGGGAGGTGGTGGAGTCACCATCCCTGGAGGTGTTGAAGTAAAGCCTGTCTGAGGCACTTAGTGCCATGGTCTGGTTGACTGGCTAGGGCTGGGTGCTAGGTTGGACTGGATGATCTTGGAGTTCTCTTCCATCCTGGCTGATTCTATTATTCTGTGATTCTAGTAACAGAAATCTAGATTACATAACTTTATGGTGTAAGGAATGACACATTTTTCAAAGGGAGCATCTAGCTTTGCTTTTTTTTTTCCTTCCAAGTCATGGATCAACAATTTCATATCAACACAAATCTGTGGTCTAAGGAACAGACTTAATAGTGTGGACTTTAAAAGCAAATTGGAAACTGCATTACTGACCCCTTTAATTTATATTGATATATTGTATTGGGAGTCAGTGACTGATTACTCTGTTAAGAACACATCAGTGAAATCAGGTAAAAACACTGAAAAACTGAAAGAAAGGAGGAAAAAAGCCAGTTACTCTGCTACTGTGTTTGCCATAAATTACTAATCATAGAATCATAGAATCAAGCAGGCTGGAAGAGACCTCCAAGATCATCCAGGACAACCTAGCACCCAGCCCTAGCCAGCCAACTAGACCATGGCACTAAGTGTCTCATCCATTCTGCTCTTGAACACCTCCAGGGATGGTGACTCCACCACCTCCCTGGGCAGCCCATTCTAGTGCCAATCAGTCACTCTGCCAACAACTTCCTCCTAACAACCAGCCTAGACTTCCCCTGGCACAACTTCAGACTGTGTCCCCTTGTTCTGTTGCTGCTTGCCTGGGAGAAGAGACCAACCCCCACCTGGCTACAACCTCCCTTCAGGTAGATGTAGACAGCAATGAGGTCCGCCCTGAGCCTCCTCTTCTCCAGGCTAAACAATCCCTTATACAAAATTCAGACCTTATCAATATTATCTGATTTCCCATTACTTCAATAACAAATCATTACATCTAGTTCACTGATTGTAATGCTTTTAGTGCAAGGGCAAAACTCTCCCACTTCCCCCACTCTCCTTTCTCTCTTCTTTCTTCTCTTTCCCCTTACTAGGAGATAAGAAAGGGAGAACAAGAAGACACAAACAACTAAAAAGGCAGAGAGAGATGGTTTTCAGTTGATTTACACAGAATATTTTTACTCCTCTGCTACAAAGATATCAGATTACATCAGTGTATACAGAAAACAGAAGGCCATATGAAAGGAATGTCTGTCTGAATACTAGAACAGCAAAAATGCAGCTGCCTGCTCGAGGAGCGGAAAGGCGAAAGAGAGCCTGAGAATCTTCTGTCCAGAGTGATAATCCCCTACAGCTGTAAATGCCCCAGATTTGTGATTCTGATAGTGGAAAATACTGTGTGGTTCAAACTACTACAATACCTGATTGGTTTTTGGTTTGTATAGCTACATCACTCTAATGGTTTGAATTTTACCTACTGTAATTTTCAAATCCTGAAAAGAATTAGACTAATTAAAACTAACAATGTCCTGTTGCAGATTTCAGATTGTTATTCAGCCTGAGGACTGAATGCATGTATATCCTCTGAGTTGCTCATCAGATGTATTATCTTATCTTTAACTACTGTCTCTATTACTGGTTTTATTTTGTGAGGTATAAAACAGAACAGCAAAGTTATGTCTACTAATACATGAATCACTATGCACTTACTCAGGGAATGAGTAACGCATATCAGGACTTAGTATGATTCCAGAGAAATTAAACCAAGTATGATGGAAAATGATGAAGAAATAATGAAATGTGAGCCACAGTTTTATTGGAGAAATCACAAGTATTTTGTTCTTTCATCACCTTTCTTTTCTCTTGACATATGTGCCCAGGTCCAACACATGTATCTTCTGCGTCTTGGTAGAAAAAGTGTTACCTGCTCAACTCTTCTATCAATACAGCCCGAGACTAATGGTTCTTTGGACACAGAATAGCCAATCAGAATGGCAGTTTGCCAGGCTTGACCATATTAGATTAAGCCATAGGCTTGCTCTACCCAAATTTGAGAAGAGTACAGACCTTCCACAAGGCAAGTACAAACTAAGCATGTGTACCTTGTTTATCACAGCAGCAGAACAAGTCTGGGCAAGCCAGAGTCCTTAGATTCAGTGGCTCCAGGTTTGTTATCCTCTTTCCCGTGGTTGCTTCTTCCCAAAACAGAAGAATGGAAAGCAGAAAAATGTACCTGGGTAAATCAGTTCATGTGTAAGCCCATTTTGACCCATCAGGCCCACCACAACAGTTTGCCACTTCTAGTGTTCTGGTTTTGCCTGTTCCCTGTGTGTCTAAGTATGCAAATTGTGCACTTCCAACCTTGTAAATAAGTTTTCTGGTGAGATTTAATATTAATAAACCCATCTTCATAGTTGTTAACAACCTTCACCTGGATATTAAAATTAATACAGACCACCAATTTTGCATAATGTGTAACAGTTGTATATAATTGTAAATAAGTTTTGTGTATATGCTTGGAAATCATGCTGAAAATTTAGCTTTATCTTACTTCCAATCCAGCTGAGCTGGTCTGGTAAAATTTTAACTGGGGAGAGGGAAAGAAGTTCTCAACCCACCACATTCCTCTACAAAATCAGAATGCATATATGTGTGTAAGTAAATATTTTCAGAACTAAAATCCAAGTTTATTTTGTTTTTTTTTTGTTTTCTCTTGTTTTCTGAAAGAACATACCCAAATATAAAATATTTGTCAGTAAAAAGACAAGAAAAGATTTGATTTTCCTTAAAGAATATTTCTGGTTTACTGATTTATTTTTTTCTTAAATGTAAATGTCATTTCTTCAGAAACAAGCATAAATAGTGAAGGTTTGTCTTGAGATATTTCAGAAGGGTGTGAAAAGGAGTGATAGAAATTCATTCTGTGTTGAGAAGACACTCTGCCCTTCTTTCATCTGTCGTAGACCTTTAAGATCATCAAGTCCAGTCATTAACTCAGCCAAGTCCTGTGCTAAACCATGTTGCTTAGGACCACATTTATGCCTCTCTTAAACACCTCCAGGGATAGAGATTCAACTGTCTCTCTGGGGAGCCTGTTCCAGTATTTGATAGCTCTTTCAGTAGTTTCATGTAATACCCAATCTAAACCTCCCCTGGTGTAACTTGAGAACATTTCCTCTTGTCCAATCATTCTACCTACATGCATTTAGTTTATTATATTTGTTATAATAATATCTCTCTGAAGGAATCAAAGTAATCCACTCTAGTTTTCATCTATTCTTAATGAAATGAGTAAGAGGAATAAAAACTACATTGCAAAGTGCATTAAAATTGTATTTTAGAATTCCGGTTTTCCCAGAACGTGCTAAAATGCAGGTCTCTACAGCATCTAATTAATTCAACCTTGCTTTGTAAGCAGCATGTTCATTCTCTGGTGTTTATGCACTTCAAATTTCCTAGAGTGTCTGCAAGAAAATATTTGCAGATGACCTTATGGACTGTCCTCTGGCTCTATCTTGAGTGCGGAGCTTGTGAAATTCTCAGATCACATGTTAGCAGTTGAACAAAAGGTTTACTATTTATTTCCACGTCTGTGAATAACATCTACAACTACCTGAAGGGAGGTTGTAGCCAGGTGGGGGGTGGTCTTTTCTACCAGGCAAACAGCAACAGAACAAGGGGACACAGTCTCAAGTTGTACTGGGGGAAGTCTAGGCTGGATGTTAGGAGGAAGTTGTTGGCAGAGAGAGTGATTGGCATTGGAATGGGCTGCCCAGGGAGGTGGTGGAGTCACCGTCCCTGGAGGTGTTCAAGAAAAGACTGGATGAGGCACTTAAGTTGACTGGCTAGGGCTGGGTGCTAGGTTGGCCTGGATGATCTTGGAGGCCTCTTCCAACCTGGTTGATTCTATGTTTCTATGATCTGTTCTTCATTTGCTCTATTAAGTCTGTCCAGCTTTAACTCAAAGCTTGTCATTCCATTGCAGCTGGGTTTTGGAAAGGCTTATTGATGTTATCATGTAAAATATTTGCCTGCTTTTTAAAAGTGAAGTTGCACAGATGTTGTTGAAGACATTAAGAGTAGTCTCAAGTAGTTCAGGGAGCATATATGTATTGTAAGCAGGAAAATGCAGCTTTAATTAGTGTATCTATAGCTCCAACCACAGGACCAATAATTAAACCAGCATAGTCCAATTACTATTGCAATCAAATTGAAATCCTACAGCTTTCTGTAGCAGTCTTACTTCTAGGTATCTAAATTGAATCTTATAAGCAAAACTCTATGTTAAATCCTGTCCAAAATTATTGCAATTGAGTTATACTTCAAATGAAAGTGCATCTTTTACCTTTGAACAGTCTCATTATGAATTCATGGAGTCTAAGAACTGCTTGCTGTGGTTGAAACTACAGACTTATTAGTGACTTATGATACTATTTCATTCAAAAAAATTCTGTTGCTGCTTCATATGTATGCTTCACTTATTCCATATACTAATCACCATCTTAACTAAGAGTATTGCGTGACTTTTAAGAGCTATTTGATTTTCAATGTGTTGAAATTCACCACATTTATGAGAGGGAAAAAACAACAAAATAAAGCTGGGGTTGTTTAGCCTGGAGGAGAGGAGGCTCAGGGGGGACCTCATTGCTGTCTACAACTACCTGAAGGGAGGTCATAGCCAGGTGGGTGTTGGGCTCTTCTCCCAGGCAGCCACCAACAGAACAAGGGGACACAGTCTCAAGTTGTGCTGGGGGAAGTCTAGGCTGGATGTTAGGAGGAAGCTGTTGGCAGAGAGAGTGATTGGCATTGGAATGGGCTGCCCAGGGAGGTGGTGGAGTCAGGATCCCTGGAGGTGTTCAAGAAAAGCCTGTCTGGGGCACTTAGTGCCATGGTCTGGTTGACTGGCTAGGGCTGGGTGCTAGGTTGGACTAGATGATCTTGGAGGTCTCTTCCAACCTGCTTGATTCTAATGATTCTATTCTAACTGAATAAAACTCCAAAAGAAATGCTAAATGGAAACCTGGACAAAAAAAACTCAAACTAAAATTCTGTTACATTCATATATTTTTCCTTCCTGAAAATTAAGCACAGACATCAATACCTAAAATGATTTAAAATTAAGATTTCCTTCTTAGTGTTCTTAGCTCTTCTACAATCACTGTGAAAGCATTAAACCTATTAAAAGGAATGCTTGTGGCTGAAAAACAGATGATTCAGGGCACTCTGCAGCAAGTACCATACAGCTTCAATTTTTGAATAATGCTTCATTTATCAACAGTATCTTGAGGACTTTTCCTCTGCTGATCTCAGTTTTGCTGTTGAATAGGATGGATTATTTTTCTTGCTGGGTGGAACAGTAATATTTTGAAAAAGCTTTCCATAGTGTAAGAACTTGATGTTTCCTCAGTTATGACACATTTTACTTGATGATACTGCAGATTTTTCTTATTAACATGCTACTTTTAATGTAAATAATTGGAATATTAATGCAAATATGAGACTGAATGGCTTGACAATGAATGAGACACAAAGTACGGGTTTCAGCCATATGATCTTATCACATAGAAGCTATGTGCCCCAAACTGTGGCCAGGTGGGCTTTGGTTTCTTCTGCCAGGCAACCAGCAACAGAACAAGGGAACACAGTCTCAAGTTGTGCCAGGGGAGGTCTAGGCTGGTTGTTAGGAGGAAGTTCTTCCCAGAGAGAGTGATTGGCATTGGAATGGGTTGCCCAGGGAGGTGGTGGAGTCACTGTCCCTGGAGGTGTCCAAGACAAGACTGCATGAGGCACTTAGTGCCATGGTCTACTTGATTGGCCAGGGCTGGGGTGCTAGGTTGGCCTGGATGATCTTGGAGGTCTCTTCCAACCTGGTTGATTCTATGATTCTATTTTTTCTCTTAGTTCAGGGGGTTGATTAATTCTGCATTTCTATGATTCTGTGTAGTCTCATGGACATACTGTTAGATGAATATCTCAAAGCAAATTTTAAAAAATTAAAAGTAGAGAGCTCTTAACATCAAAATCTTCCATATTCCTAGAGAATGGATATATATTTTTGTTTACATTTTCTGTAGGTAAAGATTTTCAAAAGGTGATGTTCACAGAGGAAAATATACTTTGTCCAGGATAATTTTTAGCCTTGTGATAAAAGCAAACACTGTCTGTTAAAGACTTTTTTCTTTTTTTTTTAAAGCACTTAATAAAACTTAAAAAATGCAAACCAGAAACCCCATGGAAAACAATGAACATGGAAATACCTATTGCAAACCTGAGCCATTTATCTTTAGGCAGAATGAGCTTTCCATCTTTAAGCCCAGGCTAGAACTGTGTTTGTGACAGAACTGAGAGATGTCTCCTTAATTACAACTATAACAGAAGAAACTTGGATTTATGATTGTTAAGTTATAAAACATAGCTGTTAGGTTAGCCCCTAATAAAATTCAATATTGAAGTCATTGTGGTGCACAAAAGCATCTTCATTAATAAAATAAAACCAAATTGCTCATGTATCCAAAATGGTTTTAAAATAATAAAAGAATTGGTAATAAAGACAGGCTACAAAATAGAAATCCTTGAATATGTGGAGGGCTATCATGGCCTGAGTGGAATCTGCTGCTGTTATTCATACCATGCTGCAGCCATGCCAGCTTCAGAAATGGAAGTGATACTTGGAGCAAAATATCATGGGGCTTGAAGTTCAGACTGCAACATGGGAGGCTTCTTGTTCCAATTGCTGCTCCTGGGTTCTGAGTTCTTGGATGCTGTTTCTTTTCCACAGGGATGGTGCTGAGATATGTGGGAGTGGGGTTCTGGTGTTGTGGTTTATGCTGAGGTTTTTTTTCCTGCATTTCATTGTGCTTCATCTACAAATAAGGTAAGCTAAGGTAATCATGCATTGTATTACTATATTAAATATATTATTAGCTAAAGTGTAGAATCATAGAATCAACCAGGTTGGAAGAGACCTCCAAGATCATCCAGCCCAACCTAGCACCCAGCCCTATCCAGTCAACTAGACCATGGCACTAAGTGTCTCAGCCAGGCTTGGCTTCAACACCTCCAGGGACAGTGACTCAACCACCTCCCTGGGCAGCCCATTCCAATGCCAAACACTCTCTCTGCCAACAACTTCCTCCTAACATCCAGCCTAGACTTCCCTCAGCACAACTTGAGACTGTGTCCCCTTGTTCTGTTGCTGGTTACCTGGCAGAAGAGACCAACCCCCACCTGACTACAGCCTCCCTTCAGGTAGTTGTAGTAATTATGCACTGTGATTATGATATATTATGCTATAGTAAACTCTTACCTTTATCTCGACCATGACTTTTGTGTGTTACTTTTTCCCTCGCTTTTGTGCTGGGGGAGCAGACAGGTTTTAGCCCTTCTGCCAAACCATTATGAGGGCATAGAGATTATCAAGATGAAACTGCTCCCATTAAATGACTCACTTCACTTGGCCAATAGAAAGTGTATAAATTACACCCTTAGCCACTTTTAGACAGCCACCTTCTGGCATCTTTGGGTGTCAGAATCCATTAAGTTAAACCCATAACTTTTTGGCTTCTCCCTCTAGCAAATATTTGAAGATCTGGTCTGCAAAGGGCAACATAAGAAGTGTACCAGTGCACACTAACATAGTCTAGAGCAAAAGCAGATACTCAGGGCATCTCAGGAGATATTGCTGCCACTATTCTCCTGGTGTCTGCTTTCCAAAAATAGATAGAAGAACCTTTTGATATGTTACTCCAAGCCGTATGCTAGCACCTGCCAAGCCATAGCTGTCTTAAAAACATTCCTGAATAAAATGGAAACTGTATTACTCATTTCTTAGATTTTAAAACTACAAGTCAAAACAGGGTTACATTTTCAAGTTCTTTCTTGCATTTGTGAAAGCTAAATAATAGTTTATATATGTGTGTGCTTATATGTTTTTATTTGCTATCCATACCTCTTCTGGACATGCTTAGAATTTCCCTGCTCACCAGAAACTATTATTTTAATCAAAGCACTGCAAGGTTCACAAAGAAAACATCTGCTTTAGCATTTTCAAACCCTGTAGGGAAATATTCCCTAAGTAGAACTTTCCAGATACATACTGTAGATATTGGATTAAAGTGATTGTCACTAGATATTTGTTAGAGGTTTTCTTAACTTTTATGCTAACACTGGGATGTAACATTGATCTAACAGAGGTGTCCTGAGAGCTAACATTTGCTTTTTAGGTACGTTATACCTATTGATTTATCATGAAAGTATTTTCTATCCTCACATTGGATAAAATGCAGCTGGGAGAAAGGAGAACAGAAGGGTTTGATAGCTATTGGAGTCCTTCCTGCGAAATTATCTTTTGCTCTGGAGATCTTTTCTCTAAACTAGCAATTATGTGTTTTACTTACACTTGCAACAGCTTCTAAAGATCCTAACATTCTCTCAGAGAGCTTGTGCACGAAGGTGAGCAATGTTTGTGGGTATTCTGAGTTCATCACAGATTAAAGCTAGCACTTAGGCTAGAAATTTGAACAGAGGGAAAAAACTGAAATCAGAAGCTCCTGCAGATTAGGAAGCAGCAGTGTTCATTCAGTGGCCATCAGGGTTTCTTTTTGCCTTCGGCAGTACTATATTGATCCTTTTTGTCCCTCTTTCTGTACAGATTTATCCCACCTAGTGCTGTGTACTGAACAGAAGCACTTATATCAGCGAAGAATTAGCCTACAACCTTGAATGCTAATCATGAAAAATAAACACATCCTTCCTTTGACTATGAAAGGTTCCAAAGTATGCTTTTTCTTTCAGGCTAGGTAACTCCCACAATAACACATCCCATCAAATTTCTCCTACGCACACACAAGCAGCTTCTGCCCCCAAAGTCACTTATCCCCACACTCATTATTAATTGCCAATCAGAAATTGGAAGCAATTATTACAACAGAAAGAAATGCACTCATATTCAGTCAACTACTATATGAAGAACATAAGCTCCGAGTATTACATTATTATGCCTGTGAGGCTATTGTACTTGTTATGGGCCTCACTTAATCACTTTGCTCTTTGTCTTCTGTTCAGTATATTTCCCAAGACTGTTAATTTATTCTGTCTTCACTCCATTGCTAAATAATATGGATTGCATGCACCTAAAGTCTACAAGCAACCCTTTATATTATTCTGAATGGAGAAAATGGAATTGACTATTTCAAGGAAGGCAGTTTCTAATCTTTCCTCTAACCAAAGCTTTCATGTTGACAAATACTTGCATATTTAATGCTTTGTTTAGAATCATAGGATCACAGAATCAACCAGGTTGGAAGAGGCCTCCAAGATCATCCAGCCCAGGTGTTAAGAAAATCCCCACAGTGGTGAAGTGTACCAGACTGAAGTGTCACCTGAAAAGTTTTGATAATAATCTTCCAAACTAAAAAAAAAAAAAGTATTTGCTATCTCTATATTTTATCCATCCAAAGGTTCTAAAGGAATTAAAGGGGTGAAAGTCTCCAATTATTAATTACAAGAATTTAAAGATTAACTTACACCAAGTACTAAGGTGCCAGGGCTGCTTAGATGGTGCAGGGAGCAGAATGACACTGAGACATCAATGTGATGCATAAGTCAAACCTTTATTGCAGGCTAAAGGTGATGCTTATATCGAGCTCTAGGTACAAGGTGTATAATTCTAATAGGTTGCATATTAGAGTATGGGATGTTCACACACCCTAGGAGCAAATATGTTTGACTGGCCCCCTTAGTCCTCTCACACAGTTAACTTTGCACCTTCTCTGCCAACTACTTCAAGATTGTTTTCCTCGATGCTGCACTCCTTATCTCACATCCTTCTCTATGTCCTAAAATTACCCATCGCGTTCTGTTACTAGAGATCATTCAGCGCTGCCCAAACCCCAGCACTAAGGTAAATAACTTGAGCAGTAGTAGAGTGAAGAGAAGTGAAGAATGTGTAGGAGTACAGATATCTATATAAGTCTAGTGTAAGTTTTACACATAAAATCTATATGTTTGAGAGATTAGTTATCCTTCATTTTAAAATAACAAATTTTATAATAAGAAACTCTTCTTGGGAAGCTTTATGATTGCATTTCCTATTTCACTTTGATATTGTACTCATGTGATGTTTAAAAAAAATAAGTTTTGGAAGGATGTTTTTGTGACTTTTGTAAAGTGCCACAGGCTACAATGCCACAGGCATCAGAAGATACAGGGAGATGTTTGATGCAAGCATTTCCAATCCATTTATGGCATTCCAAATATGTGTTTTTATATCTTTCATCAGAAGGCTACCAATTATATTAAACTGCAATTGGTTACATGTACTTGTGTTAGAAATTATATACTAATTAGCATAGACATTCATCATATTCTCTCAGCAACACCTACATATGTCTAAGCAATCCAAGTTAGCAGAGAGAGGTGAAAGCCACAGGCTCCAGCCTTACATTTGTTTATATTTGTTACATCATTCTCTAAGTTCATTCCAGCCTTCTATTTTATCTCAACTCAGAACTTCTGAACTCATGCACTCTCACCTGCCCATGGTTTATCTTCCAGTGTACCATAATCAGACCTGAAAGGAGGTTGTAGCCAGGTGAGTGTTGGTCTCTTCTCCCAGGCAAACAGCAACAGAACAAAGGGACATAGTCTCAAGTTGTGCTGGGGAAAGTATAGGCTGGATGTTAGGAGGAAGTTCTTACCAGAGAGAGTGATTGGCATTGGAATGGTCTGCCCAGGGAGGTGGTGGAGTCACCATCCCTGGAGGTGTTGAAGCCAAGCCTGGCTGAGGCACTTAGTGCCATGGTCTAGTTGATTGGCTAGGGCTGGGTGCTAGGTTGGCCTGGATGATCTTGGAGGTCTCTTCCAACCTGCTTGATTCTATGATTCTATAATCACTACATTTAATATTACTATTCCCAACAGTAAAGGAAAATGTAAGTAATATTTTTGTTTAGAGTAGATTTTGATTACATTTAAGCATTATGTAAAATCCCTCTGGAAAAAAATAAATCCCATATCCACACTTTGACTTTCTGTAACTATGCTTCATTGTCAAACAAGACTACATCTAAACTAAGAGCAAAATGAGGCAAAGCTCTAAAGATGAACATCAATTAAATTTAATGTAACAGTCCGAAATTAGAGGCTGATAATTAAAGTACATTTTTTGTTGTGACTGCAATGGCACAAGTATTGCATGATAATGAAAAAATACACTGAGAGTGTATTTGTATCTAAATAATAATGTAAGAAGAGTTGTCCTAATCAAGATAAATTAATATCTGTTAACTTGGTATTTATATATCAATACAGAAGGCAGCATCAAATCTGCATATGAATAAGTATTAATTTTTTGACTTATTAATCCATATTTGCATAAGTTAAATAGCTGCATTATAACTAAACCAATATTTGTAAATATAGACATTTTAAAGGCCAGAGCTAATGTTAGTTGAATAATTATCTTCAAATAATATTGTGGAAACTGTGAACACTTCATTGTTTTTTAAAATTAAAGTTAACATTTAATTTCAAACTCCTGATAGCATTTTCTTATTGCTTTCATGTTCATAATACTCAAGGGACATGATTTAAGGAATCAGACAGGATTGGGGCACCTTCCAGCTATCAGCTTCCAGCAGACATTGGGAATGTTAAAATGTCCTCTGTGCCTTTGTTTCAAACCAGAAGGACAAAAAAATGCAGTCAGCTGTTGCATCAGTGAATGATATCTGTTAAAGAGAGATTATTTTTTGTTTGTCTGATCTAGAAATTTCATTTTCTCTTTTCTAACCTGAACTCAAACATTTGAAAACCTTACATAGTTATCATAGAATCAAAGAATGGCTTGCATCAGAAGGGTCCATAAAGTTCATTGAGTTCCAAACCCCTGATGTGGGCAGGATATCTTTGACTAGGTCAGGTTGATCAAAGCCCCATTCAATGTGGCCTTGACCACTTCCAGCAATGGGATATTCACACCTTTTCCAGCATCTCATTCTGGTGTTTCACTGCCCTCACAATAAAGAACTTCCTTGTTTCTAATCTAAATCTTCCTTACTTCTAATCTAAATCTACCCTCCATCAGTTTGAAACTGTTACCCCTTGTGATGTCACTATAAGTCCTAGTAAAAAGCCTCTCTCCAGTGTTTTTATAAGCCCTTTTCAAGTACTGGAAAGATGTAATAAAGTGTCCCCATAGCCGTCTCCAAGTTGAACAAACACAATTCTCCATCTGTCTTCAGAGGAGAAGGGCTCCATCTCCCTCTGATCACCTTTGAGGCCCTCTTCTGGACTCACATCCACAGTTCCATGCCTTTACGTTGGGAGCCCCAGAACCGAAAGCAGGAGTTGAGGTAAGGTTTTCATCTAATGAACTACAATGCATCAGGATTTAATACATTGATTCATTGAGATTGTAACTCTAGAACTGAGCTCATCAAGGCAAGGAGCAATCAGGACCTTAAACCTACTGCATAAGGAATAAGACAAAAAATATGTAGGGTTAGAAGGCTGAGCAGGAAAAAATTAGTTTGAACTAGTGTGGCCACTTATTTTTCTGTGTCCATAAACACCCTGAGTACTAAATTTTGTTACATCCTGATAGCTGAAGAGATGTCATTGGGGGTTATTTAATTATATCTATAACATCCAAAGAAAACAAAAAAGAAAAAGAAACAGAAAAAGAAAAAGGAAAAGGAAAAGAAAAAGAAAAAGGAAAAGGAAAAGAAAAAGAAAAAGAAAAAGGAAGATAAAAGGAAAAAGAAAAAGAGGTCTTTTTGGTCAAAAATAATCACTCAATACAGACAGACCTTGGTGTCTTGCCTTTGTGTATACCCTTAAGTGCCTTGTGCTCCAGCACATGCATACAGTCAAGTTTCTGCACCACAGAGTGCACAATTACATTTCCTTCAGCAGAGCTCTTCAGCTATTTGAGAGAAAACAAGCTTTAGCAGGATGGATACCCTACAGCAGTGAGGACTGCTAGCGTTTGCTGTAGA
Organism: Pogoniulus pusillus; assembly: GCF_015220805.1. Lineage (NCBI taxonomy): Eukaryota > Metazoa > Chordata > Aves > Piciformes > Lybiidae > Pogoniulus > Pogoniulus pusillus. The sequence continues at coordinate 2,125,741 of NC_087268.1, forward strand.
AGATAGGATTGTCCAACAGAGGTCTCCCAAGCCATAGAAAAAGGTACTGGCTTTCCATAAATATTACTTTCAATGTAGTGTAGGGTGGCAATATATATGTCACTCTCCAAATGTCAGTCAATCTATACAACATGTTTTAAATGGAACTTGAGAAATAGTTTGTAATTGTTGTCTGCATGGCATCCTCTAATTATCAAAACAACAGCAAGAAAAGGGATTATACCTGATTGTGTCACATGCATTAGGTAGAGAAGCAGCAGCATTTGACCTGTTGCAGCTCTTTTCTGTGTTTTGTGTTTCTGATGGACATCAGTTTAGCTACATTGGGTTTCTGATGTAGCTAAAGTGTACCTAAAATAAGCTCATACCACATACGCTAAGACATAGGCCATTAAAAATTATCATCCATTCCATGTCACCTTTTAATTGCACTGGCAAATATCATAAGAGAGATTATAAACTGAGAAGAAGTCAGAACAATACATTTACAGAGGTTGCAGGTTTCTGTGCATTAAAACTTTAACACGCTGTTGAAGCAAATGCTATTTCTCTTCTTTTTATACTGTTTTGCAAAAAAGAAGACTTAATAAATGTATTTCTTTTTTTCTTTTATGGGAATAGTGACCACCTCCATAAGCATATCCACATTGTCAAATATTTTACAGCTGCCCTCAGGCTACAAGTATTTATTGAGATCTTTTTCAAAGCATACTCACCAGTTGATATCATAATACATAAAGTTTGTAATTTGTCTCTAAGGTTGCCTCAGGCAAGATCTTTACAAGAAGTCCTTTATTATTACACCACACAAATAGTTTATTGTCCAAGAAGCATAACATCAGGAATGCTCTTAGTCCTTGTCTTGTATTCATAGTTGTGTAAAGTCTAATTGCTAGCTGTCTTATTGAAATAAATCCTTGTCCAGGCTAATTATGAAATAATTATTTTTTTATTACATTGTAAAGTAGAATGACCTAATTCAGTCTCTGCGAAATAGTCATACATTCACAGAAAGGGACCCATAAGCATCATGAAGCCCAACTGTGTGCTGCTCTGAGGACTACCTAAAGCCAAATCATATCGTTGAGGGCATTGCCCATAAACACCTTGAACTCTGACAGGGTAATAAAATAGGATATAAATGCATTTTATTTTAGATAAAATATACTAAGCTATGGGCTTGGATGGGTCACTGGGAAGTGTTCTAGATACTTTGATGCAAGTAGTCCCACAGATTTTTTTGGCAGTACTCACATTCTTTTCACCTATGTATGGAGTTTGACAACATATTACACTGAAATCAAGTCATGTTTGCTTTCATTTAAAACATGCAAGAGAACTTGCTTAACACTTAAAAGTTATTTGATCTTCATTAACAAGCATCTGTCTCAACATGTTATTTTTTTGTTGTTGTTGTTTGTTGTTGTTTTTCTTACCCTTTTTTCAAACCTGTAATTAAAAATCTGCTGCTGTGACAGTGAACTGTGGAGTTCAAAGAGTTAGCAACGATCAAGCAACAGCAGCACAGAATAGACACCTAATAAAACCTTTCTAACAATAAAACTTCCAACAGTACCCAAATGCTCTCAGGGAATTCTGTTGGTCTTGTCAGCCACTGAGGCTTCTGATTCTTCCCAGGCTTCACAGAGTGCTGGGAAAAGGAGGCAGACTTATCTTTGACTTGGTCCTGGCTCTCTGGGCAGTCTGTGTATCCAGGACTTCCCATCTTGGCAGGGGACTTTCAGGTGTAGACAGGATCTCTTGCGGTGTGCAGTCTTAGCGTGATGTCACACTGGATATGCAGGCCTATCACATGGAGGCATTTAGAACTTGTTTCTGGTAAACTCAAGGCAGTGGAGTTTCCAGGCAGTTCAGGATGCAATAAGGCAGAACACTGCCAGAAACAGAGTAGTAGCAGCAGGCATGAGTGTAATGGCTGAGCATGTTGTGTTACCTGCTCATCTCTTTATGCATACAGCCCGAGACTGATGGGCCTTTGGACACAGAATAGCCAATCAGAATGGCAGTTTGCCAGCTTTGACTGTATCAGGTGAAGCCCTAGGCTTGCTTTACCCAAATTTGAGAAAAGCATAGGCCTTGCACAAGGCAGGCACAAGCTGAGCATGTGTACCTTGTTTACCACAGGATGTAAACAAGTCTGGGCAGGCCAGAGTTCTTAGGCTCAATGGTTCCAGGTTCTTTGTCCTCTTTCCCGTGGTTGCTTGCCCCCATAGCAGAAGGAGAGGGAGCATAAAAACATATCTGGGCAAGCCAGGACATGTACAAGCCTATTTTGGCGAATTCAGGCCTACCACAACAGATGTGCATGAAGGAATCAGATGGAGTCTGGGAAGGGGTGGGCAGAAAATGCTATTTTAATATTTCTAGTTTTGTTTCATAGTACCCAACTCTCTTTTAGTTGGTGACAATTAGATTAATCTTCCCCAGGTCAAATCTGTTTTTCCTATGACAGTAACTGTTACAGGTTCTCTCTGTCTTCATCTCAACTCATGACTTCTTTCATCTCACTTGCCCTGTTGAGGAAGGGGAGTGAAAGAACAGATGATACTGACATGTATCTGAAGTTTGTTTAGACTGGAGAGCAGAGAAAATTAAGTTTGGGTCTAGTTGCAGTGCTGCACTAAACAAAAGTGATTCATTGAGATCTGAACTTTTCTCACAGGTGTTTGATGGAATTTGAAGGGATGTTATAAGATTTTTATTCTTAGTTTTTTTCTGTGTATCAAGGTAGCATTACAGGATAAGGATCATGTAAAACCAAACCAAAACAAAACAAAAAATGGTAAGAGGGAGAGGGAAAATGTGAAAATTCTCTGATTATATCACAGAGAAAATCACCCTAGAGAAGGCCAATGGATTTGTTAGCCTAGGGAATGGATGTGTTTTTATCTGGTTTTGTATTTGTTTATGCATTGGTTTATGTATGCTCACAGGTGCTTTTGATGGACATCAGCTTGTTATGTTCAGAAGTTTTTTGGCAGTGAGCAGAAGTCTTGCTCAGATGGCTGCACAGAGAAATGTATATGAGATATGGTGGATGCATAGGTTTTGGTCATGCTTTTGAGTTAGGTATTTTATTCAACCTTTGCTATTAGAGCCAAACCCACTCATTGGCAAAGGTGGGGAACAACTGTCTTGTTAGCAATGTTTAAAGTGCTGTGTTTGTCACCATTTTGTAAAGGGCCCTGCAAAAGATGAGAAACTCTGCCTTCATCTTAAAACACAAAGAGGAATTGTGGGAATTAGGTCTATATGGATGGAGTCTTGGTTGTTTTTCTCTTTCTCTTAAAGCATACAGATAAAACTACCCCGAAAAATTATCCATAGAAGGACAAACGTTCCTGTTGGTAACACACTGCCCTGAGCTCTTCAATAATTTTATACAATTAATTAGGAGTTTGGTTATTCTGGCATCATGATGTGCAAGAGAGCAAACTGAAGTATGCAGGGGTTTGAGGGGATAACAGACATTTATTTCTACTGTGTTCCTTATGCCTACATCTTGGAAGATTTAATCTCTGAAATAGTTTGGTACTCGTACAGTAGTTACATCTACTTTGATATGAGCTACAATTTCTAAGGTAGTAGTATAAATTACTTTTCTAGGTTTGTTACTTTTGAAATGTATGTCACCATCCCTGGAAGCATTCAAGAAAAGCCTGGATGGGGCACTTAGTGCCATGATCTGGTTGAGTGGCTAGGGCTGTGTGCTAGGTTGGCCTGGATGATCTTGGAGGTCTCTCCCAACCTGGTTGATTCTATGATTCTATGATTCTAAATGGTGCAACATATGAGAGAAAAAAAAGCAATGTGAGCTTGTATCTACTGCATTGTATCATCAGTTCTTCACAGACACAGAATAGAAATGCTTTCAATCAATAGTTTGTACTGCTTATATATGAGTAGCTGTAGGAGTTATAAAAATTATGTATCAAGAAGCTGCTCACAAATTAGGGAGTATGGAGTCAACTGAAGATAAAACAATGTTGTGATTACATGATTGTGCTGAATAACAGACATGTGATTTGCTCTGACAGATGTTAGGCTTGCTAGAAACAACATTTAGCTTTTGAATTGTAACTATTATGTTAGAGTTTATTGAGTTCCCCCCCAAAAGCACTAAAAACTCAGAAGTTTTAGTGAGAATTCATATCTTTACACAGACATTATTAGAGAGAATGAAATTAAAACTTTTGGGTTTATAAGTTTAACAGTTTGTTTTAGTTCATTACAACTTCCAGAGATACCTCCTACCTACCTAAATTTTCATCTCATCTTAGCAGTCTGTTGGTCTTTACGTCTCAGAAAGAAATGCTATGTGCTTTTTCTAATGTACAACCCTGTATCAGGAAGGACCTGCAGAATCCCATCAGTATCAAATATTATACCATTCTGGAGAGACTCCTGCAGGAAATCACAGGTGGCCTGATTCAGACATCTAGTGGTGAAATTGAGACAACTCCTTGCTGACATCTACATCTGACCCCATCACTCTTGCTCTTCACAGTTAGTGAAAAGAAGCAAGTGTTCAAAGGTGATTCGTCTCATCTTAAAATGAGAGCTTAAAATAGACTAGATTAAGCAAATCTTGAGGTGCCTATTGCTCTCCGTGGGGAATCAGAGATGACTATGTTTCTTTCAGTCTGCACTCAGGTAACTAAAATTGAGCTGGAAGACCTTCTCTAATGATTTATTGCAACTCTGACATGATTGCAGCTACATCTATACCTCACTTTATTATCCAGAGGGTTTGATCCAGTAGGCACACTCATCAGGTTCTTCTGAACTGGGTTTAGTTCAATATGAAATGTGACAGATCAGGTACTTTGTAAGGAGTTGCCCTAGCCATTATAGTCATTCTCACATCACTTGTTAAAACAAGAACTGAAAGAGTCAGAGAGAGAAAATATCAGTTTAGGGCAAGTGGGAAGTTCTGTATTCATTTTCACAGTGAATGGAAAAGAGTGGCTAGTCGGACTTCAGAGCATATTACTTGTGTATCTCATGCAAGTCTTTATAGTAAGAAACAGGCAGTGGTAATAAAAATGAAAGATCATTGAAAAAGTTGTCTAAAATTTTGTCCATACTATACAGAACAACAAGGCTTGTCAGAGAAGGAATCATAGAGTCATAGAATCAACCACATTGGAAGAGACCTCCAAGATCATCCAGTCCAACCTAGCACCCAGCCCTAGCCAGTCACCTAGACCATGGCACCAAGTGCCACATCCAGGCTTTTCTTGAACACTTCCAGGGACAGTGACTCCACCACCTCCCTGGGCAGCCCATTCCAATGCCAATGCCAGTCACTCTCTCTGCCAACAACTTCCTCCTAACATCTAGCCTAGACTTCCCCCGGCACAACTTGAGACTGTGTCCCCTTGTTCTATTGCTGGTTGCCTGGCAGAAGAGACCAACCTCCACTTGGCTACAGATACCACCCCACAGCCCATGATTCAGGTCACAGATTGACTCACAGATGAAGTCTTTCTGATGCCCATGGAAAACTGTGTCAAAGTAGGTTTCTGTCCTGCAACCCATGCAGGATGCCTGTCATAGGTAGAGTTGAATCTGCTGATGATATTCATCACCGTGCTGTCATTGTGCCAGCTTCAAAATGAAAGTGCTGATTGAAGTGAAGTATGGGGCTTGAAGTATTCAAAGATGAGAACATTGGAGACTTTGGCCAAGGATGTGACCCATAACTGATGCTAGATGGATGAAAGGTAGAGAGGTCAGTCCGAAGATGATGTCACGCCTTCATCCAAAAGATTCCAAAAGATGACCACCAGGTGGCAGTGAGTGTGCATGAAGAGGTGGGATGTTATGGAAACGAGTTCCAGAAACTGATGGTAACAACTCCACCTATTCCCAGAAGCAATTGTACTAACCCTACCCCTGTCCTGAATATGTATGATTTTATAGCATGAGTTCTTTACCTGAGCAAGGTGAAGGTGTGCAAGGGCTTTGGAGGGTGACCCCTTTGTCACCCAGTGCTGATCAGAAAACATGCCTTTCCTGCTAACACTCTGACGTGTTGTCTGAAGTGGTGTGAGGTGTCTTTCCATGTGTCAGTTATCACAGAGCAAAGGGGGAATAAGGATATACCTAGACCTTGTGTACATAAATTCACATATGTATGACAGATGAGGTGTAGTTCATGTTTTGAAAACACTTAGCCAGGTGGGGTTGGGCTCTTCTCCCAGGCAACCAGCAATAGAACAAGAGGACACAGTCTCAAGCTGTGCCAGGGGAGGTCGAGGCTGGATGTTAGGAGGAAGTTGTTGGCAAAGAGAGTGATTGGCATTGGAATGGGCTGCCCAGGGAGGTGGTGGAGTCACCGTCCCTGGAGGTGTTGAAGCCAAGCCTGTCTGAGGCACTTTGTGCCATGGTCTGGTTGGTTGGGCAGGGCTGGGTGCTAGGTTGGACTGGATGATGTTGGAGGTCTCTTCCAACCTGGTTGATTCTGTGATTCTATGATTCTATGATAATAGCACAGAAAATGACTTTGAGTGGTGCTGTGGTTCAGGCGTAGGCAGCATCTGAGTTCCAAGCAGCTGCTCACACAACTGCCTCCTGTTTTGGGTTTAAGAACCATGGAGGTTCTCCAGAGCTATCAGAGAGTACAAGAGACGGCCGCCATAAAGTGCAATCTTTGTTGTTTCATTCCCACCAGCCTGCACCCCCCTGTAAGCAGACATGACTGTCTGCCCCACCCTTTTCTTCCTCTCTGTTCCCAGTGCAGACCACATCTCTTGTGGCGTGGGGCAGGTTTGCAGCCTTCTGCGGCCTTGGCAAAGCTAATCTGCAGCTGTGCGAGTCAGGCCTGGCGCGAGGGAGGCCGCAGGAAGCCATGGTGTGAAGGCACTGGGGCCTGCTCTGCGGCCTGCTGGAGGGGCAGGCTATGGAAAGTGCTGGCCCGGCGAGGTTTCCCAAAGCAGCCCAGGTAGGAGAACCGGGCCAAGGCTGGAGACAGAGCTGTGTATTTAGTATTCCTGTATGCATTTGTGGATAGCATTTCCATTTAAGCTTACAGCCCTGTGCAGCGCGTTCGGTTTGCTTCCTTGGGGGTAAGCTGCCTTTCTGTCCTCCTGCCTGGGCAGCTTGTGCCTCCAAAGCAGGGCACCTCCAGCCAGACGTGCACACACACGGACACACCCCCACCCGGTGGCACGGGAAGGAAAACTAGGACAAAACGCAGAGCCTCAGGGGTTGAGATAAGGAGAGGTTAATAATGTCAGTGAAATTAGTTTCATCGCTGACCATGGCCTGGCCACTTAGTCCTGCCAGACCACTGTGCCGCGCTGTGCCACAGCCACTTACTGAAAGCACCTACCTGTGCTCCGGCCAGACCTTTGCTTGTGCGACAGGCATGATATCAGCATGGTATGGAGCAACCCACTGTCGGTTCAGCTGCCTGTCTTGGCTGACAACAAAACCTTAACCTTATCCTAGCCAAGCCTAGGACACCTGGGATTCATGTTGCCTAAATTGTCATCTGAAATGTATGTTTGGTCAAATTTGTTATTTAGAGAGTAGAATCAATGTGATAGAGAAGCACAAATACATCACTCAAATGTTGAGACAATGTTTAGTCCACAGATGACACTGCTGCTCACAATGGTGAAGAGAATAAGCTGAGCTAAATTCACTACTTCACAAAACTCCCCGAGGCTGGAAAGATCATCCTCTAGTGCATTCTGGCAACTGCTGCTAAGGAATCATTCAGGGAGGACACATGCAAGTCCTCTGGCTGATCCAAATAAGATTGGATCAGCCAAGGAACCCTTCCACTCAGGATAAAGTGTCCTGTGAAATGTCAACAAAGAGAGTTGGAGGACTGTAGCTCCCTGCACATACCATGACACACTCCACTTAAATTCTGGTTGTGCATAGTTCCTTTTCCTCTTTTTCCTCCTTTGTTCACTGTACTTGAGAACTTGTGTTTATGGAATCTTTTGTTTCTGGGAAAAATCAGAGAAATTCGAATGATTTTGTGTGTCAGACATAAAACTTAACTGTCCTTTCAAAAACATCAGTAGAGAGATTGAAAAGTTCTGCCACTTGAAGTATTTTCTGGTTTGTATTTTGGAAGTGGGAAATTAGTAGTCTGAATTTTGAGAAAGATTAAAAATACATACACCTAAACCAGTGCTTGAATTGTACCTTCAAAGCACAGAGCAACATGCTCACATGAGACTTTTATCTCATGCAAGCCCTGGGCTAAAAATTCAAGTTGAGTAACTTGAATTGTGTTGATGTAAAGTTACATTTATTTTTAGGAACAACACTCTCTTTGGGGCATTAAAAGCTTGGCTGTGAAGGCAAATGTGCCCTAATTTGATGATGATAAAGACATACAAGTGCTTTTATTTTCCTAATGCATAGTGAAGGATTTCTGGTTCATCCACAGTTCTGTTATCCTGAGGGACACAGCCTGAGGCGTGTTGAACTACTACAGCAGCACTGGGCTAGGTTTTACTGCTTACAGTGCATGGTGAAGGCTAGTCCCTGTTCTTTCTTTAAAGAGCACTGGAAAAGAAAACAGCTTAGTCATTTTGAATTTGTATGGATAAAGAAAAAGCTGAAACAGTAACTCCTCAACCGAGATAATAATGTGAAAAATTAAATCACAGTATCACACAGTATCACCAAGGTTGGAAGAGACCTCATAGATCATCAAGTCCAACCCTTTACCACAGAGCTCAAGGCCAGACCAGGGCACCAAGTGCCACGTCCAATCCTGCCTTTTACAGCTCCAGGGACGGCGACTCCACCACCTCCCCGGGCAGCCCATTCCAGTGTCCAATGACTCTCTCAGGGAAGAACTTTCTCCTCACCTCCAGCCTAAATTTCCCCTAGCACAGCTTGAGGCTGTGTCCTCTTGTTCTGGTGCTGGCCACCTGAGAGAAGAGAGCAACCTCCTCCTGGCTACAACCACCCCTCAGGTAGTTGTAGACAGCAATAAGGTCTCCCCTGAGCCTCCTCTTCTCCAGGCTAACCAATCCCAGCTCCCTCAGCCTCTCCTCGTAGGGCTGTGCTCAAGGCCTCTCCCCAGCCTTGTTGCCCTTCTCTGGACACGCTCAAGCATCTCAATGTCCCTCCTAAACTGGGGGGCCCAGAACTGAACACAGTACTCAAGGTGTGGTCTAACCAGTGCAGAGTACAGGGGCAGAATGACCTCCCTGCTCCTGCTGACCACACCATTCCTGAGACAGGCCAGGATGCATATATAAAAAAAGTGGTTAATATATCAAATAGTCCATTTCAAGAGTGGTTTTGTTGGCAAGACATTATGAAGTTAATTTCTAATACAGTGTGTAATTGCTTTATTAGACAAGCTATAAACAGACTTGGTTTACTTCCAAAATGGAATTATAATTGAAATTCTAATTAACTGATGCTTGGAACATACTGCACTTGCCACTTCATTCATTTAAATTTATTTATTTATTTTAATTAAGAGCATCTTTTAATAAGATTTCAAAATATTTTAGAATGCAATAATAATTTTAGTTTATATTTTGTAGTCATCCAGGGATGATTGTAACAGATATTAGTGCATGGATTATTTAGATTTTAAAAAATTATTTCCTCCTTCATTTGAAATACTTTAGAACATGATATTTTGGTAAAGAATTTCATTGAAAAAAACCATGCAGAATGGAACTGAAATGAAAATTGCACATGGAATTCTGCAAAGACATTTTGAATCCTTGAAATGTTGCATTATAACCCATCAAACTCAATTTATAATTCAGAAAATATATAAAGGAAGTCAAGGAAATTGTAGATAGAAAAAAAGTCTGATAATCAGGAACATTTTGTTTACTGTTAATTCAATTTTGTTCTTGACTGTGTAATCTTTTCAGGCCAAGATATTATAACAAATATAAATCAGTTTCAAAACTTCTTAAGATTAGAGAGAAGAGCTGCTTTGATGATCAATTTCAACTGTTGCATACTATTAGATAGGCTTATTGAAGTTTGTGGAAGTGGCAAGAAAGGTCATTGTTCCCCTACATATCTGGAATATGCAGATGGCAAATACATGGATTCTGAGCCACACCTTGAGTGCTGTGTCCAGTTCTGGGCCCCTCAATTCAAGAGAGATGTTGAGATGCTGGAATGTGTCCCAAGAAGGGCAACAAAGCTGGGGAAAGGCCTGGAACACAAACCCTATGAGGAGAGGCTGAGGGAGCTGGGGTTGTTTAGGGGTGACTGCATTGCTGTCTACAACTATTTGAAGGGAGGCTGTATCCAGGTGGGGGGTTGCCTCTTCTGCCAGGCAACCAGCAACAGAACAAGGGGACACAATCTCAAGTTGTGCCTGGGGAAGTCTAGGCTGGATGTTAGGAGGAAGTTGTTGGCAGAGAGAGTGATTGGCATTGGAATGGGCTGCCCAGGGAGGTGGTGGAGTCACCAACCCTGGAGGTGCTGAAGAAAAGCCTGGATGAGGCACTTGGTGCCATGGTCTAGGTGGCAGGGCTGGGTGCTAGGTTGGACTGGATGATCTTCGAGGTGTCTTCCAACCTGCTTGATTCTATGATTCTATGAATGCCTGAAAGCCCACAGTATAGAAGATTAGGAGAAGAACATAAAGGCTATAAAAATCCCTCCCTTCTATTGAAACACAGGTGACAGAGAAAGAATCCTTTCAAATAGTATCAGTATGTAGTGTTATCCATTTTTCTAAGGCTTTTTTCTTTAAGTCTTTTCCTCATCTATTCCAGGGGATCTTTATGGTCTGTACACATAAATTAGGATTCATCTGACTTTGCATTAATTTTTAAGAATTCTAAACATTAAGTTAAATAATAATCTGAGGATTCATTTGCATGGACCAAAAAAAGAGTGTTCTTGTGCCATTTGAAAAATCATAGAATATCCTAGTCATTTGCACAGTCAGTGGACAGGGACACCTTCCACTAGATCAGGTGGACTCAGAACCCCATCTAACATGGCTCTGAACACTTCCAAGGTTGAAGCATCCACAGCTTCTCTGGGTGATGTCTTTCAATGTCTCACAACCCACACCACAAAGAATTTTTTTTCTAATATCTAATGTAAATCTGCTCTCAGTTTAAAGCCATTAACCCTACTTCTATCATCACCCTTCCTGTTAAAGAATCCCTCTCTAGCTTTCCTGTAGGCCCTCTAAGATGTAGAAGGCCACCATCCAGTCTCCTGAGATCCTTTTCTTCCCTAGGTTAAACAACCTCAAGTCTCTGTCTTCACAAAGGAAGTGGTCCAGCCCCTGGTGATCTTCACAGCCCTCCTCTGGACTGTTCCACCCTGTCCATGTACTTTAAAAGAGGAAAATGTTTCTTGGATTCAACTTGGGAATGAATGTTAAGCATAGAGGCTTTCTTCATGGAAGTACAAGTAAGATCACTGGGACACAGCTGGGAGATTCTCAGACAATACATCAGACAGATGATTTAATGTCTGCATCATTGCTTTTAAAGAGGCTACTTGAAGGGGTAGGCCATTTTTCTATTGTTAGTGACAGTCTCAACTATCAATTTGCTCTAAAGTTACAGTAGTTCAAATCAAGTTAATGCAAACCCAGATTTGCATTCATTCAATGCCTTGCTCAGTGTCTCTTACTGGATGGACAATGATACAGACCTCAGCTGTTCTCCTGCTGTTTCTTACTATCGTGCTAATGCCACCTGTGTCTACACAAGGTATTCCCCATTATGTAAAGTCCCTTCAATCTTACAGATTTGTTTGTATGATTTTATTAAGCTCTGGGCTACAGCATTCCCTTTATGATATGCTGTGGATAAGGAACTAGAGGAATTGCTTTATACTTAGGACCAAGCCTCTTTATAACATTTTTTCAGTCACAAACTCTGGTAGCTGAAGAAATCACTTAGATTATCACTCATACCCCACTAAAAAACATCTGATAACACACTCATTCATCAGAGTCAGTAGATGACCAATTCATACGTTGCAAATAATTTATCTGAAGTGTAATTGATCCTGATTCCTACTGATTTGGAAGTTTGTGAAATTGCTTACTCATCCAGTGAAATTATAGAGATTATGACTAATAAATCTGAAATGGCAGACAGAAACTAATTGTTCATATGTTTAAATAAATCATTTGCTAGACATTTCTGGGATTTCACTTTCTGAAAACATCAATAACAAGCCATGCATGCTGATGAGAAGATCTGGTAGTTAAACTTGCACGAAACTGAGTCTATGTTTCTGTTTTGAAAGAGAGAATACAGAGTTCTGCCACAAGTTTTGGGGCTTTTGTTTGTGGGGTTTCTTTTTGTTTGGTTTGTTTTTTTTTTTTCCCTGTGTCAGAGTTCTGCTTACAAGCTTTGGTCAAAGTGTGTCACAGCTAAAACCACTAAACTTTGAGTATGAGAGTTCTTGATAAGGACTGTATTTTCACTTAGGAAAAATATAAAGGGGCAGGATCATGTACATCATAGCTAGCTTGGTGCAGTTAGTGTCCTTACCTAAATGAAATCTTATGTAAGATCATTAACAGTGTTTGTGGGTTGACTAATTTTGCCTCGAAGTGGCAAAAAGAAGGTTAGCAAATCTCAGGTCTATTAGGAGGAACTAAAACATAACTCACAAGCAAATGAACAGACTATTATGTACATGCACACAGATGTGTTTTATATATATATATATAAAGATATAAATGGCAGAGATTATATATAGAAATGTGCACAGACAGATATAGACATCCTTTTTTGTGTATATGTACTTCATGAATGGTAATATACCACACATAGAGGATGATAATGACTTTAATCGGAAAACCACATATAAGTAGATGAAGCCAGGTTAAAAGTTTTTAAAAGAAGTTAAAAGGAAAATAAAAATAAAAATAAAGAGCTCACAGAATGATCAGAAAACAGGAGAAATAATAGTCCATTTCCTTTTTTAAATTTTGTAATTATTTCAAAGCTAATCTTACATGTAAATCTCTGGCTAGCATTTTTTGTCTCCAAATCTATTATTTTGCAGAGACTACAGGGCAGAAGTATCAAAGCTGACACCTAGAGAGCATAATATTAAAATGCAAAGCCATTTCTAGAAAGCTGTGCATGGTATGTCAAAGCACAGTCAACTTGCATTAGCTTAGTAAATCTGTACTGCATCACTGAACATTAGCTCTATTTCATCCATTATGGTGCAGAGATTGCTTGCTGTGTTCCCAGGGTTCTTTTTTTTTTTGTGAAAGAGCAATAGTACTATCTGCCAAAACAGTCTTGCCCTGTCAGAGCAGTTTTAATTGAGCTGAGCCATAGGACCCTGCCCAATCCTATTAGAGGAGCAGGGAAGCATTTGGTGAGTATCACTCTGTGAGATTATAGCTGTTAAGAGTAAAACGGTCAGTTACTTTAATATCCCACCCAAGTAGGACACTATAAACACGCACACAGGTGGTCATTTTAGCTAGTTATCCCTTTTCCTATAACAGTGTGGGTCTGATGTTTTGTGTCTATCTTTTATGTGAAAATTACTGCTTGTATTGGCAACAATTTTTTATCTATTCTGTAGTCATAGGAGAGAGATAGAAGAGGTCATCCTTAGAAAGCAAGCACTGCTTTAAATTACTTCTTTAGAGCAAGTGCATTACACAAGTAGAATGAAAAGTAGTGAGGGTTTAATATTTTATATTTTTGTTCCAATGAAAATATGTTAATGATTTAATGGGGAAAGTAGTTGATAAATGAAGTATATTATTTTCAAGTTTAGGAGAGTTGACTGTAAATAATGAAAACCAAACAAGCATCTAAAATTTTATTTGTCAGTTGTTTTGATTTAGTAGTTCTGATAGTTGAAGATGTATCATTAATTTAAATAATTTTTTTTTGTTTCAAATTGATTCACACAGTATCAGCAGAGCAGCATGTCTGGAAAGAAATCAAACAGTAACTAAGTACTTCCCAGGAATCTTATGTGAGCTTGTGTATGAAAAAAGCAAATAAAGGAGTCATCAAAATAGAAGTAGAAATGGAAAGTTCTTATCCCAGCTTTTGGACACATACAAAGAACCCCTTTCATTTTACATCTCTGACAGGCTATCAGAGATCAAATAAATAGATGTGATATATTCTGATGATGATTTGTGAAATCGTAGTAGTTAAATTAGATAAGTTTATCAGGCAGCAAATTGCTGTGCATGTGGGACTTACTGAACTTTCATTCTGTATAGACAATCTAATGTGTTTGCCCAGCACTAAAACGTGCTGGAGGCTCTTTAATTTGCAAGACAAAGGCATTGTGGAGACCAGAATACAGAGTTATGTTTTCAGAGACAAAACCATACTAAAAAATTGTAGACAGGATGGCACAACCCTTAGAAGCTTTTACAGTTAAGACAAATGTCCTTTCCCCAACATTCTCTATATTGACAGAAATGGACAGAAAAATGGACCTAAACCACACAATTTGTCTAAAGCTTTTTTAACTTCCTGTACAGATCAAGTGAATCACTGTCCAAAAATGACTATTTCTTTTGAAAACATACTTCACCTATATTGACAAAGAATTCTCTAATGGTGAAGAAACTTAAACCACAAAGTAAAGATAGACACATCTCTTTCATTTTCCGGAGAATACCAAGTTTATTTGTGCTTGATAAGAAAGAGCTTTGCTAACAGGAGATTTATAATTGTCCTGTGTTTTCCTTGCATTTCAATTCCAGAGTTCTTCTGTCCCTACTGATTCTAATTGAAGCTCTTTTTATTCAAAATCAAGAACAATAATAAATTTATGGGGTTTATCAGATTTAGGTATTTTTTTAACTGCTTTGAAATAACTAAAATTACCAGCAAGAACAGGGCAGAAGGAAGAAGGGGGAAAGGCAAATTGATAATTTTATTAATTTGGTCCTTAATCTTCCAGTAGAAGACCTTATGCTGTCAGTTTAAGTTTTCTAATTACATTAGGATAAGATAGTTGAAAATGACTTGACCTCTTTGTCTCTTCTTCTGACATTTTCAGATTTAATTATATGTTAATTAACTTGGATTAATTTTACCAGACATTTGTTCCCAACATCTTCCAGATTAACAAAGACCTCAAATTTCAGGGAAAGGAATTAAAATAAAAGCAATTACAATAATGTTGGAATATTTATTACTCCTGCAAATTAATTAAAGACATATGTTCTACGATACAATTGTAAAATGAAAAACCACTGTGATGGTTTGGGTGTTCCCTGCCCCCCCCACACTTTGGAAATCACCCAGACTAGACTCAGCCAGCTCTGGAAATTGAATGAAGCTTATATTTACAGCTGGCACAATAGACAAGCAGATATTTACAGTAGATACAGTTATAGACAGAAACAGACAAGGTGAAAGGTAATACAGAAACACAGCAGCTCTCCCAGAAACCTGAGTCCCCAGGAGGGGCTCCCAGCCACCCTTCCACCTTCTCCCACCCCTCTACCTTACCCCAGACATTGCCTTGTGCCCAAGGAACAATGGAGGGTCAAGGGTGTTTGGAAGCAAGTGGATTAATCAGAGAGACAGAAGGTGAGGTTAGAGAGAAATGCAGCCCACAGCCCAGACAAAGAGCAACTCACTTATCTATATATGGATTCTTGCTTTTATACCTCTCAGCAAACTTATGAGTGAAGTAGACATCACCTTTGTTTCCCTTTCACAGCCTGTAATCTAGCTCTTTTCACCAAAACATTCTAGCTAGCTTCAAACTAGCACAACCACGTCCTTCTGAACTCTCTTTGTGTGAATCTACAACTGTTCTTGTACAAGAAATTATTTGGCATTTATAATAGATAATATTTAATACCAGTTAAGAAGCTTTCTTATTTAAATATGTACATGATGTGATAAACTGAAAGTCAAATATGACTAATAGTGTTGCACAATGCTTTGAAATGTTAACTTGAAATAAATTTCTAAACTATTTAATCTGTGTGGGGTTTTTTTTTCTGTAAATATATTTGTAGGCAACAGATAAATATTTCTTTTTGCAAGCAGTACATGCTTTCAAGAAATGTAACCACCTACACATTATTGTAAGTCAATTTAGAATTGATGGTAAACTCCAAGCATTTCTAAAAATAAGCTGCTGGCTCTTCTGTTAGAATCACAGAATCACAGAATCAACCAACCTGGAAGAGACCTCCAAGATCATCCAGGCCAACCTAGCACCCAGCCCTAGCCAGTTAACTAGACCATGGCACTAAGTGCCCCATCCAGGCTTTTCTGGAACACCTCCGGGGATGGTGACTCCACCACCTCCCTGGGCAGCCCATTCCAATGCCAATCACTCTCTCTGCCAAAAACTTCCTCCTAACATCCAGCCTAGACTTCCCCCGGCACAGCTTGAGACTGTGTCCCCTTGTTCTGTTGCTGGTTGTCTGGCAGAAGAGACCAACTCCCACCTGGCTACAGCCTCCCTTCAGGTAGTTGTAGACAGCAATGAGGTCATCCCCTCTATGTGTATTTGTACAGTCCATTCACTTACATCAAGGACTATTGGTTAGTGTCCATCTATGAAAGTTCCTCTTTTTTTCAGGTATGTCTCACAAGAAAGCTTAATTTACCCATTTGCTCAACTTTGATAGACATCACTCTGACAAGAATAATTCAGATTAGCTTCTAAAATATGTCTATTTTTGAATGATACCTGTATGACATGATCTGAAAGATCAGCTGTATGACTTTAATAGGATGTGGTTCCGTGATCCTATGTCTGACAAAACATTATTCAGTCCCTCAGACTAGGTAAAGTTATATCTGTTCTTAACTTTACCCTTCCAATCACTGACATATCTCAGCTCAGCCTCTGTTCTGTGCTGTGATGCTGGATCAGTGTTAAGTGTCCTTTTTCCCTTCATTTGTCCTCACTGATGCAAATGCATTAGAGTGAGTGCTCTCCAGATGCACATGAACTCTCTGTGGTTCATTAAAATCTAAGACCTCAGTCTGAGCTACAGAGAACATGAGGCACATCTGCTGAATAATCATGTTTTAAGCTCAGCTATGTGAACTTGCCTTGGGCAATTGCTGAGTGTGACAATTGATTGTGATAAATGGGAACAGAACAAGTGTGAAGATGATACCACTGCAATTGAGGTACACAAGAAAACTCATAGATTTATTAGTAGAGACAGTAAATAGGACTGCAGAGAAAAGACTATGAGATACAATGCTGTTATTTCACTCTGTCAGTTCAGCCCATATCAATTTGTTTTGAAGAATCTCATTCTAACATTTCCAGCAAACCTCCTCCAAAGCAAATTTATTAACAGAGGTCAAAATGTGTGAAACAAAACACTGTGTATTCACAAAGTAATTTAGCATGTAATCAGCCAAGTTAACCAGCAACAGCTCATATGAGCCCTATTGCCTGTTCATACTCCTCTGACTGCTTCAATTCCCTGTTGACTGTTTTAAGTGAGTTTTCCTTCAAAAGTACATTCCTAAAAGTAATGGATTTGGGGCACTTTGGAAGCAAGCCCTGTGTCTGTCAAATCAATAGATGTTAAAATTACAGGATGGACATTTGAAAAGAATCAGTGCTTGCTGGAAGCTGGAAAATAGAATAGAGATGTAAAAAAAATGAACTTTTTTTATATATATATATATATATATATATATGAATGTCTCCATAGATATACAAAACCCAGTAATGTTGCAACTTTAAGTATTCAAATTTACATTTAATTTAACAATCTATGTGCTTAAAAAATGTTAATGAATTTGGCAACATTTTATTTTTAAATTATATGATAACATCTGCTGGACTATGCACCCATTTCTGAAACATCATTTGTGCTCTCATTCTAGTGAGAAGAGTTAACAAATCTAATTTAGCCTGAAGCAATATTTCACTGTTCCATTTCAGTAAGAAGTTTTAGGTCTGGAAACTAAATTAGATTTGGGTAAATAGCAAATCCAGATACTGAACATAACAGATATTAGCTTTCTGTGGCACACAGCTATTTGTAAAGAAGAGCTCTTTAAAAAAAAGAAGATAGTCTAAAAGTTTCTTCAGATTTTAACTAAAAACAACCCAACAACTATTGAGATCTTTTCCCTACCACTAATTGTCTTTTGGTCTGTGCAGTTTAAAGGAATTATGCAGAATAAAACGACAAGTAAAACTACTATCAAAAGGTTAGAAAAATCAAGAAGCAAGGCAGAAAATATGACAGCAAAAAAAAAATCTGAAAAAATCTCAGAAGTATCATTTTGGAATGAGAGAATGGAATTGTGCTGAGAAACTGTAGTTTAGGAGACAAGCTATCTGAATGAATAAACAATCAGCTTCACGGCTGCTGGAAAAGCATGCTGCACAGCTGGGTAGTGTCAACCTGAATTGCACCCTTAGAGTAGTCTAACTCTCTTTTGAAGTGTGAAAGTGCTAAAAACAATCTCCCTTTCCACTAGAACTTAAGCCTTTTGGTTTCCTTCCTGTTTCTTAGACCA
Organism: Pogoniulus pusillus; assembly: GCF_015220805.1. Lineage (NCBI taxonomy): Eukaryota > Metazoa > Chordata > Aves > Piciformes > Lybiidae > Pogoniulus > Pogoniulus pusillus. The sequence goes on from NC_087268.1 coordinate 2,144,211, forward strand.
ACCAATGAATTTGGCAGTCGTATACTTTTCTTTAGATTGTCATTTGGAAAAGGGGAAACAAAAGCTCTGTTTCCAAAAATGGGAGAAAAGAAAACCCACACAACTACAGACCTCTATGCCTCTCCTATGAGGACAGGCTATGAGAGTTGGACACCTTGTAGTGGCCTTCCAGTATCTGAAGGGGACCTACAGGAAGGCTGGAGAGGGACTATTTACAAGGTCTTGTAATGACAGGATGAGGGGTAATGGGTCTAAACTGCAGAGGGGAGAATCAAACTAGGTGTTAGGAAAAGGTTCTTTCCAGTGAGGGTGATGAGACACTGGCACAGGTTGCCCAGGGAGGTTGTGGATGCTACCTCTCTGGAGGTGTTCAAAGCCAGATTGAATGAGGCCTTGAGTGACCTGTTCTAGTGGGAGGTGTTCCTGCCTATGGCAGGGGGTTGGAACTGGATGATCTTTGAGGTCCATTCCAACCTAAACCCTTCTATCATTCTATAATCTTCCCTTCAGATAAATTACATCATCTGTAGGAAAAGTTCTGCGTAAAAAGCCTTCATAACATCAGAAGTGGTCATGAATTCCCATCACAGAACCTTCAGAAGCACCTGAAATTAAGAAATCTCAAAAATCCATTTCCAGTAGACAGGATTTTCCTCTGTAATATATAAATTCAAGTTTTCATGACATCTGTTAGAATTTTACAGTAACATGGGACTGTGCCACAAGAAATCCTTTGGGTGAGCAATGAGGGAATTTGCTGGAACCACAGAATTGAGCAAGGTACTCCTAGTAGGTCACTTAATCTGCAGAACTTGTCTTCAAAAGGAAGTGAATGCAGTATCAAAAGGACTTCTTCTTTCTTCTTTCTTCTTTCTTCTTTCTTCTTTCTTCTTTCTTCTTTCTTCTTTCTTCTTTCTTCTTTCTTCTTTCTTCTTTCTTCTTTCTTCTTTCTTCTTCTTTCTTCTTCTTTCTTCTTCTTCTTCCTTCTGTCTTTCTTCTTCCTTCTTCCTTCTTCCTTCTTCTTCCATCTATCTTCTTTCTTCTTCTTCCTTCTTCTTCCGTCTTCCTTCTTCCTTCTTCTTCCTTCTTTCTTCTTCATTCTTCTTCCTTCTTCTTCTGTCTTTCTTCTTCCTTCTTCCTTCTTCCTTCTTCTTCCATCTATCTTCTTTCTTCTTCTTCCGTCTTCCTTCTTCCTACTTCCTTCATCTTCCTTCTTTCTTCTTTCTTCTTCTTCCTTCTTTCTTCTTTCTTCTTTCTTCTTTCTTCTTCCTTCTTCCTTCTTTTTTTTTTTCCCTTTTCCTTCTCACAAGTTAAAGCTGTGGCTGCCATTTTACTCTGGTTCAGTTAATACTATAATTATGGTGTATATCACATGGCTATCATATACCATCACATTTTCAGGTGGCTTATGCTGAATCGATCTCCATGAATTTTGCTGCAAGAAGAAATTTAGCCTAATTGTTGCCTGCACTTGTTATAGCTATGTTTAGAGATGACTCTGTTGCTACTTCAAAACATACTTTGAACACTGAGCAGAAGGTCAAATTTCACTTTCTCTGAAGTAGCTGGCAGAAATGTCACAAGACTTGCAGGCTGGTGAACACATTATTTGAAATTTCAGAATAAAAAGGTCACAGCATGTTATGAGACAGAGAGAATCAAAACAATTTGAATTCTACTTTTGAAAAAAGAATAACAGCTGAAAAGACTAAGTAATACTGCCATAGCCAAGAAAATGTGCATTTTTGAGACTGACAATAAGAAGCAATTTAAGTCAAAGTTAATACACAGAGTGGTGTGGGTTTTTTTACCTCCAACCACAACAGTCTTGCTGATGTTGAATAAAAAAGAAACAATGGAATAATAGAATCCCTGTTGGAAGGGACCTCAGGGATCATCTGGTCCAACCTCTGGCAAAAACATGATCTAGACAAGATGGCCTAGTGTCCTATCCAGCTGAATATTAATAGGCTTCAGTACTGAGGAGATGCAGTGATGGCTGAACCTAATATACTTTATATAACATTTATCAAACATCAATCATAGCTCCCTGGAGGGAGGTTATAGCCAGCTGGGGGTTGGTCTCTTCTGCCAGGCAACCAGCAACAGAACAAGGGGACACAGTCTCAAGTTGTGCCAGGGGAGGTCTAGGCTGGATGTTAGGAGGAAGTTGTTGGCAGAGAGAGTGATTGGCATTGGAATGGGCTGCCCAGGGAGGTGGTGGAGTCACCATCCCTGGAGGTGTTGAAGCAAAGCCTGGATGAGGCACTTAGTGCCATGGTCTAGTTGAGTGGCTAGGGCTGGGTGCTAGGTTGGACTGGATGATGTTGGAGGTCTCTTCCAACCTGATTGATTCTATGGTATGTTATTAAACTAAACTATGTATTAATAAGCAGAGTAAAGGTACTCTTAAACATGAGAGAGAGTTAAAGCACTATAAATATCTCCTACTTTGACTGCTACAGGACAGTCCAGTGTCTGCAGTCATAAGAATAAAGATCAACATTCCCTTTCCTCTTTTCTTTGTAAATGACATTAAAGGATTTCCTTTTCCTGCTCTCTATCTTACTACATCAATTACTTTTCCAATACATGTTGAAACCACACACATTCAGAAAAAGCTAAAAGTGTTTTCCAGAACTGAAAAAATGGAGCAGACTTTTTTCACTCTAGATGTAGACAAGGCTGTCTGATATCTGAGCAAAGGTAGTTCTTAATTTCTTCTTGATGACTCACTCTCCCTTCCTGTACCAACATAAAATTCTCTATGTGTGTGGAGATCAAAAAGCATTGATTCTACATGTTTTAGGAAGAGGTCAGCAGCCTGAAAAGTGCTCCTGGAAATTCAGAAGGAAAAAAAAAACCACCTGCTTTTGCAGATCCAAGGTTTCTGAAGAACAAATAACTCTCTTCCTTTCATGACTGATGGCAAAGGGATGGAATTCATTTCAACAAAGTGCAGACAGCAACCTTTATGTTTAGAGAACCCAGAGAACTCAAACACTATCAAGCAAATATTGAGCAAATAACCAATAACATAGCAAAAAATCCATATAGCAAACCAAAGCCCATAATACCAGGAAGTGTTCAACATTTAAATAGAAATAAAAGGCTGAAAAAAAAAATATCTAAACTGTATTCCTTTCTCCATTGGACTAATTTGTTCAGCCTTTTTCTTTTAATTGTTGTTCCCCAAACTCAGAATCCCAACACCTATAAAATATGCATAACTTACTCTTCTTTTTATGTCATTAGAGCATAATGATTAGTACCATGATTAGAACATAATGATTAGTTTATTTGAAATATCTACTTGAGAAGCTGATTGAAGTACTTAGATTTACTGAAGGTACATAGTGTAAACAAGACTCTCAGATTTTCCAGATGTTGTTGGTACTAATACATGGTGGAGGTTTTAGCCAGGTGGGGATTGGTCACTTCTCTCAGGCAACCAGCAATAGAACAAGGGGACACAGTCTCATGTTGTGCCAAGGGAAATTCCTTGTAAGTAGAAAAAGATGTGAAATGAGGGTTGATAGTCCAAAACAGAATGAACCCCCTGAGCTAAGAGAAAAAATAGAATCATAGAATCAAGCAGGTTGGAAGAGACCTCCAAGATCATCCAGCCCAACCTAGCACCCAGCCCTAGCCAGTCAACTAGACCATGGCACTAAGTGCCTCATCCAGGCTTTTCTTGAACACCTCCAGGGATGGTGCCTCCACCACCTCCCTGGGCAGCCCATTCCAATGTCAATCACTCTCTCTGGTAAGAACTTCCTCCTAACATCCAGCCTAGACCTCCCCTGGCACAACATGAGACTGTGTCCCCTTCTTCTGTTGCTGCTTAGAAAAAAACAAACCAAACCAAAACAAAACTACTTGACCTCATTTCATCAAAAAAACAACAACATGACCCAAGGAACATCATCAAAACCCCAGAATGCCCTGTAGTGATCCGTGAGATCTATTAAAATCTGCTTTTCTTAGCTTTGCTTATCTGTGGTAGAACAGGACCAATTTCATCTATGTTGTAGTTTCTCATAGTAGAGCCAAACCTTCAATGTAATACTTATACACTCATTAAAAATCCTCTAGGTCAGGAATCTGCTTCAGCATGTGCTTCCCATGGAGTCTCAGGCACTTTCAGGCATCAACCTGCTCTAATGTTGCTCCCCCATTGTGTGAAAATGGATATCTGTTCCACTACTAACCTCTATGGGCTGCAGAGGGACAATTGATTTCACCATGGAT